>NC_049187.1:5355795-5660454 GCF_009769625.2 Cygnus olor | reverse complement strand
TGGGAAGGCCGGAGGTTGGCAGGAAGTGAGCCGGCTGGCGGATAAGGTTGCGCGGGGGAAAGGAAGGTTCCCTACCTCGCATGGAAACTTGAGGAATGCCGCCTCTTTCTGTGCCGCTTGGCTCCCATGTAACGATTCCAGATGTTCCCCAGCCTGTGCGGTTTGCTCCCTCTCTCCCTGGTGCTGCAGGGATAAAGAGGGCTTTATGTGTGCTGCACGTCTCCCTTCCAGGGTTGCCTTTTCTTCTGTGCACGCTGGTGGACAGTTGAGATTTCTAGCCACGAATCTGAACACCCACAGCTCCTACTTTGGCCCTAACCATGTGCTGGGGAAGGACAGCCAAGGCTGCTTTTCCTGGAGGGGCACAACATTGCATGTGTTGTGCTTTGCTGATCAAACCAAGTCAAATACTTGGGGAGGGTTCATCTCTGCCCTGGCGCAGGAACAGGCATGGGAGGAAGTGCATTGTCCTTTGCAGAGGCTGGTTGGGCACTGCTGTGACCTCAGAGGTCACAAAGGTGGAGGTTTGGGGCTTTGAAGCCTCTCTGGTTCTTAAGCTACTCAGCTTCTGCATGCATTTCCAAGTCCACCCTCCAATGGCTTCCTAGGGGCGCAGGCAGCTGGTCGTGGCCACCATGCACTAAACTGCATGTTTCAGTCTGCACATCACTTCAGCTGATGTCTCATCCTGTACTTTTTGAGCAGGTGAGGAACATGAGTGCAGCTGATTACCAATGCTGTGCTCTCTAAGCCAGCAGTAATGGTTGTGATTAATCATGAGTCCAGGCATAATGTCTACAGAGCTTTCAAACTAAATCAGCTTAAAATCTTAGGGTGTGTTGTTTAACTTAAACCCACATTGCTTTCCTATGTAAACAAGCCATTACAGCTGCTTTGCAGCTTGGATTAGTGATCAGTGTCCAGTAAATTATGTTCTGAGGGTAAAAGTGATACAGGTGGGCTGAGTTTTGGAAAGATGACCTTGTATGTTATGGGTGACTGGGGCTTACTGAAAGAAGTGCAGCTCAGGAATTCAGTGTGTATCTTCCTTAGCAAAAAAAAAAAAAAAAAAAATTTGTGTATCTTTCTTGTAAAAACAAGAAATTGAGTGCTTGATAGCATCTCACTTGGAAGTGTTCAACTTAAAATGTTCAGCTAACTTGTTTTCAGATAATTCAGTCTGTTTTCTAGACAGACACTTATTCCTAGCAATTGTGTAGTGGGCATGTATCCATGCAGTATGTTTGTTCTTAATTATGATGTTAATGTTTTTTCCATTTGAATATTATTACAGGAGATCCCAAAATGCTGTAAAGAACTTGACTGAAATTCCAGTCATCTCTGGGGCAGGTTTGTTTACTCATGGAACCCTACATCTTACAACAAGGAAGGGAGATTAAGAGGTTTGAGTAAGATGAATTGTTTCTAATTTCACATAGCCAACAATTACAACAATGACAGTGCTTCTCCCATATCTGTAGACCCTTGCCTCTGTGCAAGAAGAGGCGTTTGTCATAACAGCTACAGGGAAATCTTTAATTAGTTCTTGTGCTCTGAATGCAATGAGACCTAATAATTCTGCCAATTACTTTCTTGTACTGTAAGTGCCAATTTCCAACCTTAGAGGAGCCCACACATGCATCTGTCAGCTTCAGTTCACATGTATCCAAGAGCAGGAAAATGTAACTTGCTATTGAGACTGTCCGATTGAATGGAGGAAATGCTTTGAGTCAGGCTGGCTTGCTGCCTGCTTAGTCTTGTGAGTTTCTGCTAGGTTATTATATACAAGATGGCAACAGCTATTCAGATGATAGTACAGACAGTTTCCATCTCTGGCCAGAACCAGTATCTTGGAGTCAGTCACAATAAGGTGTGCAAGATCATCAGGTTGCAACTGCAGCATTTCCCTCTCCCCCCTTGCTGTGCTTCACGCTCCACAATTGCAAATGGCTAATGGACCCTGGTCTCCTTCCTGGCCATGTGAATTTTCTTCTGTGCTGGTAGATGTGAAGTACAGAGCCATATGGCTGTCTCTGCACTATGCTGGGGGTGGGGAGCAATCTTCTGGCATGTATCCTGCCTGAGCGAGTAGCTTGCAGTCATCTTCCTGCAGTTCTCCATGCAAGTGGTGTGACTTGGTTAGGCACAGCAGCACCAAGCAAGCAGGGAGAGCTAGCCCTGTGTCTGCGACATTCCCTAGCCAACACTGAGCATCCTTGTTCTGCTTCCTGCAGTCAGACTGAGTGCTTCTACAACTTTGCTACCTCTCCTTGGTCATATGGATTAACGTGCAGCCCATGTGCACATCTTACAGAACCTATATTATGCTGCTGAGAGTTTTTCTTCTTTCCTCTTACAGGTGAGGGGAGATAAGAGAAACGTAAGCCTCTTGATCAGGCAAGAGCTTTCAATACAGTATTTCACAAACTGTCTTTCCCATTTCAATGTGTGTTGGCTCTTTCTCTCCCCCTCTAAGTCTGGAAAGCTAGAAAGAGAAGCCCTTTCCCCCCCTTGGCCAGGATGCTATTCAGCCACAGCACATACTGCCGGATTGCTAACATATGGGCAGAAGGCTCAGCCAAAGTTCTGAGAGGCTCAGCCCTTGGCAGCTTGTTCCTCATTTTCCTGTCTCTACATTCAGGAAATGAAGTCAGAGTGTTGATATAAAACAGGCTGGACTGAAAACTGAGAAGCTGGAAAGACTTGGGGGGGTGGATGGGACTTAAAGGGGGGAGGTGTGGGGAGATGGAGAGCAGCAGGGGCTCGTTACGCTGTGTATTGCCCTGCAATATATGTGAGTTGGGGGGTTGTTGCTTTGCAGCAGCGCCCTCCAATTTGATTGCTTTTTTTCTACCTTGGAGCCAGAGAACTAAAGTTTCATGCTGGCAAGCAGTTAGATGGGTCTTTTCTCTGGTGCATGGAAAGACCAGCACGTAGAGACAGTGTTGTCTTGATCGTGTAGCAGCATTTATATGAGAGCTTAGAAGGGGTGAAAGTTGAAACTCTGGCAAAGAGCGTGCATTTCTATATCAGGATGTGGGATTCCCTTACTATTTGATTATTTCTTATCCCTGAAGAATGACTTCATTCCATAGAAATTTAGCAATAATGTGGTTCTAATGCTACAGAATGACTTTTCCCAGACAGCGTTCTTGTCGGTTATTTTTTGACTAGCTTAGACCCTGGTCGATGTAGGGAGTTCCAGTTAAGTGAGACTGCAATGGGATGGGCTTGTCGTGCCTAGCGAGTCAGCAGTTAGTGTGCTTCACTTCTAGGTCACTAGTTCAACCTAACCTAGCGTAATAATAATTGAAAGTAGTAGAAAGCTGGAAGCTGTTTGGCTTATAGAACCCAAAGTGGTCTGTGTGGCTCTGAGACCAGCACCTGGATGACAGATGCCTCATCACAAAAATGCTTGCCTACCTCCAGTTAGCACTGTTAATATTCAAAAATCCAGGGGAACTTGCCTGGAATACCTTTCCCCCTTTAAAGCCCAATATATTTTGTGGGAGGGAGTGGAGAGTTTAGCAGCTACCCAAGAGATCTCTTCTGTTTCTTAGATGTCACTTGTTCCTGGGATATTTAATCTTTGGGACTTGTCTGAACTGTGTCACGTCTGGTATTCTTAACAAACTTGAGTTGTTTTAACTGAAATTTAGGAGGGCATTAGGCTGGTCTTACTCTACAGTGTGTTTGAGCTCAGCAGCTTTGTCATCCTTATCTGCTGCTCTGCCCTGCCCTTGTCTTCTAGCTGGATCTTTAGGGTCTCTGCTCACTGACAATCTTGCTTTTCGCTCTCGTTTCCCACGAGAGCAATCACCTTTTCTTGTTTCCAATCAAGAAGGGTCTACAGACCCTAGATGTTCACAAGCGAACAGTCACACATGCATGCTGCACGGACAAGTATGCTCTGTTTCTTTTTGAGTCTTGGATAGCTGTGTTCTGCCTTTTGGAGACTAGTGTGATGGCTCCCCCTGTTGTTATTTTGGTGTATAGTATCTAGCTGGAACAGGATGCTCAAAATGAGGACCTTAAACCAAAGTTCCTATGTTAATTTGCTGTAGATTCAGATTTGAAACTAAGCAGGGAGAATGACTTCTGACTTTGCTTCTGAATGCAAGTATCAAAATTAAGATGATCAAGTTTCTTTCTTTAAAAGATGATACCTAGGACTGAAAATGTTGTGTTTGTCTTTTGGATGCCTTGTTCTATTCCTAGCTGGAGATACCTTGTGGGAACTGGTACAGGAAGCTCATAGGTGCTGTTACTCTGAAAAATGGGTCCCTTTAAAAATCCAGGTGACCAGTCTGACAGCTTTAGGCTGTGGCTTTTAACAGTCACCAGGCAGTAAAGTTCCCATGTTGCTTAAGCTTTTAACTATTCAGTGCGTGAGATTTTCGTTAATGAGTGCAATTATTTGACTTTCTCAACACAGGAGGCCTTCAGGTAGCCTTACAGTATCCTTTATTGTAGTCAGACTTACTCTTTGCTCTTTTGATGTATATTTATTATTGCTTAAATAATACTGTACTGGGTACTGTGAACCCTTTTAAAGCGTAGGACAGTGACAGGATGAAATAAGTCACTTTCTCTAAAGAGATGAGTTTAAGTTGATATAGTCCCTAACGTGTGTCAAAACAGCTTCTCTATCACATGCCTGGCTTTTCTTGAACCTGAACACAGGTTTTTAGTGACTTTTTAAAAAAAAAAAAAAAAAAAGAAACTGAGACGGCAACAGTGGGGCTGTGAAGGCTGCATATGACTGACTGGATGTGGTAAGAGGTCTCATGCTGAGAGCCCTTCTTGCTGAACAGTTGTGTTGTAAAACAGAGCAAGCAGTATCCTGCTCGTGAGTCTTTGGAATGGGACCACCGTGTCCCCAGTGCTGATGGTCCCTGACGAGATGCTGCAGCAAAGTATGGGAGGTCTGTTTGTGAGGGGACATAGGGAAATGGTGCTCCAAGACCAAGCATTTTCTTACCAGTAGCTTTGGGAGGTGGAGGGAATGGGGCTTGAGGCACGCTACTCTTGGTGCAGTGTCATGGATTGAGGAGCTCTTTGGCTGGCTTTTCAGTGTTGGTAAGTGAGGCTGAGGGAGCTCTGGTCAGAGTGAGGCTTTTTGTGTGGTGGGTGTGTGCAGTTCTATATGAATGACCGAAGGGTAGCACGAAAACTTGTCTGCTGTGCCCAGCTGGTACTGAGAATGCTTCCCAGTGCCTCCCTGGTGGCGTGGGGCCTGCATTGCTGACAGCCTCCTCTCTGCTGACTGAACGGAGGATCCACCTGGAGCAGTGAGTGACTTGTTACTGATCCCCTTTTTCAGGAGAAGGAGAAGAAGTATATGTTGCCAGTGGATAACCTGAAACTGCGAGATGTTGAGAAGGGATTCATGTCCAGCAAGCACATCTTTGCTCTCTTCAACACTGAACAGAGGTAAGCTCACACCTCAACACACCAAACGATTGATACACACATCCTCCTTTGGCGGCTGTCCTTTAAGGATAATTGTTGAGGAGATAGGTGACTTTTAAAGAGAAGTATAGCTTCATTTCTTCCAGTCTTGGAACTGTTTGTCAATTCATTCATCAGTTTGTGGTCTGCAGCATGAGCTTCAGCTATTTATTGTGGCTGTGTGGCCATGGTTGGAGTATTTATTATCAAACATCACTGTTTTTAGTGAGCGAGTAGGGAAGTCCATAACAGATAAAGGGAAACGGGTTGATTGAAGAAGTCCAAGTCCAGTAGTGAGCAAAATAGAAAAGGGAGTATCTTTCAGTCCCTGTTGAAACTGGAGCTTTTTAGGGTAAGACCAGAGGTTTGAGGGGGTAACTGACATGGGGGCAGGCTTGTTCATGAAAAATTCATTTCCTGGCCCCTCTGTAAGGACATCACAAGGATGTTAGCAAGGGACTAAGTAATCTGCCTGAAAATGATGGGAAGATAGTCATATGACACTTCTGTCAAATATGGGCAACAGCCTGTTTTGCAGTGAGTAAGAGTAAAATGTTTGTCTTCCTCTCAGGAATGTTTACAAGGATTACCGGCAGCTGGAGCTGGCCTGTGAGACCCAGGAGGAAGTGGATAGCTGGAAGGCTTCCTTCCTTCGTGCAGGGGTCTACCCAGAACGCGTTGGGGTAAGTTAAAGCAATAATAATGGGATGGGAAGGAACGCAGTATGTATCTTAAGGATGGCTGCGTACTCTTATGTTAAAAATGTCTATGAAGGTTGTGTCTCTTTCCTGAGCTGGGGATATTTTAGAACAAATCTAAACTTTTGGTATATGCTGGTGCTTCCTTTAAGGAAGCTTGGGATATAGTAACTGGCAACCTCAGAGGGGAGGCAAAGTAGTCAAAGACTACTTTGAGCCCTCCTAGCTCTCCTGTTCTGCGGGCAATAAGTCCCCAGTACAAGGATGCTTAACTACCTGACTACTAAGTGATATGTGTCTGTCTGAGCAAAGGTACCATTGCTCCTCAGTACCATTTGTTGTATGGCATTGTCAGGAGCTTCACAACTTTCTTATAGTTTGCCCATTCCTTGCCTTTCACAATTAGGAAGGGATTTTCTTTTTTTTCTTCTCTTTCCATAGCCTTGTTCTGCAGCACTTGCTGTCAGCATTCTGCTCTCCTTTAAAAGAGGACTGTGGTATGAGTTCCTGTTCAAAGCTTTACTGTTTCTCAGTGTGAGAAGCTGCTGCTATAAATACTTTTCCCATTAGAAAAGTGATAATTGCTTATCTGTTTGTATTTGCTGCTTCCAATAGACTTCTTGCATGCATCCTTCCTGTTACACTTGAAGATTGTATTTCTGCCTTAATGCATTTCCTGCCAAACTGATATGATATTTTAAAAATAAATAAAGATTAGGGACTCTGGGCCTTAGCAGTGATGTGACTTCAAATCGACTTCAGACCAGACTGGTCCTCTTAAACATACACTCCTAAAGGATGTGTGCCACCTGTTGGTGAGCACATGGAGTGGCTTGATATAGGAACATTGATCTCTATTTTGACAGTCTCAAAACCTTATGTAAAGAATAAAAAGTAGCTATAGTAGGTAAGTATAAATTGCACTGTACTGCTGATAACGCTATTTCCTTTGCAGAGCATTCCATTCTGATTTTCATTTTAGCTAAGCAATTCACTTGTTCTTCTTCCAGAGTAACTTAAGTGTTTATACATTTTTAGTGGGATTGGTTTTGTCTGCTCAGTGCTAAATTAAGATTTTCTCTAAGTTCTAAGACCAGCTAAAAATCTTTTTTCATTTTTGTCCTTTTTTTATTTTATTTTTTTCATGTGTGCTCAAACTGGCCTGCCAGGACAAGGACAAAGTAAGTGACCCTCTCTGTGTTGTCCCCTGGGGCTCTCACTGGATAGTTTTTCTTTTCCTTTTGTCACAATGTCCCAAGAGGCATTTTTCTTCTCTTTGTACTTTATGTTGGATCCTGCTGTTTGTTTCTGTTTTTGGTTTGAGTTTTCCTTTTTTCTTTTTATTTCTCTTTTTGTATGATTTCTGAATCTTGGTGAAAATCTTTTTTTGACCCTCTTTTTGAGTCATCTTGTTTGACTTCCACTTCCTTTACCTCATGTTTCTTACTAAGGCTTTCCATTTATTCATTATGTAAGATCTTCCTCAGAAAAGCTCAGATGCTCAGAGGAATCTGCCCTTTCTCATATATTTTGTTCCCTGAAGCAAAACCTGATAAGCAATTTCCTACACTGCTGCAAATCAGTCAGCCTGGAATGGTTTAAGAGATTTTTTCCTTAAAAATCAAGTTTTTAAAAAAGCATTGAAAAAGGCAGCAAAGACTTTCATGGTCTGCTACTTTGAAATGGATCTCAAATAGATGAGCTTTGGCAATTGCCTACGGTCAAACAGCACGCTCTGGGTTTTACCTTACAGAAATCTAAGCAGTGGATTTCAGGCAGACAGAGCAAGGTTCTTCTGCTTTGTGTGGAAGAAAAGATGCTTGGAACTATGATGCATAATTTGCAGTTAGTCATCTGGAAGGTTTTCTAGGTTATTCCACCTCCTACTTGCAGTCTGAGTTATGTTACCTCTCCAGATAAGTTTCCTCATTGTATAATGAGGGTAAGGATGAAGTACGTTGGAGAGCCTGTAAGGCTTAATTTATGGTAAGCGATTCTTAGGTCTGAACTGAATCTGAGCATGGAAAGCGGAGCTCAAATGAAAAACTTTCCACGAAGCTGTAAACACTAAAAGTAAAAATATAGCTTTGAGTATGCGCTAGAGTCATAGCCTGTGAACATTATTCAGGAGTCCCTGTTGCCTTTTACATTTTGTGTAGTAACTTTCCACTAAAAGAGCAGCTTTACTGTTAAAATTCCTTCGCTCGGAGCTGGAGAAGTGTTTACAGGCTGAACTGTGCACTGATAATCACAGCTCAAAATGCGAGTGTAAGTCTTATTGCATACTCTTCCTGTATGTTTCCCTTTGTCCTCACTGAACTGTCATGAAAAACTAATTTTGTGTTGCATTTGAAGAACTGCTTTGTTTCTGCCTTTCTCACAGGCCAGTGAAGCGGAGGAGAATGGATCAGACAGTTTCATGCACTCCATGGACCCTCAGCTGGAGAGACAAGTGGAAACAATCAGGAATCTGGTGGATTCCTACATGGCAATTGTCAACAAAACCATCAGAGACCTCATGCCGAAGACAATCATGCACCTCATGATAAACAATGTACTTATCCCACTGGTTGATAGAGGTGGAGAGCCATAGGGAAGGGGAAAAGTGGGGAGGGTATGAAAAACTGAAGGCAGCTTGAAGGGAGGTTGAGGTGGGGGACAGAATGGAGTGTTCTGGGAGACAGTGGCAACTGATTCCCTCTGTTCTGTTCCTCTGTAGACCAAGGACTTCATCCACTCAGAGCTGCTGGCGAACCTGTATTCCTGTGGTGACCAGAATACACTGATGGAGGAATCAGCAGAGCAGGCCCAGCGACGTGATGAAATGCTGCGCATGTACCATGCCCTGAAAGAGGCCCTCAACATCATCGGGGACATCAACACCAGCACTATCAGCACCCCAATGCCCCCACCGGTGGACGACTCTTGGCTGCAGGTGCAGAGCGTACCATCTGGACGCAGGTACCAGAGGCTCAGGGGGAGAGCCCCACAGACCTGCCTGATGCCTCTTTAGTGGCTAGCTGGGGCCTCCTACTGAGACAGGGAGTCCTTCTCTTCCTCTCTTCTCCCTTTGGATGAAGAGTTCTGGGTGTTTGTGTTGGGAAGCTTCTATGCCTTGAAAGCTATGTAGGGCTGCTATATCTTTATGGAAGATGTGGAAGCTGCTAAACCTATAGGTTAGGTGGGGCCTGAAGCAGCTTTGAAGGTAACTGAAACCTGGCACAGCTCTTGAGAGCCAAGGGTAATGCTTAAAGTGACACAAAACTGAAGAAGGAACACTGAAGGCAGCATATGGAGACCTTGGTGGTAAAACACGAGTCCCAGGCCTGTTGTTGCAGTTGAATTTCTCTGTTTGCCAGGTCTCCTACGTCCAGCCCCACGCCGCAAAGGAGAGCTCCCGCTGTGCCACCAGCCAGACCTGGGTCTCGAGGCCCAGCTCCTGGGCCACCTCCTGCTGGTGGGTCAACGCTGGGTGGTGCACCCCCTGTGCCCTCCAGGCCAGGTGCCTCTCCTGATCCCTTTGGGCCCCCTCCTCAGGTTCCTTCTCGACCTAATCGTGCTCCTCCTGGTGTTCCCAGGTAAGTCCTGAAACACAGCTTTGAGGCAGGTGGGATGTGCGCAGTATTTGGGTTGCAGTTTTGACGGTACTTTGTCTGTTTGGGCCGTAGAAGACAAGTGGAGTTCTTGGTTTGGGTACAGTCCTCAGCTATTTGAACTTGGTCCATAAGCAGGAGCATCTTTGTCCACTCAGATATTGTACAGATGATGCAATGCTAAGGCAGCTCATGGGAATAGAGGGGCAGCCTCTTCTCTGCACCAACCCGCATGCAGTGGTTGGGGTAAGAGGACCCGGTACCTGAGAGCTTTGTTAAAACAATTATACCAACAATTCTGCATGCAAGTAGGAGGTGGTCACCAGAAAATCATGGGACTAGAGTGACAGTGTATGTTCCAAGACAGTTCCCCTCTGTGTAGGGTTCCCCAAAGCCTGAAGTTGCCCCTCTTTTCCTGGCACAGAGGTTTTTCAAGGCAACATACAGGGATCTTCATTTGGGATATTTAGATGCTTTTTTGCTGTGAGACTACAGTCATATCACTAGAAGGGAAATTAATTTTTTGTAGACGCTTTTGTTGCTTCTGCAGACAACTTAAATGATTTCCAGGCTAAAGGGCTCAGATGACACAGCTTTGCTTTCCCATTAGGAAACTTAATTCCTCTCCTGTTCAGTCACTTCATACACACTTCTGCATAAGTGGTTATCCCCCATGCAGCCATGCACATCTTCCCGAAGAGGAGTTAGGAAACAATCTAGAACCAAGAATGTGTGTTGGTACTTGGTCTCCCTGTGAGAAAGAGGAGGCAATTGCAGAATATAGAATGAGTATAAGCAGAAGCCCCACCATGTGATACGTGTCTGTAAGAACATTTCCCTCTTGGAAAATGCATCCTCTTCAGTGGGTGCTGGTGGTACATGTCTGAAGTTTCGCCACATTCTTTGAAAACACCCAGCCTGTCAATAGGTGGTGATGGTATATACCCCTGTGGTAGTGTCCCAGCTCATACTTGGCACTGCCTGTTTGTAGAAGTGTTCTCTGTCAGGTTGTAACCAGCCCAGAGGCTGATGAATCCAAAGAGATGATAAATCAGTTACTGACTCTGGTGTGTGCAAATGGTTTTACTTTCTTGGTGCCTCTGCCCCAGTTTTCACTACATACCTTTGCAGCTCCCACAGTAACCTGTCCACACATGCCTCAGTATTGCCATAGGTAGCACCTATGGATGTCAGCATGCTTTTGCTGTGTATTTTTGGCTCTTGCTTCTTGTGACCCTGCTTTTCCATACAGTGTTATTTTGTGGTTTTGTTTTTAGTATACTTAAACTTTGTTCTGTCTCCATCTTCTGTCACGGTTTCATTTCTTCACTCATGAAAAATATTCTATATACCTGATCATCATGATAGGATCCCCCAAATGGCTGAAATGAATTGGCTTTTTTGAAGAAATGATGTAGCCTACTTTACAGGCTTTTCTGCCATTTGCATGAAATAGAAAGGTTTAAGGAAAGGTAGGGAACTGCACTGGAGTAGCAGAAGAAAGTGCTTTATACTTAGCAATCCCTTGCTTTAGAAGGAGAAATAGTAGGTTGAATTGCATGCTACTGACTGCCCTGATCTGGAGTTGAGAAAGTAATTCCTGAAGTTGTGAAGTGAAGAGGTTCTCATGCTCTTTCTCTGATCCCCCTCTCTGATTCTTCCAGTCGTTCATAGACTCCTCCGGATCCTGATACCAGCTTGTCATTTGAGTTCACTGATGAATGGAGAATTTCCAATGACAAGGGACTCTTTCTCTTCTTCTCCTGTATATAGAATAAGAATGTTCCCTGCTAGCACTTGGACTCGGGTCCTTCTGCCATGGGTGAACGAATGCCATCTCCACTTTTGCTTTTTTAATACCCATCTCTTCCCTTGCTAACTGGGCTACACTATCTTGTGTGTGTGAGAGAAACAAAGCCCTTGTAGATGGCATGAGTGGGCTGTGCTCTAGGAGTTGGTGCTATGTAGTGAACTGGAAGTGCATGGTGGTGGCTGGGTGTACTTAGTGTGCATGTGCACATTGATACCTGTGTAGAAGTTCAGCTGTATGTTTGTGCCTCCAGTTTGTGTGAGCATCTGATTTTATGGATGATGAACTTAAAGACAAGTGTTGCTCCACTTTTCTCATAAACACAGTTGCATAGACATGCTTTCACATACAAACACCACATGGTCCATTTTCTTATATGGGATGGTCTTCCTGCATATGATGAAGTACTCTTCAGACTGACTTTCCACCCTGCCTCTGTACTTAGCATTTATTCAATCTACTACAGAAATCCATATTACTAAATACATACATTTGGGAGCTGAAAGTTACAAATAATAGAAGGTCCTGTCTGTGCAATGAAGGACTGTATGCTCATTTGGGCTGTTTAGGAGATTTGGCCTGAGAGAAAACTGTGAAGGTATCCCACCAGATACTTAGTGTTAAGTTCAAACTTTTTTGACAAAAACTATGGGTTAAAGCTCAGGCAAGTTCAAAGGAGAAATAAGAAAGTTTAAATGAGAATGACTTAACCACTGGAAAAATCTGCTGAAGGCAGTAATGAATTCTGTTCTTTGGTATGTGTGAGGGGGGAAAAAAGATGCAAGTAATCAGGATCACTGTAAACATAACTGCACATCTTTATCACTTGAGTTATTCAGGAGGTGTAAGCAGCTGATGTTATGATTAGTGACCTTTTAAATATCTTCACCTGTTTCCCTCTTCTGGGTATTACTCAGTGCTCAGTATGGCGTTACCTCCCTCTTTCCTGAGCTGTCTGTTTCAACTCCAACACTTAATATGGTCAGAAGAAATGAATTCTCAATGAGACGAGTCAACCCACCTGTGCCCAGCTGCCTGGGGCTGAGACCTAGATATGCTCCAGGCTGAGCAAGTGTGAATGTATTTGGGTTCTCTGGATGTGTGAATAGGGTTGTGTCTGCAGCTGGGTGGGAGAGTGAGCAACAGCTGGTGGTGTGTGAAGAGAGAAATGGCTCTGAGCACACCCTTGTGCACAGCAGGGTTCTGGAAACGTGTGAAGATGAGGCTGTGAACGTGTGCGAAGTCCTGCATGACTGAGTGCAGCCCTACCCAGCAGTGCACACTCCTGTGGTGTTCTGGGAGGGGGGGCATGTGAATGTGGCTCTGTGCAAGTGCATGTCTATCTCTGTTCCACCTTCCTGACAGTCTGTGTGGCCTCTGCCTTGAACTGTCTGAACTGCCATGTTGATTTCATGTTGTCTTTCAGAATCACTATCAGTGACCCCTGAGGACTGGCAGCCACGGTACGTTTTGCACTCTCCCTGCAATGCATGAGTCATTGTGTCCCCATCCTCCATCACTTTGCTCTGCAGCTTAGCACTGCTGCCTCGTTCTTGTATTAGTAAGAGTCCCTTGTCCAATGAACCACCTCTGCCAGGATCTCATAAAGGGAGGAGTCTTGAACAGAAAAGCTGGCTGATCAGAGACTGCGCAGCTGCTTGAGCTGCAGGAGCTGGGAGAGCCTCAGTACCTGATGTAGGGTTACTAGAGGACCTGTCCTCTGCTTCCAGGTAGAGGAGTTGGGATGGAGGAATGAGTGCTGGCAATAGGGTCTAAACAGCGTGTCTTTCATTTGGCTTATATCCACGTTAAGTGGGAGACTAACAGAAGGAATTCTGTGTTGATCTTGTCAACTGTGTTAAGGGTGAGATAGAGACTTGGGGAGCTGTTAGTTCAGACTCCTCTGCTTATATTCAAATGTCTGGCTGGAGAAGTGCTCCCTTCCTCTATGTCCCTAGTGCTCATGGAAGGCAGGAGGAGTTTGGGTCGTTAACAGCAGGGCTTCCATGCCTGAGTACGGGATGCCTCTGACACTGAATGTTCCCTGGTATCCTTGCATCCCATGATGACAGTTAGAAGTAAACTCCCTTTGCTCGTTCTCCACTTGACCCTCTACCTTTTTCATTACTCTTTTGCCTCTGTTCAGACTGCCTTCCCTCATCTGCCACTGCAAGAGGGAAGGATTTAGTGATCTGTATCCTACCCTAAGCTCTGCCCCAGGTTCCTGCCTGCTTCCCTTTCCCATCTCTCCCTGTGTTTTGTAACCTTGTACATGCTCAGTGACATAGCAGGCTATGGGGGCAGGCTCAAAGTCTATTATGCTGGCCAGATATTCAAGGACCAGCTCTTCCTTGTGCCCTGAATGATGAGGGTGGGGGTGTGAAAAGGGAGGTCTTGCAAATTCTCCTCAGTCTTTCCTGGGAACCTCTAGGCCTTAGTAACAAAAGGGTAGAGGGGGCAGAACAGGGCAGGTGTGAGTGTTTGGGGCTCCTCCTCCCTTTCTCTATTCACATCCTTTCTTGAAGTGAAAGGTCTCAATCTGAGAGGAGTGGAGCAGCAGCTTCTTTAGAGTTCCTTTAGTTTCCCTTGCTGCTGGTCATGGGAGGCTGAGCTGGGGGAGTGAGCCCTGAAGTCCTAATAGGAATAGCACGAGTTCAAGCTCCCGTGTCAGGTTAGAGTTCAGAGTTAGTGGTGAGTCTACAAATTCTCTGCTAGAACCATCTTGCAGCAAATGGAGACTGCTACTGCTGCATGTAGCTGGAGCTGAGAGGTGCCACATCCCATCAAACCAATGCAGGGATTGTTCAGTGATTGACATGCTCTTTGAGGATGTTATCTGTCAGTCCTCACTGATGGCATACTGCAGAGGTGTTGGAGCAAATCAGCATTTTCTAATACTCTGCCTACCGCAGACATCCCTAGCAGCTGTAGAAACATGCATCTTGGTAAAAATACTTAAGGAAAGAGGCTTGTTGTTGTCTGTACCTCTTTCTGGGACTTGCTGTTATGGGGTATTTTGTTCTTAGGCTGGCATAAAGAGCACCAAGGAAATAAAAATTAAAAAGCACCCCAAACCTCCTCTGATAGCAACCTTTTGCAGCCCAGGGGAACATATGTAGTGTTTTACCATCCCTGTTAGGTTCTCATTAGCAGAATTCATAATTACCCTGCTGTTTTCTGGAGATGACTAGCTGAATGTTCTAGTCTGGGTATGGCTTCAAAGACTGACTCCAAGGGATAGGACAGTATAGCTGGTCTGCTCAGGCTCCTGCCAGGGTCTGTCTTTCCTCGCACTGGAGCTTCCCAGAGAGCAGAACTTTCTTCTGTCTGGAGAAGAGAGATACTTTTCAGTGGTATAAGAGGGCTTGGCTAGCAATGTAGTGAGATAAACTGAAGCAGCATTTTGGAGGTAGATGGTGCCTGAGATAAGTTTTTCATCCCTATTCTTTTTTTCTGGTAAATAGTTTTCAGCCTTTGTAACCTTACAAGGCAGATCCTCCAAACACCTCAAGAAGTTTTCCAGAAAACCTGAGCAGAGATAAAACCCTTACGGGTTTTATCCCTTTAAAAAAAAAACTTTAAAAAGTGATGGCCTGACCCCTAAAATGCAATGACTGGTGAGAGGAATGAGTTATTTGCAAAAAAAAAAAAACAATCTAGTACATCACAAAAAGCAGCATGTCTACCTGAATATTGTTTGTGCTCCTTTCAGCCCTATTTGTTCTGGTAGGGTCAAGTGGCCTCCCTTGTCAGAACGCTTTATGTAGTCCAATGGCTTCAAGTATCCTTTGTGTCTAAATTCACAGAGGCTGTCAGGACAACCTGTCCAAGCTCCTGAAATGCAAAAAGCCCTTAAAGTTTCTCAAAAAATGCTTTCTAACACACATAGCAGCACACCAGTGTCTCACTAAGGGTTGAGCTGGAGTTTGTAAAGTTTCAATTTCAACAGTCTGTTACTGTTCCAATGAGAGAAGGAGCCATTAATGGATGGTATGGCCATATCTACACCACGAGCACCCTTCAGAGAGAATGTACAAATCCCACATCATGAAGGCCCAGGATCGCAGATTCCCTAGCTGTAACTTACTGCAAGTTTTGTTTCTAGGAGATTAGTATTATTTCAGCATCCACCCAAGATGGCTGTAATTTCCAGGCTCACTCAATCCCATCATTTGCTTTACAGGAGAAGTAACTTGAGTGGCATGCTGATGACAGGGTCTTGCACTCCCCATTGACATTTTCAATCAAGGAAATAACATTTGCAAATGTTTTTACTGTCTGAGCTTTTTTAATGTATCATTACTCAAGGCAAGGAACAAGTGGCTGTAATTGTTTTGAGATCTGAGGCTTAATCAATATAGAGCAATAAACTCTGCTGAGGCCTAATAAACAGGACTATAGAGTTGCTCTGGTTCATTTGCTGAGATGAGGGAGCTCGCCCCAGTTTATAAGGCTATAGCTCCTCTGGTAGAAGCAATGATTATAGGTTTGCTGTCAGTGCAAAGCAAGACTTCTCTACCTCAGAAGACTATGCTAGTGCAAATAACTTCCTCTGTCTCTTTCCTTACTTTCCCCCAAGCTCTCCCTGTACTGGGAGGGCCTTCATTTCCAGCAGTCACTTGATTCTCTGTAACCTAAACTAAAGCTTGTTAGTGTGGAAATGTTCTGATGTTAATTCAGTGACACCTGATTCTGTTTGATTAATGCAAATGCTTCCTCTTCGTTTGGTCTTTTGGTTTGCTCTTTGCATTTCAGGCAGTTTGGACTGTAAAACTACTCTGGCTTGGTCCTATACAATATAATTATCACTATGGTACACGGTCATGATGCTGACACTGCAGGGAGCATGCTTTAAAGGAAGTATGTAGGATGAACTTACTGACTTCCAGAACACCCCCTTTTTCTTAGTTATTTGTAGGCTTCCTTAAAGCCTGTAGTCTGAGCCTAAAGCGGTCTTTCAAGTAATGAGTTGAGAGTGACAGCAGAGGTGTTGTCTTGTACTTTCTGCTGTTTCCCCCCAGTCCTGTACAAGAAGGAGATCCTAAAACACAAGTGTCTGTCCCCTGCATGGATTACATTGCTGCCAACATACCTAGCTAAAGTACCAGCAAAAGAGCTGAAACAGTAGCAATGGGTGGGTTGAAGTCCCTCTATTAAAGTCAGAAGTTGCATTGGCTGAGCCCAGGAGCTACAGAACTGAAAGCAGCAGGCTTGGCCCTTCTATCCAGGATCAGCGTCACATATTGGAATAGAGAGTGCTGGGCTTCAGGCAGTCTCCAGGGCAGGGGAAGTAGGTGCTCCTCCAAACCAGCCAAGACCCTCTGGCAGCGTGTCTCAGAGGACCTCATCCATGCTGTGTGACTGTCATGTGCTTGATACAGGAGCTCACTGTTGTCCATGCTTCTCAACTCTCATCATAGAGCCAGGGTGCTCACTGGCAGTAAGTTTCTACATTTACAAATTTCCAGAGGGAAAGCAAAACTGGCTGTCCAGCAGACTGCTTTAATGGTGATCCATGCTGTGCAGAAAGTCCAGTGTGAGGCCTGATATAAACATGTGAGTCTCCCTTGTGGAGTTGCACTCTTGTGCAAATTTGTGCCTCAGTGGTTTTGTCCTGTTGCTGGCTCAGGCGAGGTGGAGAAGCATGCGTGATTGTGACTGCGATTGCTGTGCTAACCACAGTGTGTGTTCTCTTGTTTTTGTTCTCTGCTTTTTCACAGCAGAAGGGGCCCTGCCTCACCTACTCGACCTACCATAATCCGACCGGCTGAACCGTCCCTCTTAGATCTATAACTTGAGGCTGTAGACAGCTGGCGACGAATGCCGTGCTGGCGGCTTCCCCATTCCACCCTCCCTTCCACAGCCACAGTCACTCCTCTCATCCATCCCACATCTGCCTCCCACTGCCCCTTCCTGGTGTGTCGTAAAACACTAGCCTAGTGATTGAGCTCTTCGTCTTCACTCGTGCGTCCTGTATTGCTTTGTGAGCGTAGAGTAGCCTTCATTCAGTGGCACGGATCCCTGAAGTACACAGGCTCCTTGGAGAGATCAGCCGCAGGGACATCCTTAAGTCCAAGTGGTGGCTGTCCGTCCAGTTATTTCATCTGACTGGTCTAGCCTGGATAAGTGTCCTGCCTGCATCAGTTAGCTGTAGCACCTAGGACTGATCTGTAATTATTCTTTTCTTGTAGTTAAGAAGATAAAAGTATGACTTAGGAGAAAAATGCTGTCAAACGTGACACTGTTAGGAACAGATTACATGTCCTGTGTATTAGTTTGACTTCTAAGGTGCAAAAATTCATGTTGGGAACAGTGCAATCTACCTTATATCAAAGCGAGGCAGGGAGATGGAGAAGGGGGGAACTCAATGGATCGGCATAGTCCTCTAGAGTGAAGTCTGAGATAGCGCACACCTCAGCGTGCAGGGAGCACGCGGACCTGCTCGTGCTCAGCTCCCCAAAAGGGCTGGGGAAATCCTGCTGGTGAAGCACTGGCTCCTGCCAGCAGCTGTTTCGCATCATCATTTTTGGCTGACTTTCCTGAACCCAGCAGGGAGAGGGTAATAGATACGCTGCTCCCCCCTTGCAAATGGACAACCAAATGTTTTCAGGGAGTTTGCTTTGTAATGTTTTGTTGAAAATATTTCTGCTTTGAATAAGCACATCTCTGTGTTTTTGGTACTGTGGTGACTTCTTCCGTAGCCTTTTCTTGCATGTGGATGGTACGTGTTTGGGGAAACTTGTAACTGTTGTTTATCACGACTCATCTTCTTAAGGTTTGGTTTTTACTCTTCATGTTATGTGTATTAAAAATACTACCAAAAAAAAAACTTCAGAATTAAAAATGTATCAACCCTGTACATCTTGGATGTCATGTCTCTACCAGAAATGAGCCACCCGTGTTGCAGACTTTCAACTAGGTCTGATTCAAATTTAAGTTCTCTCTTTCCAGTGTGATTGTCATGAATTTCTGTTGTGGATCCTCTATTGTTCTGATGACAGTTCCTTTCTGTATTTTAACTATTGTTTTACTACCTCTTCCCCTCTTCCTTCCCTTCCCCCTTTTCTTTCTTGTCTTCAAATTCCAGCCGGCCGGGTAAGGCCAGTCCCTCCCGCCCGGAGAGCCCAAAACCACCATTTGACATGTAGGCCTGCTCCCTCTGAGACTCTTTGCCTGCCTCTTAGCTGTTCTGTCCTGGAATGGTCTGACTCAAACCTCACACATGGCTTGTTCTGTTTGTATTTTGTGATACACACATTATCAGATGTGACTGTAGTGAAACTGTTTTTTTCTCTTCCCAGCTGCTTTAAAGGAGTTAAACAAGTATATTGTAGTAATGAGAAACATATCTTTACTGTTATAAATATCTATAAATATATATATAAAGATGGAAAATCTATATATGTCCAGGTGTTTAAAGCCATTTGTGCTTCCATGTGGATTTTAGGAAATGCCTAAGTAGGGAAAGAATATCTATATACATATATATATATATACACACCCAAAAAAAGTTAACCAAATCCTGATGTTGAGTTTTTGAGCTGATTGTTAAATTCTCTGCTGTGTGCAGTTGGGTTAATGTACTACCCCAGACTTGTGGGTGAACTGTCTCAGTGCTGGTAGTAGCTGTGATGCAGTTTGTGATCTACCTGTCACTTTTGTTTATTGGATGAAATAAACTATCATTTCTGTATAATGAAGGACTCCACAACTAGAATAAAACCATCTCTTTCTCTTGCTTTCTCTGGGTGAATTTCAAACCGTTTAATTTTAACCTGATATTTTCATCCCGTAGAGTTTAAAAAGCTATACATGCAAGCAGGTGCTCTCACTAGTAGGGATGGTGGAACAGATCTGCATCAACAGTGGTGTCCAGGAGCTGCAGTTCAGTGAAACAGCTCATCACATGCAGATGCTAACTTACTTCCTCCATTGGAAAGAAAAGTGCAGTGAGGTGCTTCAGTGACTGGACACACAGAAGGTGGGAGTTTTGGACACAAAATTGCTTGGTTCTTAAAAAGGTGTTTTTGTATATGCCTACTTGTGGAACACAACAAGCAGGCACTGAGCTGTAGTTTCTGTGGCAAGCGGTGTCATTTGGGTCCATATCCGAAGTACAGTCTTAATGCACGGGGCCGGATTCTACTTGGAATTTGCTTTTAACCTGAGGTGGCATTTTTGTCCTAGTATAAACTGGGTAAACCTGCTGCTACTGTCTCCATGTCAGAACAGGTTTCAGATCCTGCTGTTTCTCAGTGACAGCCCTGTTTCTCCCTAACTCCTGAACTTAGCACTGCTGTCCTAATGATCACAATGGATTCCTTAAGCCCCTGTGGAGCAGGGATTTTTAATAAGCTAAAATTTTACTCAAAGCTTCTATGTATAGTGGATACTGCTGTGGGTTGGGTGAACAGACCAGATCTCTAGTGATTCCTTCCTGTGCATCTTCAAGCTATTTCTGTCCTTGCATGTTTTTAAGTTGTAACTTCATAATTGCAGCTTCTATGCAACTGAGACAATAACCCATTGCTTGTCTTACGCTTTTTCTTCACTGGAACTCTTCTACCGATATCTAGTACTACAATTAGGGCTGTTCTTAAAGAACACTTTATTTTAGCTTTAATTATTCAAGGGAGTAGTGGACCCTTATTTTGCAATCTCTAATCTGGTGGTTTTCAGTGGTTAAGTACATTATGATAAGAATACCAGCTACACTGCCCAGGCAAGAGAAACTTTTACCCCTGACCTACAGCCTTGTCAAACAAATTGGTCTGGCTCCAGCTTAACAGCTGTTTCCTGTTTGTTTGGTGCTTCTGGCCTTTAAGAAGCATTTTTTTATTCTTCCTCAAACCAGAGGTGGCAGAGGCAGTTCAGTTACTGTAATTTAAAGGTAAGGTGTGTCAGCTGAACAATAGAATCACAGAATCGTCTAGGTTGGAAGAGACCTCCCAGATCGAGGTTATAGTTAGTGCTATATAGTTAGTGCTAGTGTCATCTTAGTGTACTCCACGTAAAGATGAGATCGGGGAAATGATTCTAGAGGGAAAAGGATTAAAAAAAAAAAGATCAGAAGCTAGAGTTCATATGTGAAATTGGTAGCCAAGGGAGAAGTATCCAGACCTGGCAGCAGTCTATCTACAAGAAAACATTCATAACTTAAGTGGAAAGGGCATCAGTGCCAAGGTGGGAGTTTCTAGAGGAATTTCTTTTCTTTACAAATTTTTTTTACCAAACTTCAAAGTGATCTGAACAGAAGAAATACATCTAGCCAGTACCCATCTGAATAAGTTTATTCAGAAAGCATGTTTGTAACAGGACTAAGTCACCTCTGCAGCAGACTGCAGAGCTTCTTCAACAGCTGCTTCTCCTTCACAGCTATGGAGAAGAACACTTAATAAATATTTATTCCATTTATAATGTTCTGCATTAAATCACAACCCTGCCCCCTTAGTTATTATGATACAGATCATGAGTAGCCTGAGCAGGCATAACCACTGCACCAGGCTGGTCTTCCTTCAAGGAATATACAGCATTTTACACAGATACATTATATACACAACCCTATGCAGCCAGGAGCTTGAGAGCCCCTATCACTCATGTTGTGCCATTAACAGACAACAATAGGGCCAATTAAGTGAAAGGAAGTCAAAAAACAGCTTCCACCTTCCTCTGGTGCGTTCATAGGAAAACATATTGTTCCATGTACGCTTCTAGTTGTATATGGAAAAATCAAAATGAACCAGTTAAAAAAAAAATAAAGCCTTAACCTACTTTTGGCATTAGAAAAAAACTTTTGTTATATTAGTAAAGCTCAACTAACTCAGACACCAGTAAAAACAGGCTGGTGTTGACCAGGCAAGAAATGATACTGCATTTGTGTGCTTGCACCTCTCATCTTGACAGCTCAGGGTGCTCCTTCAGGAACTAGCCCAGGTTAGTACTTAGGACTGCACAGCTGTGAAATTCAGGTCCTCTTACCAACCTTAAAACTTCATTGCTGAGTCTGTAACCGTATTAAGAACAGGCAGTTTGTATCTGAAAGATTTAGTTGCAAGGTATCTGTATGAGGGTTTGTACACCTAAGGGCTTGGCTTTGCTGCCACTTCGGGGACCTCTATTCACAGCATGTGTTCCCCTTAGAATTAGGCCTCTTGCTTCAAGGCATTGTCAGGTACCACCCCCTCTTAGGTGGGTAGATTACAACATCCTTTGCCACTGCTTTCACAATGCATTTCTTACCAAAATGGGAGAAGAAATTTAAGTGAGAGAGAACCATACCCTCGTAGAGTCCAGAAATTCAAAACAAAGCATGTTTATTAAGTGGTTTCCTTTTACTTATTTCTCCCATTTTTTTTAAAAATAAATAAAACCTTCAGACACATACAAGTGAAACACGTCATCCTTCAAAGTGCAGTTACATTTCCACCCCACTCCCAATAATCACATAAAGCTTTGTCAAGTAACCGAAAAGACTCAAAAGGCAACCCTCAGCCCCTTCCCCTAGCGATGAGAATAAATGGGTCTGTAGTGCTGCCTAGCTAGCCAGAAGCCTGGAACTTTTGGCTGTTCAAGACTGACAAGGCTGGTTTCAGATAGAGTTGCAAGAGGCAGGCTGCTGTGGAAAATGGGAAATAAAGATACATGGTGTGAAACAAAAGCAACCTGGTTAGAATCCAAAGAGTTTCTGTTACCGGAGGATGTTAGTTACTGTGGGAGCCTTGGAAGGAACTAGGCAGGTTACGGTCATGAATGCTGGATAAGAGCTGCTGCTCAGTCACTGCTGTGAAGCTGAGTGCTGGCAGCGGAGTCCTGGGCAGGGATACAGGATAAAGGCGCAAGTAATTTTGCCCAAAGTCATGGAGTCCCTTCCCCCAACCCACACTGGGCCCAGGTGATGTGCTGGCACCCGCTGCCTCCCCTTAATTCGAGCCAGCCTGTACTCCAAGCATACCACAGAACAGAAGGAAGATGAGGTCTGATGCTCAAGTTCCATCTGATGCAATCCCTCTTTCCTGCTGTCTTTAGAGCAGAGCTCTGTTCTGACCAAGGGCACTGAGCAGCGGTATGGGCACATACAAGTCGGTTTAGTCCTTGCAGGCTCATAGAAAATTGCTGTAAGAATTGTTGCCGCTTAAACCACCATGATTTTGACCTCATCGTTCTCATCGGCGCGGTAGAAGAATGGAATGCAGGGGTTTTCCAGCAAGGAGCCCACCCTCTCCTGAGGGTTCTGGATTTCTCTGAGAAGCTGCATTATTTGCTTTGCTGTGGGGTCGTCTTGGCTTGGCTGAGCAGCTTTAGTGTCAATAGGGGAGAAACTGGATTGGTGAAGAGCAGCAGCCTCTTGTTCTGCTTCGTCTGATAAATTCACTTCTCGTAACCCTGTAAGGCACACAAGACAAGGCAAGCAGGTAACTCCTCCCATCCATGCACAACAGCAAGACCTTGGGTTAATCCAGTTTATGTAACTTGTTCTGGCTACAGCTTACCTTCTCCATCGGTAGCATTCAGTTCGATGCGCCTCTCCACTGGAAGTACACTTTCGTTCTGGCCTGCTAGCAGCTCTGGGTTTTGAGCAGCTGCTACATACTTGCTGTACCATTCATTCCTTTCCCTGACCAGGCGCATCACTAAATCCTGCAGTTCCAGTAATTTCACCTGTACCAAAGTAAAGGAAAACCTATGAAGTATGCACATCCCCGTGGCCACAAACTTCTCTGTAGTTTGTTGTCCTGCCTCTGTCACAAAATCAGCAACTTCATCATTAAAGCTAGCTGAACGACAGCTCGTGAAGGCTTATAGTATGTGGGTGCTCCCCAGGCCTGCCTACCATTGTATGCCCTGCCTAGAGTAGTACTACAGAAAAGATTTCTTGCCTTCATCTCTTCCTTATCTTGAGCCAACCTGCTGATGTACTCTTCTTTCTCCTGGTGCCGCTGTTTGAGGATAGCCCTTTGACTCTGGTATAATGCAATATACTCCCCTGGAACACAAGAGAAACATAGGGAACAAGCGTTAACAGGATTAGGGCATAAACCTTACCATGAGCACAGAGCTATGTTGCATGAGGATCCAGCAAATCCAGCCCTGGAGTGGAAGTTTAGCCTAGCTAAGCAGCAGTAGGAGACTTGAACTGCTTGGTATTTGGGAGGCTCCAGCTCCAAAAGCTAGTCCCCAAATAACACACTGAGTGAGCTCTAGCTTGTGTTGTTTGTGTTGCCTAAACATACCAATGGTGTCTGTTTCCCCAGACAGCTGTATGCAGCGATGTTCTAACTCTTCTAGCCGTTCCTTCAGATCAGCTTTCTCACGCATCAGATCTGTGAAACGGGACTGAACACAAAAAATGGTATTAATTTCAGCTGCTCACGTATAGGAAATAGCCATGTTAAAGACACCCTTCATTCACAATGGTCTGAAGCTAGGAACAACTCTTGCTGCCTTTACAACTACTCTCTGATTTGGTGGTAAAAAGGAACTGAGAGCTAGAGAAGGGGTCTGCATTTTGGGGAACAGAAGATGGAACAAAGTGCCTTTCAGCCTTCTCGCTGCTGGGATAGCACAACTCCGGTCATACTCAGCTCCAAGACTGCACCTCCCGGCAGGGTGAAAATAGTCTGTTTTTCATTTATTTATTTAGTAAGTGAATGTTAGGCCCTTACAGTCTTTGGGGTAGTGTAGAGGGGAGTTACTGCTGCAGGCTTCCCTGTGATGAGACAAGCAGCAATAGGCTTTTTAGAAAGTAGCTTATTATTACAGGACAGCTGCAACATATTCCCCTACAATTTGTGTGTACGACAAGGGTCTGACGCTGGCTGGAAGTCCAGCTGGGTGGGGTAGTGGGGCTGAAAGAAAATGAGATCCTTTGCTTACCTGTAGTTTCTCCATGGCAGTTTTCAAAGCCTCGTGAACCTCCACTGGAACAGTATCCATGGTGGAATCTGGAAGGGACACATGTAATTTACACATCCCCCTTGGTCACGATGCATCCATAAAACCTCTAGGTCTGTTTCACAGACGCCAAGGCCAGCTGGCTGGGGCACGCCTCAATATTCACACCGTCTCCAAACTGCACGAAACCTTACCTCCACTCAGCACATTATGTTGCTGCTCCTGCCGAAGAGCTGCTATTTGCTGCAAGAGGCTTCTGCACTGCTGTTTCTGAGCAGCCAGTTGCTGCCTCATATCTTCTCGCTCCTTTTCCACTTGAGACATGGCAGACATCAAGAAAGCAACCTAAGATGAATTCCCAAGTATGCACATGAGTGTTTCTCCTGCGTGAAGTGTGATCAATTATACATCACAGGGCAAACAAAATAAGACAATTTACCCTATGTTATTTATGGGTAGGAAATCCTACCCTGGGATTACACCAACAGCAACTACTGCATGTCTTCTCGTTCCCAAGTAGTACAAATCATTTCTTCTCTGCAGATTAAACTTGAACTCCCATGATAACTGTTTGATCACAGTGTTTTCCAATCACGACTGTACTTAGAGAAAAATCTAATAGATGTTCGACACTATTTCCAAATTGCCTTCCAAACTAAGGAGAACATTAGCACCACAATAATTAGAGTGACTGCCAGCTGAATTGTCTTCATAATTAAATAAAGCCACTGCTGGACTTCCAGCCTGTCTTTCAAGGATGTTGCACAAGTCTTGGTTCTTAGCTGCTGTGCACAAGGGACTATTAACATTTCCCTCACTATTGTGCCTCAGTAGGTAGGGATCACAGCTGATAAACAGCTTATGTGATGCACACGGTGGAACCGCTCTGCAGTTTAATCTACCTCCTTTTCTAGACATTTGTTCCCAACTGAAAACAAAAGCTTTTCTACACATTAAGACCCACCATTTCTTCATGGCTTTCAAACTTCTCTGGGATCACTAATGAAGGTTTTTGGATTTCCTCAGTCATTGCTTCGCTTTCAACTCCATCTCCTGTAAAAGAGGGAAAGTGAACAGAGAGATAATGCCCCAGAGAGCCCAGCTCTACCTCCTCCCTGGAGACCAGCCGCAGCTACTCACCTTCTAGTCTGTGCAACATCTTGTCATCCAGCTCTGCTGCTAACTGACTGATCTGAGCTTGCAGCTCTTTGTTTTCCTTAGCTACAGCTTCCAGACTTTCCTACAAGAGAGAAGCAGAAAATCACAGGAGTTCTACACCTAAAACCCGCACAAACCAGACTGTTAACAGTCACTACATTTTGAGGCAGCAGCATCACACACACACACGAAGCAAGCAGTGCTTCTGCTCCAGACATCATTTTTGCTCCAGTCCTCCCACTTGCCCCTTTGCACTGTTACCTTGGTCTGCTGCAGTTCCTTCAGGTGCATTTCCACTGTCACCTTCCCCTGAACTTCCTCATGCTGCAGCCGATCCATAAGCTGTGTCTGAAGCAAGTACTGTTTGTGCAGCTCCTCCTTCTCAGCAGCCACTTGCTGGTATGCCACAGTATACTGTTGTAAGTGGCTGTAGTATTGGTCCCGCTGCTCCTGCAGAGCCTGAGCCTCCTGTGTTTTCAGTTCCAGCTAACATAAGAGAAAACCACCAGATCAAACCATTTTGTCAGAAAAAGATGATCCATGTGGCATGATCCAAACTGTCAATGTTGCCCCAAAACCACCAACCAGGCAGGCAGCCGCCATCTGCCCCCACATGCTGGTCCCCCACATCAGACAGCAGATGATGTGGGAAGGCTCCCAGCTTGATCATTACAATACCAATTTCCATCTTTCCATCAAAGTTTGGTAAATTGCCAGCTCTTCTTTGCATAAACTGCTACACACCTGTCCTGCCGCTGTTACTTACTGTCTCTTTGAGCTCCCCCAGGTTCTCCTGCAGCTGCCCAAGCTTCTTGGCCAACTCCTTCTTTACATGTTGCTCTGACTGTAGGGCACTTGTAACCTCCATGTTTTCGTTTGTCTGCAAGAATCCAGTACCACTGTATAAGGAAATTGCCCCAATCCCATAAGCATATTTTCTTATAAACTAAAGCAATAAACCACGTTCATTCCTGATACAAAAGGGTGCCATGCCTTGTGTTAATCTGAGGTGTAAGTAAGGGCCATAAATTGACTGTTCAGGGCAGTAAATAACTTCTTTTAAAAAAAGGAAAAAAAAAGGTTCAGAAGACAGGAGCCAGGAAAGAGCCAGGGAAATCAGTGCTGGGACAGTGCCAAGAGGAGGCCTGGCACATCACACAGCCTGTCAGCTCCAAAGCAGATGGGTGACGTGAATATCCCAAATAAAGCAATAGACATTCAAAAACAAGACGAGAAGTTCAGAAAGGACTAAAGAAAAAACAGTGACCAGGCCGTCTGTCAGTGTGCCAGGGCCCCAGAGGAGAAGCTGTTACATTGAAAGAAACAAGCAAGAGTAACGATTCAGCTCCAGGACAGAATCCATGACAGCAGCAGGACAGAAGACTGCTGAGAATTTCTTCCTCACAGGCAAATACAGGGAACAGAAGTCAGGTGTCTTCAAGGGTAAAAAGACTGGAAGAATATTCCAGGAAAAGAAACAGCCTGACTGCCAGTGGAGGAGAAGGTAAAGGGAACTGCTTTGGACAGAGATACTTGTTTGTTTGCCAGAGCACCTTCAAGAGTACCGAATTAGAGGGAACCTCCTAGCATGGCAATATATATCACAGAAGGTGGAGCAGCCATAGCCCCAAAGGACCAAAGACAGATAATGCTTCTGACAGTTTTTTGTGTTTTTTTTTTCTTTATACGCATCTGTGCAAAAGGATTGCACCAGTGTGGGAAACAGTGGGAAAAGAAGCATGAAAGAGACATACCAGTCTGACAAACCCATTCTGCAGTTCAGCCAGCTGTTCCTTCAGCTCCCGATTTTGGCTCAGTGCCCTGCTGATTGTGGCCTTGTCACTCTGTATGTTCTCCAGGATCTGCTGTCTGTCCACAGACTCCTCGTTGTAGCGCTGCACGGCCTTCTCGAGCTCCAGCAGCCGCTCCTCCTGCTCCCGGTTGAGGTGGCTCAGTTGCTCGTTGTCCCGGACCTGGGCCTGGTATTGCCCATGCAGTTCCTCCTTCTCCTGCTGCAGCCGCTGGATCTCTTCCTGCAGACTCAACTCAGCTTCTGTAGGCCCTGCTGGTGAGGAAGGCTCAATATCCATGGGTTTTACTGCTAAGGAAGTGGAAATAAAAACAGATCAGTCAGAGGGATGGATTGCTTGTGTAATACACATCAGAGCTACACAAAGAATACCCCAACATGTGGCATTGACTCAGAAGGTATAACCAGCCACAGTATCTAGAGAAGCTGGGCATTGAGAGTAACAAAGGAGCAAACTACCCGAAAACCAAGCACAACACCCTGCTGCGTACTGCCCTCTCCCTCACAGCCCTAGCAAGAGCATCCCACCTGCCCAATCTCCTGGGCCAGAGGGGCTGACAGTACAGCCAGACAGATACTAAAGACATAAACCTTCTGCTGATCAATTACTTGAGGTAGTTCAATTGTTCTCTGCTAGGATGAAAGGTCTCTTAGGATTACCACTCTTTCAGCCACCTTCACAATTTCAGAGCATCAGACCTACTTGTACACGCAGAATTTCTGGCACAGCGGGGACAGAGTTAACCTGCCGGTACTCTGTGATATGAAGTCCCACTCTGGAAGCACTACCTGATTTGCTTAACAGCTCTGTAACATTGGCTTCTAGCTCTCGAATTTGGGCCATATGCTTCTCCTTCTCCTCTGCCATTGTGTGGACCTGCAAGGCCACACAAGTGAAGGTTAAAACAACACGCGTGGTGCACTTACTCCTGTGTTCACCAAAAGCAGCTGTGATACTGCCCGTGAGGTTACCTGCTCAGCGAGCTGCTGTACTCGCTGCTGCCAAATGCTCCCCTCTTCCTTCAGTTTCTCTACATACTGATCTCTTTCTGTCTGGAGCTGGTGAAGCGACTCCGAGAGCTGTTCAAAACAGAACACAAAGAAAATTGTATCAGCTGAATAAATTAAATGGCTGACTGCGTGAAGGATAAAGCTTGAGAAAAACAGCATTAACACAAAGCTCAGGCTGCATTCTTCTGCCACACAAGTTTCTTTACAGAAGTCAGGATTCGGATCATCAATGTACTTAATACAACACCTTACCTGAGCAATCTGGGTTTCCAGGCTTGCCCTCTCCTCCAGTGCCATCTGCAACTGCTGGTTTACATCCAGATTCCCTGACTGATTAGAGAACTGCCCACAAAAAAATCAAGAAATTATGGCAAAATGTTAGTATCCAATTTCTGTGTAGCCTCTCCCCTGATTTTAACCATCCACGTGATCCATGTTACAACCCTCTATAGCTCTTTAAAATTCTCCAACTCATACTGAAGTTCACTGAACAACAAAGTAGTGATTAAAATCAAAAAGCTTAGATTTTAGCCTGGTACAACAAGCTAAACTGGACAGTTCCTCCCTAACAATTTTATATTTACTATATTTTTAATTAAGAAAATGGGCTTTAGTCAAATCACTTGGCTCAGAAACCTCATGCATTTCAAGAGTCTGTACTACACAGACCGGTCAGATGGTATAAAAACTTGTGACCTTAAAAGTTGTCAAACATGCCAGGAATTTAAAGCCAGTGCCTGGAACATGTCAGTGGACTAAGCAGCAAGGCTGGTTCAGTTAAGGCACAGTACTTTCCCCAGAAGAGTAGCAACTGGCTTTACTTCAAGGGTAATTTAAGCCACTGCCTAAAACCAAAAACAACAAAGCACCAAACAATAAAAAAGAGCAGTTTCTTCCATGGTGGGCTCACCTTAACACCAAGCTTGCTGTCTGAACTGTTAACAGCTGACTTCACACATCCCCTTTCTAACTAGCTTGCTCATCTTAACTTCACTGAGCTGACCTTTGAGCTGCCATTGTTCAATTCACCTGCTTCTGTAAGGATAGGTACAAAACCCACTCTTACTCAGCTGGCTTCTCAATGACACTGCACAACAGCCGGGTAACCAAAAGGCTGAACAGTGACAAGAAAAGTCACTGCATCGGCACACTTGGTATGTTCAGTCACCCTCTCATATGGTATACTTTTTTTTTTTTTTTTTTAGCAGACCAGTGTCACAATGACTTTCAGTCTACTGCTCCAACTCCTTAGAGTATTGCCTTTGTATTCTCAGGGGCCTCACTGAAAACCTGTTCCTAAGAGGACGTCTTGATGAGATGATGCCTGGCTTTAGAAACAACAGTTCAGTCTTGCCTTCACTCTTAGGAGCGAAGCCTTACAAACGATCAGTGTGATCTACCCTCACATGCCAGCAGTAGTATGGTTACCTGCTGAATCATCAGCTCAGCCATTTCCAGTTTCTTATGCAAGTCCTCCATATCCAACTTCATAGCTGAGTTCTCAGAAACCAGGGAGCGGAGTTTCTCTGACAGTTCCGAGTTTTGCTGCTTTATTTCCTCACTGCCCTTGCTGAAACAAACACACAAAAAATTAAAGTGGCAACACTGTATTGTCTATGGGTTTGCAGACACCCATGTCATAAATTTACAATCTGGTTCTTCACAGCAGCTGGAGTCATAGAAATGTTTGGAAGAGACCTCTGGAGGTCGTCTTGTCCAAAATCCCACTCAAAGTGGGACCAGCCTAACACCAGCTCTGGTCAGTCACAGCTCTGTATAGTTGCTGTGAACACTTCCAAGGATGAAGATTCCACAGCTTCCCTGGGCCATGTGTAGTACAGCACTGGAACACATCCAGTGACTTTTATTACTATTATTTTTACATTGAATATCCAGCCTTCCAAGGCACCTCCTGTGGTCAGTGCCCCTTGCTAAGTTTTGTGGCTCTACTGAGAAGAGGAGCGTTACTCTGGAGTAACGTGCAGAACAGGCTTACCTGTGTTTGTACAGTTCTAGTTTCAGGTTGTCTCGCTCCTTCACTAACTCTTTATTATGCTGGAGAAAAAGCAAATGATTGATTTATCTAAGTCAAGTGAACAAACAGATAACATAAAATGTTCAAAGATTACCACATTTTACCTTTAACAGATCAGCTAATGCAGAAAAGGTCACAACTTTGGCAAAACCCTCAGGACAGGTTTGCTCAGAACCTCATCTATAGCTACAGCAGGCTGGCTAGTGCTGTACTCATCAGCCCATCAGACTGCACGAAGGATGAATATGCCAGGAATTCATCTGCTTGGTCTTTTCAAGTGCCATGCTACTAACTGGTCATGAGGTTATTTCTGCAAACTTCTGGATTAGTATCAATACTGAAGTGTCTGTTTGATGGAGACCCTCCTGGGACGAGGTCTCAGTGACACTTCTGTTGTGTGGAGCTGGCAGAACTGATGTAGTAAGGTGCCAGATCTGAAGACAGCAACTGGACCATGTAATTAGTGGTCACAGAAACCTGAAAAGTTTGCCTTGATCTTGGAGAATACAGGGTTTTACAAGGTTAATAAACAATTAACAAGGTTAATTTCTACCTCCTCTCTAAGTAGTTACTACAGACTTTGCAGTAGTTTAGTGACAAGCAAATAGCCAAACACAGAGCTGCTGGTTAAGCATAAACAGAGGTGACTCTTACCTTCTCTGACTGTTTTTGCTGCATAGAGATGGAGGACAAAGTGCGTTCTAGCTCTGACACCCTCTGGCGAGATGACTGTAAACGAGCAGCAAGGTCTTCAGCTTCTCCTGAGCAAGTCAGAGCAGAGTCAGTTGAGACAAGACCACAAAGGGATTTTTGGAGCAGGCTGAACAGCACTTTCTACTTTGTTAACAAGCTCTTAAACACTTCAGAGAGGGCAGCACAGCACAGAGCTCTGTAAATCAGTAGACCTGGTTCTACTCCTGGCTATACAGGTCATTCACCAGCAACCTGGGGCAGTAAAGCTCTCTGTAACTACCTTCCTCAATTTTAGAGGGAGATGATGAAACTTCCTTTGCAGAACAATAGGCAGTATGTTTATTTTTCTACTAGAGTAAATTGCTGAAATTTAGGTGAGAATGAAAGCCTCGGGTAAAACCTACACTAACATGACAGCTGTGTGGGAGGGATGGTGGAGAAAAGGGAACAAAGTTTTAAAAGAATCTGAAGAAAGTGAGAAAAGAACTGTCTGGGGTAGTCACCAGGCCCAAACAGGGCTGACAGGGCTGTAATGATGCACAAAAGAACCTCAACTGCCATGGGATTACCATGCTCCAGTTTGGGGGCAGATATGATGACAGAAGCAGTGATGGTGCCAAGAATTGCTCATTAAGGAGTCAATGAGCATGGTGAGCTGGCTGCCAGCAACTATCATGCCTGTGACTTGAAATCCACAATTTAGCCAACAGCTTGAGCTGGAGTTTTTGGAGTCCTTTACCTGATTTCTGCCGTGCAGCTTGTTGAGTATGTCCAAGGGCTGTCTGCAACTCAGACTTCTCAGAAACCAGAATTCCAATCGTCTGGATATGAACCTTTGGGGAGAAAAAATGAGCTCAGTGCAAAAAATCTTTGCTTGTAACTGCAACATCACTGTTACCACAAAAGGATAATTTAGTAAAGGTAAAGAACTCTTGCAATTAAGTACAGACTGGCTAACTGGCTCTCCCAGTTTTCCTGAAAGAATGCAGAAGCCAAGCGACATTACTGTAATGGAAGCTCTGTCTTACCTGTAGCTGTTCCCTCAGTGCTGCTTGCTCTTTAGAAAACTTCTGTTCAAACTCCTTCTTTTCCTGTACAAACAAATGATCCCTGTTCAGCACAAAATTCTAAATAGTTAACCCTTTTTGTTTTCTGTCAAACTAAAAAAGCAGTGATTCATCGGTAGTACTTCCAGCTTTTAACCAGTACCACTATTTTTAAAAGACATTCTTCAGTCTTCCATTATTTGAACTACTTCTTAGTTTATCCATCCCAGAATGGCAACAATAGGTTCCTTATGCTGGCATAAATGTGCCGGTGTTTGGAATACAAAGTACCAACAAGGCCTTAAACTGCACTCTGCTGCTTCCATTGCAGTCCTTTCCAACCTAAATGATTCTGTGTTCTATAAGACAAGATCACGCAGGCCTGTGCCAAAGTCCACTACGCTTTCTGCTCCTCAGAGAAAGAGATATCTACCTCTGTATCTATCCAAAAATAGGACACACTTTACCTTCTCCAGCTGATTCATTGCTTCTTGGTTCTGTTGTTTCTACGGAAGAAAACGGATGCACCAGCATTAAGAGCGAGTACTCTCAAACTGCTGAAACACATTTCCACTTTAATGAAGTAGGACATGCCCAATTAACGCAAACAATTTCCATTATCCTTTTCTGTAGAAGACTAAGAAGTTTGTCTTATCTATTAGAAATAATAGATTTGGGGCTCCCTTCACTGATACAGAATCACAGAATACACCAGGTATGTTTTTTGTTGCTCAGTACATTACCAAAGTTGTTCCCAAATACCACTAATGCAACCCCTATCTGAGCATCCAGCTTCAGTTAAACTTGCACCCCACATCTCTGAAATTAATTATAATCCTGATTTATTAGGATAACAACCAAAATGCATTCAAAAAAGAAAAAAAAAATACAGCATAGTGTTTTAATTCAGATGAGACCTTAGACTTCTGCGGATTCGTGTGGGGTGGAGTGTTTGCTATTTGCTGCTGGTGTCCCCATGGCAGTTTCTCTCAGTAACTACATAAATATTACTTTTTCCCCTTCCCAAAGGATGGACATTGCTCAATTTTTACTACCACTATTTCAAGCACATTTTGAAACATGACTACAGAGGGAAGAGTGATGGATTACAGGTTTTGATTCTAGGAAAGCCAGTGCAAAACATAACTAGGAAAAGCAAAGACAAGACTGCAAATGCAGCAAAGACCCTATATAATTCCAGGCAAGACCGTGTTTCATATGCCTGTCGGAAAGCAGGCAAACAAGGAGAATCCTGGGCGGGCAATACCCCTACCAGGTACCTCTGCAGCCCAGCTAAAAGACAAAAAGGAACAGAATGGAACCACAGTAACTCAAAACCAAAAATAACACAAGAGGGGTTGTGGGGTACACTGGGAAATGCTGAACTTTGGAAAAGGAGTACTGTGAGAGGAACAAAACGAGGAAAAGTACTTCAAACCAAGAAAGGCTCTTTTCAGACGGAAACAAGTTCACTTAGCTACATTTCATACGGTGTTAAAGCTGAAGGCTGAAAAGCAGCAGCAGGAATCCATGCAAGCCACAGGACAAAGCAGTTCATTCATAGTGCCAAGAGAAGCTGAGGATATGATCAGAAACCAGCGCCAGGCTCTCTCTTAGACCTATTGCTCCCACTCTGCTGGTATATTTAGAACAGCATCACCACCTGCCGAAATAGGTTTTCACAGTGCTGCTGGCACTAGAATTCTGTATTTCAGGGATTCAGACCAGGACCAGAAATAGCTGTTTTATCAGGATGCTTATCATCCAGGGAAAGTATGATGAGATCAACAGAGCACATTTAAGTGGAAACAACAAAACTGTGTTTCTTGTTCCTCAGATGAGCCAATACATGTACAAGTGGCCTTAGACTTTGATCTGAACAGGTTTTCCACACAGCCCATTTTGATCCACACAAAGTGCTCTATAAGCAGCCTTCCTTGTGGCACTGTAAGAGAACCCATAACCTCGCAGACACCCAGAGAGCATGGAGGAGCAGCAGAGACGATATCAAACCGGTTGGTTGGATTGTTTCTTACCAATTCCTCTATCTTTGTAATGAGCTGTTTGTTAGTTAGATTGCTGGAATCTAGGGCTACTGCCAGCTCCTGGTAACGTGTCTGATGGGCACATGCAGAGAGGAGAAAAAGGGAGGGGCAGAAAAGGAGGGGGGGAGGAAAAAAAGCAATAATTAAAAAGAAGAGAAAAATAAACCATTATCACAGTTTGATAAAAATCAGATTCTCCAAACAAATCTACAGTTTCAACAAGAGTAGCTGGGACATCATTGTATTTCATCAATAGCTGCTAAGGCTTCTTTTTGACATAAAAGTCCACCAAAACTAAGGACTAGAGCTGCATGAAGGCCAGATTATCCCCAGTCCCCAAACGGGAAATACCTCAGATACCTGCCTCCTCCTGCTGACCACAACTACCTGATTACAGAGGAAGGCAACGCTGGACAGCGAGGTATGTGAACTGTATATTCAATTGGGTCTCGTTAACACTGCTGTAAGCACAGAGTCCCAAGTCAGTCATCAAGACTAGCAAATAAAAATAAACAAATAAATAAAAATTTAAAAAAAACGGACTGAGAACAACTTACTTCCATTTCCTTAATATTTGTGGAAGAAATAGCACTTTCCCCATTCACGTATGATGTAGACTAGAAGAAAAAAAGCCAAGTAAGTCAGTTTTATTCCCCAAGGCAACAAATCATTATCAAGTAAGAACTGACTATCATAATACTTCTTAGAGCACCTTTCACTTCAAAGTACCACAGCCAGCCAGAAGAGTATTTTTTTCTGTGTCTAAGGATAGATGCAGACTCCCCCCGGTGACAAGCTGATATGAATTATGCAGATTGACTTCAGATTCTTTGCCACTAAATCAAGAATACATCTTTCCATGAATACATGCTGTTCATTCATCCCACTCTGCTCCTCTTCCTACTGCTGAAATTTTACATTCCTAAAACTGGAGGTTTTGCTTCTCAGTGCTTAAATATCTTATTGTTCAGTAGGATGGCTGTAGACATCTCCAAGACTGAAGAGCGTTTTCTTGAACTGGCTGCTTAAAGCTCCACATCAGACACTAAGAAAATTATTAGGACAAATGGACCAAAACGAGGCCATACCTGAGAAACCAGGCCATTGAGTTGTTCAGACAACTGGCGGAGACTTTCTGTTGACGAGAGAGACCTGGGAACAAAGAATGGCCTCGTGATGAAAATTTCTCCCAAAGAACTGCCCCAATCAGTACAGCGGTGGGGAGTAATAAAACTTGAATTTGTTGGACACTTGGGGATCCTTTTGCAAAGCTGTTTAATAAACATACACTCACCTGTTCTCATCCAAAGCATTTTTATGATCCTCAGCTTCATGAATCTGTGGATTGAAACAAAAATTACAAGCCTGTAAAAAAAGATAGGAGTGACATTTGCGAGTGCGTCACTAAGACTTGACTACGTGTGGGCTCAGGTTGCACAGTACCTGTAATTACTGCTCCCCAAAGATAAACTTAAAACCACCAACTCAGTTCCTAGCTTGCACATAATTTCTGAGTGTTGAGAGCCCGGGTTTTATGGAATGAAGAGTTAAGTGTTACTGGCTTTGTGTTTGCTGTTACAATTATCAGGATAATCGATGCTGCTTTGCTGGAAAAACTTCATCTGTGTCTTTAAGTAGTGAAAGGAAGTGCAGACTGCTCCAACTGGAGACCTATATTATTAGGAGAGCTTTCTGCTCATTAAATAGGAGAAAAGGGGAAGAGAACGGCAGCTTTGGAAGAAGCAGGGGCACGTGCATGCTCGTGCCCTCCACTCTCTCAGACAGATGATGTGAAGAATGCAGTATTTTTAACAGGAGACGATCTGAGCTAGTCATCTTGTAGTTACAAAGATTGTCTTTCTCAGCAAAAACGTGGCATTGCTAACCAGTATGGCAATATTTGGGATGAGTCACAAACCTGTGTCAGCTGCATGCTCCCGGGAGCAGGCAGAACAGAACCACAACTAGGTAGACTGTTGCTGTTAGATAGCACAGGGACATCGGCAGCAAGCTGTTCAGCGTTACGAGTGGCAACATCACTGTCAAAGTACGCCTGTCACAAAACACATCACAGGAATTACAGCCGACATGCGAAACAAAAGGACAGCACACGAACACATCGCCTTGTGATAAGGTCTTGGAAAAACAGACAACAGATGCGAACGATCATTTAGAAACACGTGGAAGGGGATCTGTGCCCACCCCAGAGCAAACAGGTGACTGTATCAACCCACAGACATCATCCCAGTCCCACGTCCTGCTAGACCCAGCCTGAAGAACTGGTGTCCTGTAATCAAACTCGCTTCTTTAACACGGGACAATAATATCACCCGACTCTAAACTCACACACTAGATTTTCTGCAAAGGATTTGTCTAAAAGCGAGCAAGGACAAAGCCAGATGGGAGTCACTGCTCTGAAATGCACTGCCTTCGGGATGTCTCTGGGAAGACTGCTCACCGTAGGCACACTGAGATGGGAAAGGGCAGGCTAGTGAAACAGGCTACCTGCAAACTGGGTCAGCCAAACTCAGCTGCTCCATCCTGAACTCAGTGACGTTTGTGGCAAGCCATGAACCACCAGCTTAGAAACGGGACATTTGTGAACAGGCCAAACCCAGCATTGCTGGGAGCAGGTGCCCCTGGCCCTAGTTGGAGCTATGAATCCCATGACTACAAGAATCTGAATAGAAAATGGCCCCAAACTATTTCTGGACAGCGATGCAAGTTCTCATCAGGTGTTCGTGGGAGGATGAACAGTATCTGATGACACCTCTGCCAGGCCCCAGTGAACTGGACAAACCTTGTACAGCACCAGAGAGCTGTAAAGACCCCGAGCAGCACTCTGCTGTTTTATGGTAGTTGCTTTTATTTCATCATCCAGCTCTGGTAAGCCATAATTTAACGACACTGTGAAGCAAGTGAGAATCTTTCACCTGTTAACCCCACTAATACATTGCAGCTCCCTGCAACTCCATCTGAAAGACTTCCCTTTTGCTTCAGTCGCTTCCTTCTTGGCAGCCCTCAGGAAACAAGAACTCCCTTTCTCTCTCAGCGTTCCCTATTCACCTGCTCAGCACTCCATTCATGACTCAAGCAGCCAGGAGGTGACAGTAACAGCGAAGACAGATTTAATGAAAGCAACAAGCAGGAATACTGCAGAGGGAAACAAATGGAATCGGCTTGATTTCTTTTTAGCAGGACAGACACTTGCACTCTCAAGGAGCAATCTATGTTAGGCGCTTAAAGGAAAGTCAGGAATTCCCTTTCTTCTTCCAGCTACGGGTTACTTCGCCTCTGTTTGTTCAGGCACTCACCAGGATAGAGCATCAGATGGACAGGATACATCTTAAAAACGTTTCCTCAATTTTTTGATTGGGACTTTTCTTTGCTTAACACTTCAAGATGTGAAAACAGGTAACATGCCTTAACCACAGAATGCCTTCCTTCTGCCTCCAAAAGGAAGAGCTTTGAAGTAAATAAATTAAAGGAAAAAAAAAGAACTGCGTAATTTGTTGGAGACAGAAAGGTTTGGGAGCAAACTACTTTCCTGGAAATTATGCTTTGTGAGGTTCAAATAACGTAGAATAAGAAGCTGGTAATTTTGCTCAGCCTGGCCTATAGTAGGATCCATTTGTTTTCACACAAAGGCTCCTATTTTGTTGGGTTTTCTGTGTTTCACAGCCAAGAAAGCTGAAGTGGGTGAAGTGGGAGGGGTCTGCCGCCCATCAGGCACCAATGGCAGCAGTAGTTCAGATGCTAACGATCAGCTTTTCTGCCCTATTAGCATCAGCTGAGGCTCTGAACAGCATTTTCCTGACAGCAACTGGAAAGAGAAATCTTTCTCCCATTACAGATTGCAATTAAAGATTAGTTTTCAAGATATCCTTAATTCCCCAGACACAATAACCCACAAATTGTGCGATAGCCAGTCGGATCAAAATGCATCTCTCTGGGCTACGGGAGCAGAGAAAAATAATGAAAAAACGAGGACGAATAGAAGCAATAAATTTTCCATTTTCAGAACAGAACTGAAACTGTAGACGCAGGTAAGCCTTCCCTGCAGGACAAGATGCCACCTCAGCAGCAGCACTGCACCACCCGTCTTCACCTCGGCCTCCAAGGTGAACGGTCTCTGAGATCTAACTTACACTGAGCTGGGGAGTTTAACTGAAAACAGTCCCTTTGGCAAGAGTAAATCATCAGCATGTTTTCTGACACTACTCGGCACAGCCAGGACCCACAAACCTTCCGGTAAGTCTTTGTGTCACTTAAGCTCAACAGATACACAACCTACACACCTAAGGTCCGGGTGGAGGAGCTTTCACTCTGCAGCAGCTGTCCTGCCCAACAGCAGAATCCACACACAAAAAAGGAGAAAATGGATACAAAGGTAATTCAGAGCGTACTCCATCCTATCTTGCAGGTTCCACTGCATCTACATCTACCTGATACCCCGCTGATTCACTAAGTTGTATTTATTGGTGGAAAGGCTTGGATACAAAGTAAATATAATAAGGGGTTACTTTGTGACAACTAGACTTGAAAAAATGGTAGATAAATAAGCTACCAAAATGATGCAAGGGAAAATGAAAAGCAGAACTTTGGTACAACAAAACAGAAAGAAAATTCTTTACTTTCCTTAGTTTCTATCACAATTTGAGCCTTCTTTAATTAAACTGTCTGAAATATTTTTTTTAAAGGCGGTTTGCTTACATTTGCTCCTGAGCACATGTAGATTGCTTGCTGGAGTACTTCCTGCCCTTTCTTCTTCAGTAGCTAAGGAAGACGCTAAAGCCTGTAAATGCCTGACTTGAAATACCTGACTTCCTGCCTAAACATATTTAAAGCCGTGGTACTTGCCAGACTGTACATCACCTGTGCAAGTGTCATCACCTGTCATAAAATGGGTTGGCTGGAATAACTACATAGCTTGTTCAGGGCAGCTGCTTGACGAGACACGAGCAGAAACATGCCCTTCAGAAGCAAGGCACTAGAGTAAATAAAGCAATGACACACAGAACAGCAGAAATGCAGACTAAAAAGACACTACCTCTTCTTAGCGCGGTGTTCCTCAGCAGTTAATTTATTGCTTCACCCCAGATTCCTTTTTCCTTACAGCTCAACTGTCTCAAGGACAAGCATTTGACAAGGTTCACTTTTGCACGTGTTAGGTTTGACAGAAACCAGGAGAAAACAAGCACTTACGAGCAATGTTAACAAACAGCTCCATGTTAATAAAAACAGCAACAAAACTCAAGCAACTGACAGCAAATATGCCAGAACAAGGCTCCATCCGAAAATCAAGGTCAGTTTAAACAGAACCCGAAGCATGCAGTGGGGATAGCAAGTCACTGAGAGGGACACGAGCACTGCCTCACCTTCCTCTTGTCCAATGAGGGTATGGCTACCCCATTGGAGCGGTTAAGGTCTGACACCAGCACCTTCAGAATGTTCTGAATCTAAAGGAGGCGAAAGAAAAGTGGAAAGAGAAACGGCTCAGAAAAGGACAGGGAGAAAAATGTCAATCAAAGGCAGCCAAAGAAACTGGCATCCTCCAGCTCCGTAGGAGCCTCAAAGCACACCTCAAAGCAGCACCTCTGGACATACCCAGGGTTGCACTACAGCATTCTATGATCAAACACCGCCTCGTCACGTAGCCTGACTGTAGCACGCACCTTTCAGGAGTTTTAGCTGCTAACCACTGTAGCACACTTCATACGCTGCTAACACAGGCACACGAGCCATTAATATTACACTGGCATAACCCTCTTTCAGCTGTGGTTATGCTGTTTGGGAAGCCAAAGAACAAGGAGGAGGCAAATTATTTGGGAGAAGGAATGAGACGCTCACGTTCTCTGGAGACTGTCTGTCATCATTTGTGGGAGTCTCGGGCCTACTTCCTTCTTTAGTTTTTCGTTTTTTCTTGGCTCCCGCAGTTGCTCCAGGGCTATTCTTCTGCTGATATTCCTTCAGCTGCAAAAAAAAAAAAAAAAATCTGAAGTCCAAACAGAATATGTCTTTTATGAGTATAATGTCGACAACAAAAAAAAATGGGTAAAAATAAAGCGTAAGGACAAGAGAAACTGTCTTGAAAGAGTTCACCCTCTGAAAAAAAAATACCAAAATAATTCAGAGATGCATAAAAGTGAGAACTAGCATGATGAGTTTATGACAAGAGACTCAGGGTTGTAGATATACAACTTTTGTAAATAACTAATGAAGTTCCTGGGAAACAAAGAATTTGATACCCTTTGCTGTAATTGAAAGGAGATGAAAAAATATTTTTAAGTCTATAACTAGCACCAAGGAAAAAAAAATAAACAGCAGTTAATCCTAAATGCCAAGTGGAAAAGCAGTCTAAGAGGAAGGGCTTCCATTCTGGGAAAGAAAAATTACAATCTTCTTAGATAACGCAGTAATACAGACACTGGCCTAAGCGTGAACTAAGGGGATGAGCAACCTCCAATTGATTTTAAAATAATATCCATTTCACCTCAGCCAGGCTGATAAGCTCGAAGCTGAACCCTGCCAAGTCTTGTGGTGTTCTGGTGGAGCACCAAGCCCCCAGCCCGAGCACTCCCAGGTGGGTACGTCCGGCACTGCCTGCAGCAGCCCCCTGCCAGGCAGCCCCCATCCCTCCGTTTCGTCCAGACACCGCAGCTGGCAGCTGCTGCCACCCACCCGGCCAGGCGGCCAGGGCCGTGTTTCAAAGCCAAGGTGGCAAAAATAAAATAAGAGGGATCCCATCTATTCGGAGGATTTCAAAATGGAAGCCTGAGCCGCCCCAGGACACTTTCCCAGCCGCTTGACTTTGACACAGGCACGCAAAGCCGCCGGGACGGACGGGGCTGGGCTGCCCCGCGGGGACGGAGAAAAAAATAAAAGAAAAAAATGAAAAAAAATAAAAATAAAAAAGGGAAAGAAAGGAGAAGGAAAGGGACAAACAAACACAGAACCCGGGCGGGCGGGCAGCACTGGCCCAGGCCCGGCCTCACCGGGGCCGCCTCCCCCGGGCTGGGGAAGGCCCGGCCGCAGCGCCCGGCACCCGGGGACACCCGAGGACACCCGGGGGGCTCCCACCGGGGCACGGCGGAGCGGAGCGGCCCCCCCGGTGCCCCTCGCCCCTCACCGCAGGAGGCCGGGCCCGGCGGCTCCGCTCCTCACGGGGCGCCGGGGCCCGAGCATCCCGGCGGCTCCGCTCCGCTCCCGTCCCGTCCCGTCCCCCCTTCCCTCACCTTCTTCTTGGCCGCCGCCAGCTTGCTCTGCCTGCTGCCGTCCGCCATGTCCGCCCCGCGCCCGGGCCACGTCAGCCGCCGAGGGGAGCGGCGGAGGCGGCCGCCAGGCTCCGCCCTGGCCCGGCCCGAGCACAGCGCCCGCCCCGCCGGGTCCCTCCCGGCCCCGGTCCCCTCCCGGTCCCGGTTTGTCGCCCCCCAGCCGTCCCTCCTGCCCCTAATGGAGCCGAGCTCGGGTGGGGACCGGGTTGCCCGGAGCCTGCGGGCTGGCAACGCTGCCCCCGGCCTCTGCCGGGCACCTGCGGCCGCCCCCGTGGCTCCCCAGCTCCCGTGGGTCGCTTCGCTGCCTGGGCGCCGCCGTAGAAGCCGCGGCTCGCCCGGGCTGTGTTTCGATGCTGTGCGGTTGTGGTCTCGCACCCTTGGGCCTTCCAAGTGGGGCAAAAGCGGAGCGTGGCTCTGAGAAGGGTCCGGCTCCAGCTGCGCCTGGCAGTGCGCAGGGGGCAGCCAGCGTTCACCTGAGGGCTAGGAGAGCTGTGGGAAGAAGGCTGTGTGCTCGCTGAGGACTGGACACCAGCTTTATTCCCTTCTGCACCCCTCCAGTGGCATGCACCTGATGGCAGCTGGGATGGCCAGGCATGGCTTGGGGTGCCAAGCCTGTCGGTTCCAGGCACAGCTCAGGGGCTCAATCCCGTCGTTTCCAGCCCTGTTCCTCGCTTCGGCTCTGCCCCAGCCGGTGGCTGCTTGGGGTCCCCAGGGGAGCACCCGGGGGGCTCTGAGGGACACTGCGGTGTCCAGTTGGTGATCATGGCGGCGGGGTGCTGGCTGCTCCTTCCTTCACAAGGGCAGCAGCGCAGGGCCCCCAGAGCTCCTGCTGAGAGCCCCTGGGCAGCCGCAGCGCCAGGGTGGAGGTGGCTGAGGGGCTTTCAGGCGTTTCTGAAAGCACTGGGTGCCAGTGTTAATTGGGATAATTACGCTGTGCCTCACCTAAATGCCACCTCTAGTCACACGCAGATACCTTTACTGTGCCCCACCTAAACGCCATCTCTAGTTACACACGGATACGTTATTGTGCCACCTAAACACCGCCTCTAACTACGCACAGATACATTTATTCTCAAGCCAGGGCCGCAGCCGGGCCCTGTCAGCCCTCGCGGCGCCGAGAACTACCCGCCCCAGCGTGCCCCGCGCCGGGGGCCGCCTACAATTCCCATCGTGCTCAGCGCCGCACGGACTACAGCTCCCAGCGCGCCCCGCGGCCCCGGTGGTGCCGCCGACCGGTACGGGCGGGTAGCGGCGGCCCTGGCGGAGGGGGTACCGGAGAGCTCGGGGCGCAGCGCGCCGCCGCCGCCACGGAGGTAGGAGCCGGGTCTCGCTGCCCCCTTCTCCCCCTCCCTCCTTCCCCACCCGGCCTTGACAGCCGCCATTTGCTTTGCAGGCCCCCCGGCGGCCCCCGGCGGAGCGGCGGCGGCGGCTTCAAGTCCCCGGTGAGTCCCCGGGGCCGGGCCGCGGCCTTCGGCTGGGCGCTGCCAGCCCCGCCCGGGGCAGGCCGGCACCTCACAAAGCCCCGAGGGTCCTGGACACGGGCGCCCTGCCGCCGTTGCCGGGGGCACGCGGTGGGTGTTGAGCCCAGGCCCCTCGGGAGCAGCGCGGGGTGCTGTAACGCGTCTGTGTGTGTGTGTGTGTGTGTGTGTGTCTGTGCGTCTGTCTGGGTGTGTCTGTGCGTCTGTCTGTGTCCGCGTGTGTGCCCCCAGGTCCCGGCCCCAGCCTCCTGCCGCCCTCCCGGGGCCAGCGGAGAAGCCCTGCGCCGTGAGATCGAGGAGCTGCGACAGAAGGAGCTCGCTCTGGACCAGGAAATTGCACAGCTCTTGTCCGAGTACGTCCTTGGGAGTGCGATGTCGCCGTTGTTTTGGGTTTGAAGCATGGTGTGGTCCGGTAATTAGAGGCAAAGGGGGTCTGTGGTGGTGCCGTTCTTGTCCCGCTGCTGCTCAGTGTTGGTTACGGCATTGGTTTGAATTGCAGGCCTGTTAAAGACAAAAGGGGATTCTTTACTGTTCACTTGGTAAAGGAAAACGAATTCTACTTAGAGCTTGGGTAAGGAAATCTAGCTTTGCCTCGGATATTGTTGAGGGAATTATGTGTAAATTGGAACAGAATAATTTTAATGGTCATGGTACCACAGGATGTCATGCCACCAGAAGTGCTTGTTCACGTGGGACTTAAAACTGCGATCATGCCTTGTATGGCCTGCCCCATCTGGTCCTGGATAAGTTTCCTTTGTTTTTCCATCTCGGAGCAATGTTCGCTTGTTTCATGTATAAAGTGACTGGGTTAAAGCTTAGTACTCAAGAAACAGAGGCTCCAGACAAGCAAATGGCTTGTTTATTTTTTTTAACTTATTCTCAAGGATAAACATTTTTTTTCCCTGCTGACAAATTAGAGACCCCTGTAAACTGAGTTCACCACAGCTTACTCCTGTTTCTACTCGATTCTGAGAATTAGGTTGGATTTGTTTTGTTTTGTTTGAGAAGTTTTGATACAGAAACACCCTTAAAATGAGGATCCGCGCATTTGTAGATTTCATGTTTGACTTTCAGCAACTGTGCTTTCTGCCTTCAGATTCCGCTTTTGATGCACCAGGTGCGGATATCTCAGATATCCTCGTGTGTTTGTTCAGCAGTGGCGGCGTTTACCATGCGGCAGCAGCAGTCCCTCTGTGTCATTTTTGATCTTTCTGGCTTTGTTACAGAGGCTACAGCCTGGAGGAGTTGGAGAAACACATCGCTCTGCTCCATGAGTATAATGATATTAAAGATGCTGGACAGATGCTGCTGGGCAGGCTGGGTAAGGAAGGGAGGGCTATTGAAGAACTCCTTACTAAGTCTTTTTGAATAAGCAGATGCTGTGACAGGAAGGCAGAGCTTGTGTCAAAGATTCTTCAATTTTAGGCTGATGTTAACAAAGCACTTGTGCAAGCACAAATGCTACTCTTGTTATTTTCTTGGAATGTTCTTAGAACTGGTTCAAATTAGAACTTAGAATATATGAAATAATTGGCATCTAGAGGTATTTTAGTCCATGCATGGATTACCGATGTTTGGTAACTCTTGCTAACTTCCGTTGGCTTCGTTGTTCATATGCTTTAAAAAAAATAGTGGGGCAAGCAGGGGGCATAGCTACAAAATCTTTAATTGGTTTCTTAGCTATGGGAGGTTCTATGATTTGCTCTTTATTTAATGAAATCAATGGTATTCATTTCTTTTCTAGCTGTTATCCGAGGAGTTACTACAAAGCAGCTGTACCCCGAGTATGATCTGGAGCTCAGTGACTAGCACTGAACCTAAAGACTGCCATATCCTGCAAAGATGACTGAGTTGTGCTGTCATTCCTGTTCAGAACCAGCACAAGGTTGCCTCAGATGTGTGTATGTAAAATTTCAGGAGAGCTGTTAACAGCCTTGTTCTAAGAGGCTTTGGAATGCCAAATTATTAATCTATCAACTGGTTCCTGCTTGTGGAAAGGGGCCTTGGAGATGTGGACTTTGGATAAATTCGGTTTTGTATGCTACCCGATCAACACTATTTTTATTTTTTTATTGGAAATGTAATTCCAGGTTGATGCTAAGACTGTTCCCATCGAGCCTTTGTTTCTCTTCAACATCCAGGGTCTATTTGGATATGCTAATCTGCAGGTGGAGGCAGCTACTGCTGAATGGATAGGGGAAGTGAGGGCACACAAATGTGCAATGTAATAGCTGCCTTGAAGGAAAAGAGAAACCCTTAGAAATATGGAGGACAGAAGGTTGAAGTTTGGTTTTGTTTTGCTTTTTAGGATTGGATTTGGAGAAGTTTGAGTGTTTTGTATTTTTGTACTTAACCGCTCAGGTATCTAGAGATTTTTTTTTTATCATTTCTATAGTAAAATGTGAAGTTGTATTGAACTATCCAATCTGAATAAAGCAGCTGTCACATCTCTCAGTAATTCACTTTAAGAGCCTGGGAAACATGAAATGAACTTGGGAACAAATTCTGAAAAAATGCTCCAAGACAACTTTGAGATCTATTATTCAAATCTTTTCTGAGGACTCTTAGTGGAGACAGCGTGACAGTAACGGGCAGGGGCAGAATTCCCTTAACTCACCTCTAAATGCAGAGTCACTGTGCAAGGGAGCGGTGTCCTAAACGCAAAATTGTGTTGAGAGCGTGCGTGTTTCAGTGTCAGGTGCTAGGACTGAGGGTGACTGTACAGCCTAAATTTGGCCACTTCGTGCAGTTCTAGGAGCACTGGTGCAGCTGTAGCCGTGCCGGCGTTCTGCCAGCTCCGAAACTCACGCTTCTGCAGTGACGGTTTACGCTTCGGTTAGCACAAGACAGCCGTCAGTGGAAGGTGTCCTGATCTCAGTCCATTGTCCACGACGGATGAATGCGCACAGACCCAAGCAGCTAAGAGCAAACTGCCCTTGGCGAGTCTGCAGCAGGCACAGGAACGTGCCACGTGGCGGCAGCTGTGCTCCACGGCTGCCTTGGCTGCGAGTTGCAGCGCAGGGAGACCCAGAACAATGGGAAGATTCCAGGTTTTGAGTTAATGACTTCAGGGATGCTTCAGGCCTGGACTCTGCTACTTAGATGCTTCCCCACAGCCCCTCTTAGTGCTCCTCCCAGAGTCGTTCCTTATACTACGGGCTACCTCGAGGACAAAAATATGCTTGCCTTTACCCAAACCCAGCAGAGGAACAAATACCTTCTATTGCTTTCTAAGGTTTATAAATCTCTAGAAATTAGCAAGTCTGTAGTTTAGATATGTAGCTGGGAAAATACCACATGTTGTAGCAGCAAGTATATCTTAAGAATTTTCATTTAAATTTATAAAGTTTATTTCTGCTAAGTCCAGTCGATATATAATGAGCTAATAGAGAACAACTGGTATTACAGAACTTAGTTTCATGGAAGAGCAGTACATACTGTCTGCAGGCAGCTGCTAAAGGGCAGGATACCACAGACCCCTGAATACCTTTGGTACTTAAAAAAAAAAAAAAAAAAACCACTTTTTTTAATGATTCTGTGTGCTTTGTAAGTACTGCACCCTGTAACAGTCACTTTCCCCTTGGGTCACTTTCAGTTTTAGTTATGTTTAAATCATCTTTGTATCAGTCCTCTACAAGCCTCTTTCCCCACCACACACGCCTAGTCTGTGTTATAACCGTTTCCCTGTGTTGCTTCAAGCAAGCTGTGTTTTCTCCTGCACTGCCGCCTTCTAATCTGATTTTGGGCTCTTGGGTGTCTGAAAGTGGGGCTAATGGAAGGAAAACACTCCTGCTATGAGAACGTGGGGGAAAATAAAAATTTGTGCAGTAGATAAGTTATGCTGCTGGTTGCAAGGAACAAATGAATCTGTGCAATCACGGGAATACACAGCTCTGTAAGATGCTGTCTGTATTTCCTGCTGCTAAACAATTTGGGAATGGGTTTCTATATCCCATGGCAACCTAATAATCCTGAAGTCAACAGGAATTTTGGCAAAGCTAACTCCTGTTAATGAACTGTTTGCAATGCTTAAAAAAAAAAACAGATACAGCCTGTCAATGAAAAAATGCCTCTCTGATTAAAGTCATCTCAAGGCAAGGGTGGAAGTGAACTGCAATTAACCTCTTTCCTTCTGCTGTCCATCATTCTGTCAGCGTGCAGCTACGTTATTGTGCTACAGAGATTGCTTGTGGATGTTCCTTCCGTAGCGCACGCTCAGCTGTCGGCAGCGTGGGCCATCTCAGCAGCCATCTTATGAACGCTTTTATCCTGATGGCCCAGTGTTTTCTCCAGCTCTGCTCTCACTTTAAGCTGACAGTCCGAAATTGCATTCCGTATGCTCTGCAGGTTCCACTGCGTTCTCAGGAGAGCGTCGTCCAGCGTGAAAACACCATCGCGTATTCTTCGCACTTGTGTGCACACAGCACATGATTTCAGCTCCAGACCAATCTCGTGAACTATTTTTCGGAGGTACTGCTGAGTCTCATGCACGCAGTGGATTTCTAGAAGGTCAGAGAGATTCCTTTAGAACAGGCAAAGAGAAGGCACAAGCTCAGACCTTGCCCTCACACTTATGCTGAAAGAAGCAATTCAGTAGAATAGACTATTTAAGACACAGTACAGGTAGATTATGATTTTGTGGAATACTGCAGGGTATCCTGGGTCCTCCAGAAATGAATATGTTAGAAAACAAACCCAAGGATACAGAAGAATCATATAGAGGTTTAGCTATTTTGAAGTGGATAAGAAGAGGGACCTTTGTAATAAGAGAAAAATGATGTGTGAGGAATAGGAGACAAACTGCAGAAAAGCAAACCATGCTTAAACACCCTCCCACGTCCCCTGAGCCGCGTTACACTAAAATACTGGTATAAGGAAGAACTTTCTCCCACAGGTATTTACTTTGCAAGATTTCTTGCCTCAGTCTAAGATCCTTTTGATCTTGGAAGCTACAAATCACGAAAGTCTACAGTGATTACCAGCTGATACAAGAGTTCCCACCAATTCATTTTGCATTGTTACTAACAAGAAACTGAATTTTACCAGTGTGTTTGCCATGATATATACTCAGACTTCCCCTGTGCAGTTTGTACCAGTCCTACCTAGCTGGAATTCTGGAAGCGCAAACTGGAGGCATCGGATTGCTGTGATTATCGGTGGGCTCTTTCCCATGGGACGAATCAAACCATTGACAGCCAGCTCATACGCCTCTTGTGTTTTCATATCAATGTTAGAATGCCTGGAAAAGGAAAAAGGGAGCAGAGCAGACACTGAGTACTTCTCTTCAGTGGGATTCAAAATATACCCGCTTCCAATTAAAGCAGAGCTGCACTTGTTATTAAAACTGCCTATGCATTAAGTTTTTGCATAATTTTAATGCTATGCTATGTGTACTGTCAGTAGTGTAGCACAGATTAGGAGGGAGGTGCTTGGTCACGTCTACAAGATATTTTTGTAGGTCCTGCTGTAGCTAATAGGTCCTAAAATAGCTGGAGATTTCAGAACACAAAAGGGACGCTTAACTGCTGCCTCCAACCAGAGTGCAGAGCACTCCAAGTAACTTCTGTCTGTTCTTGTTTAGCACTCCAACCTTTAAAGGCTTTGATTATGGTAAACAAAGTCACGTCATTTCTTTTAAAGATCAGCAAATGGCAGTCATACCAGGGCAGCTGCATTTCCCCACTGGATACGTACATCAGCAAGGCCTTATGATTTGTTCCTTGAATGACAGCGAGAATCCGTTCCAGCTTCTCCCTTGTGATATGATCTGCAAATATTAAGGAAGAAACAAAGTCTCAATTATCCATCCAGAAACTGGAAAGACAGCAGTCTGAAGTGTGCCATCAGGGTATTACCATCCCTTTGGCAAGCAGTTACATCTAAATGGGCTGATGAGAACCGCTGAGAGGTGGCTTTAGCAGGGCAGAGTCAACTCTACTTGCTGTACCATGCTAATGTGCCAAGCAGCACAGCACTGCACTGCAAAGGAAGAATCATTTTTCTTAACTGATTTCAAGATGTTGGCTCCAGTTCCTCCTATCAAGTGTTTGAGGAGCCTCATTCAGCAAAAGCTTCCAACCACTATCTCTAGACATGATTTATGGAGAGGTCTGGGTCTCACTCCATCCACAGCAACCACTGTGCTCAGGACTCAGACTGGCCTCGTATTTATTGCAGTTGTATTCAGCACAGGTGGACTAAGACTTCTGCAGAATGGGGGCTGCATGCATAAACACAGACTGGAAAGCATTTAGGGCATACCTTTTATCATTGTGCAAATTACCTGGTTGGATTCAGTTGAAATGCTATTTGTTTTGTTGGTTTTTAAATGTGTTTACTCAGTTCCTTACCAAATGTCGCCTTCTCTACCAGCTTCCCGGTGTCAGAGAAGTCCTCAGTAGCTTTACCAAACAGCCCACCAACGGTGTAAACCTTCAAGAAGAGCAAAGAGTGTAATTTATCTAGGAAAGAGTGAGCAATGGAGTAGCAATACTGTACTGTGCAGCTGGCAGAACGTGCAAGCTGCTACGATGTTGGACAAAAAGATACCTGTGTCCTCTATGCATAGGCCACATGTGGATACTCACACGAAAGATGAAATTCTGGACCCAGAAAAGCTCTGAGAAGTGTCGGTGGGTTTGAGACTCAGACTCTGCCACAAGGCCAGCGGAGGCACTGGGCAGGGGTCAGCTGTGGCATTGCACTGGGGTGTTTTGAGCCCAGTCGGCCTACACCTACCTTGGTCAGGTGGCAGTGGTACCGATCCGTGAGCAGCTTGTTCCCATGGCCCACGCCAAGCACTGAAACACAGGAGAGAGGGGCACCTGTTATTCACCCTCAGCTGCATTTAGGCAGCGCTGCACGATCAACGATGCTTTTCTTCCCCTCCAGACAGGGCCACATCTCCTTAAAAGCTGTGCCTGAGAAACACAGTTGGACTACAGGGCATAACTAACGGTGCCGCACGGACGAGCTCGGAGTCTCTCAAAGCTGTGTGCTGCCTCAGCGGGGTGGCAGCCCACCGCCGTCCCAGCGCTCCCAGCATCCCACAACCCATTTTTCCCATGTTTAAGCATTTTTATTTTCCCCCTGGGCGGCGAGGCACGGCCGTACGGCCCCGCACCACCCCGGCCCTCACCACCTGCTCTCCCCGTGCCCTCGCAGCGGGCAGGGACCCACCGAAGACTCCGGAGGCCTTCGCGTCCAGCCGGTGACCAGCGCCGACCTTCAGCTGCGTGAACCGGGGGCCTCGGACTGCGAAGGGAAGAAGCAGCGTCAGGACGGCCCCGCCACCCTCCCGGCACCCCCACCCCGACCCCAGACCCTTACCGAGAGGGTGCTCGGCCAGCACCGGCACCCAGGCGGGCACCAAGCCCGGCGCCCCACCGGCACCGGGGGCTGCGGGCAGGAAGCGGATGCGCTGCCTCGGGGGGGGCGCCGGGGCCTCGTTCAGCTCTGCCAAGACACCGGGGGGGGGGGGGGGTTAGGAAGGGGGATGAGAGCCGGGGACCCCCAAGGAGGGTCCCGGTTCCCCGCGGGCAGCCCCCTCCGCGCCGCCCCCCCCCCCGCTCACCGCGCAGCAGCCGCGCCCGCACCGCGTCCCGGACGCGGCACCACGACACCCCCGGGGGCTTGTAGACGGCGAAAAGCCCGGCGGGGGCGGCCGCCATGCCGTGCCGAGCCGTGCCGAGCCGGGCCGAGCCGGGCCGGGCCGGGCCGGGCCGGGCCACCCGCTCCGCCCCGCCGGCTGCTTCCGGGGCGGGGGACGCGGCATGCTGCGGCGGGCGGCGGCGGCGGTGGGGGTCCCGCTGCTGCGGGCGGCCCCCGGTGGCCCAGGTAAGCGCCCCCCCCCGCCGCCCGTGCCTACGGCCCCGGAGAGCCCGGGGAGGCCCCGCCGGGCCCTGAGCCCCGCCGCTGTCCGCAGGCAGAGCCGGGCTGAGCCGCGGCAGGCCCTGGGCCGAGCGGCGGGAGGAGGAAGATGAGGAGGAGGAGGCGGAGGCGGAGGGGGGCTTCCCGCTGTACCCCGGGCACATCCCCACCAGCCCGCTGCAGAAGGCGCTGCTGGCTGCCGGCTCGGCGCTGGCGGCCCTCCGGGACCCCTACAGGCACGGTAAGGTGGGCTCCCTGCCCACGACCCCCGGTAACTCCCAGCAAATCCCACCCCGAGCCCCCCGTCCCCTGGTTGGTGCTCGGGGGGCTTCATTCCTTCTCCCGTCTCAGAAAGGCACAAGTGCAGGGCTAGGGCCTGGCATGGGGCTGTGGAAGAGGGCGAGGGGCCCCCGCCACCCCCAGCGGTCTCCTGCCAGCCCCTGCGGTGCCACCAGCCCCATCCCGCTCCCCATCTCCCAGCCAGCAGCGAGGAGGAGCAGCCCCGAGGCCGAAGATCCTCACCAGGCAGGGATTTTCTTTGCCACGAGCTCCCCATGTGATCTTGGCCTCGGGGATCGTTGCCCCGTTTCCTCACCTGCCGACCGAGGGTGGCACAAAACCAAGCACTTGTGCCCGCCGCTCGTGCGTCACTGCCCGCTCTCTCTTGCAGACATGGTGGCAGTCCTCGGGGAGACCACGGGCTGCCTGGCCCTGCCGAACCTGCGAGACAAGATGAAACACCATCCTGAAGGTTACCGCATCCTCCAGTGCGTCCCTCCGCATCCACACCCGTCCCTCGTCCCCGTCCCGCGTCCGTCCGTCCTTCCACCTCTCCCTCCCCGCCGTGGGTTGGGGTGAGGAGGGAGGTCACCGCCGAGCCCACTCCTTGGGGCCTGTAAAGGCAGAGCCCCGTGCTCCCCGGCCCGCCAGGGCACAGGCGTTCTGTTAGCTCCCAGCCTCCCGGTTGCTGATTTCGCTTCATTTTTAACAATCACGGGAGCCTGTGGCAGGTCTGGGGGCAGCAGCGCAGAAGCCCCTGGGCCCTGTTTCAGCACTGCTGTCTGTTCTGCTTCGCTGCTGTCACTGGCAGGTGCTGTCTCTCCTAGCTGCGATGAGATCCACGGACGCGGTGGGTTTTCTCCGCTGTGCCTGCTGCTGCATCTTCTTGCGTTGGAGGCTCCATCTCCCCTGGTCTGCCTTCTCCTTGGGCACCTCCATACTTTTTTCCAGGCGCCCACGGCATCTCCTTAAGCTGTGAAATGAGGCCTCTTATCTTCCTAGATAAGACTTGATCGCTTTTGCTTCCATGTCTACAGGGACTCATCGAGCGCGACAAGGCTCAGGAGCAGGAGGGACTTGATAAGTCTCTTATTAACCACGATCTTACTGCTCGTTTGCTTTCCTTCTCCCTGCTTCTCATTATTCGTCACGCCTGCCGGTTGGGTGTTGTTCCACGAAGTGGCAGGGGAAGGCTGCCTCGTGTCATGTGCTTGTGCAGAGCCTGATCCTGCCTGGGGCTCTGCATGCCGACCCAGCAAAGCACGCAGAGCCCCAGGAGCAGGGGCTGTGCCCTGGGGAAACTGCCCAGAGCGAGGGCACAGCACAGACACCGAGGGCTGAGGAGAGACAATCCCACCCGTTCCTTGCCCTGCTGCTGCAGCAGAGATTTGCAGCAGTCTGATCTGTGCATGCGAGTATTTTTTTTTCAAGCTGGTGAGGTCCCTTTGACACCAAATACACAAGGAAGTGTCTGCAGCCAGGGTAAAGCTGGTGCAGGTCCTGCTTATCTCCCTGGCACCTCCACTCCAGGAGCTAAGCAGTTCCTGGATCCACTGCGAGGCTTTTATCATGAGAAGAAATTGTCCTTTGCATGGAAATAAAAGGCTTTTGTTTAGTCCCAGGGCCGTGCGGTGCCTGTTTGCCAGCAACCTGGACAAGGAGACCTTTCCGTGCATGGCTGCCACGTGGCTGGCGATGAAAGCCCGAGCAGGAAAGAAACTAAACCTGCATTTAGAACAAATTCCCTCCCCTCTCTGGGGCTGTTCCTTTGAAGTCCTGGCTGCTTTGCAGGGGGCACTAGGGAGATCTGTTCCCAGGCCTGGCTGCCAGCCAGCACGGCGGCGGCTCGGTGAGGAGCAGACCGTGGTTCTTCCGACCAGAATTGCTGGAGGGGAGCGAGACGGGAGCTCCTAGTGCCAAGGCTTCGGATCGAGCCCTTCGGCGATGATGTGTCCCGGCACGACGAGGGATGGGGCTGGCCCTGTGGGGAGCAGTTGGGGTCCATGCAAGGAAGATGCCCTGGGAGGGCAGAGGCAGGATGGGGGGCTCCAGGTCCCCATTTCTCCAGCCCCCGAGCCGTGGGGGTTTCACGGCGAGGCTCACTGACTTGCGTTTCCCTTTCAGGGAGCGGCCTCGCATCCGCCTCTCCACCCTGGACATGGACCGGCTGCGGGGGCTGCCGGATGGCACGCTGGGCCGCGAATACATCCGGTTTTTGGAGGATAACGTGAGTGTGGGGTTTAATAGGGTGCTAATAGGTCTCTTGGGAACCTGTGCCAAGAGCACAGATGAGCTTTAGAGGGAGATTAGAGCCGTAGAGAAACCTGTAGGGCACCCTCAGGAAATGAAGGGGATTAGTGGGAATTGCGAGGCTGGGATGTGATGCAGGGTGTTGCGTGATGCTGGGTATGTCACGGGTGCTGTGCAGTCTGTGGGTTTTGTCTATGTCATTGACAGCCACATCATTAGGAGGCGGGAGACGTGCTGACGGGGAACTCATGGTGCTGTTTAACGACTGAGGCCAGAAGCTTGAGCTCTGGAGGGGCTGAACCGCACCTCTTTGCCTTTACAGAAGGTTTCTCCGGACACCCGCATGCCAGCCAAGTTTGTTGATGACGAAGAGCTGGCGTATGTGATCCAGCGGTACCGGGAGGTTCACGACCTGATGCACACCCTCCTGGGCATGCCCACCAACATGCTGGGTGAGCAGCCGTGGGCTCGGCGGTCTGAGCTGCTCAGCAAACCCCAGTGATGGTGTGCGGCCACCAGCCGCTCCCAGGAACCGAATGGGCCGGGCCGGGCAGATTCCCTGATCTTTCAGCCCAGAGAGGCACGTGGGAAGGTTTGCAGCATCGCTGTCCTGCACCAAGAGAGCACAGGACATGCACCCTCTGTCACCCTGCAGGGCGATGCACTGGTCGTGGGTGGGTGTTTGGTGCAGCACCGAGGGAGCGCTGCGCCACAAGCTCTGAGCACAGGCACAAGCGCCGGGGGTTCCTGGTTGTTCCTCAGCCACGTATCCCCGTGTCCTTTCCCCTCATTTTGTGTCTGACTCAGTGGCATGTCACAAGTTGAGCCTTGCTGATGAGCCCGTGGGAACCGGCATTTCAGGTCCCTTAGGCTTTGGCTGAGACGGGACCGGGGTTGGAATTGGGCTTTCCCATGCTGAGAGACAGGGAGAGCCGTGCGGGGGAATCCGGGTTTAGCGTCTCATTGCTAAGGATCTGCAGGAAGCCAGCCTGCTGGGAGGCCTTTCCCAAGCTGCTGGGGCATTGATGGCTCCGTGCTGCTCCCCCCGGCGGTGGCTGCTGGGCTGTCCCTGGTGGGTAACACAGGAGGGGGCTTGTTCTGGCATGGGATCGCGCTCCCCACCTGCTCCCTGCCTGCTCACTGCCTCCTTGCTTCCTCGCAGGCGAGGTCGTGGTGAAATGGTTCGAAGCCATCCAGACAGGGCTGCCAATGTGCATCCTGGGAGCAGCGTTCGGCCCCGTCCGTCTCAACGCACGGTAGGCACCGACGTGGTCCAACGAGGGAGGCTCTGCCCTGGGGATGTGCCAGCCTTGGTGATGTTTTCCAGCCCAGACTCTCCCGTGGGCTGTCAGCGGGTCCCTTCCCCACTGCACCAGGCAGGAGGAGTGGTGCCCAGCCTGGCTGCCCTCAGCCGGGCACGTTTGGAGCCAGCAGGACCCTTATGGTGCTGCTCCCTGCCCCGGCACATCTGTTTTGGTGGCCCAGCACAGTATGGGGTTGCATGTTAACCTGAGTTCTGGTCTCAGGTTTGCTGCTGACTGTAACCTTCCCAGCTCAGTGTCCTCTTCAGTGCCTGAGTTTCCCCTATAAGATAAGCAAGAGGAATGCTAGAGGGGTGGAGGGGCACAGGGTTTGCATCTGCCTGGAACAGGGGCTTGGAGGAGAAAATCAAACCCAACGTCTTCTGCATGCTTTGTTCCAGAAAACTGCAGGTCCTGGCTACGGAGCTGCTTCCCTGGGCAATTCGGAGCGGGCGCAATGCCAGCTGTATCCTGAACGTCTATTACGAGCAGCGCTGGGAGCAGAGCGTGGAGTCCCTGCGGGAGGAAATTGGCATCCTCCCACCCCCAGCTGTTCAAGTGTGAGAGTTCAAGCTACAGGGAGGGGACGGGGGATCCCCTGTTGGCAGACAGCAACCACTCCCCTGCAGCACTCCATCTCCTCCTGCCATGCGAGCCCCGTGTGGCTCTGCCACCAGCTGCCCCTGTCCCAGGGCTGAGTTTTCTCCTGTCAAGAGCTGGCGCTCTCCTGTTGGTAGAGGCCACGCTGCATCTCCCCCGGCCGTGACAAAACCTGACCCTTTGTGCTGTTTGTAATTTGGTGGAGAGATGGCAAGCCCTGCTGTGCTTTTGCCAGCTGAGTTTGGCTGCTCAGGTCCTGCTGGAAGCAGCACTCTGGAACTGATGCTCTGAAATGCTGGGATGGGAAGGGAGCAGAGCTGGCGCAGAGCAAACCACCACTTTGGTGCTCTGCAGCTCTAATGCTGCACAGGTAAATCAGGTAAATCCTTCCTCCCTCCCTCCCAGGGGTTTACAGCCGTATGTTGGTGCTGGGTCAGAGCTAAACCTGTGATTTGCAGAGCAGCCCAGGGGCAGGTTTGGTGTGCACAGCAGCCAGGGCCATGCTGGTGCCCAGCTCCCATGATGGATGAATACAGGCTGTGTTACCACACCATGAGTGCTTTTTGCCTCTGAGAGCAGCTTGGCGGTGCTCAGGGAGTTCTTTCAGACACAGTTCATGCCCTGGCACGCAGGGAGAACATCGGTGTCCTGGCGCAGTGTGCTGTGGCCCGGGGCAGGGTGGCTCAGCCTGCCTCCTCTTTCCTCTCTAAAAGCAGGCAGGGAAATACCTCTGGAAGTTATCCCTGCTGAATCTGCTGTTGGAAAGATCCCAGGCGGCCACTGGTCTCCCTATAGTCCCTCCCCATGAAAAATGTGAAATCTGCATGATTGTACTGGGTTTTCAGTAGGAGTTGTCCCCCTCTTAGAAAACAAAATGGCGTGATTGGGAATAAGGGGCTGAATCCTGGGAGAGCAGGAACGGAGGCTGCTGGGGTGGTTTGTGCTGGGCTGTCTGGGAGCTGATTGCTGTGTGGGTTAATTAAACAGCCACCCAGACTGCCAGTGGCTGGATTGCAGAGCTGTGAAATGCTTCAACAGAGAGCCACAAGGCAGGTGGGTCTCTGTACGTGGAGGCTTGCTGTTGAAATTCCTTCTCGCTTAATAAAATCTGTGGTGGAGCCCGTGGTTTGTTATCCCTGTCCTTCCACTCACCTTTCCCACCTCCCCGTCCGATGGGGAGATCTGACGTGGGTCTCTCATTCTTTGTCTGTGGTAGTGGCAAAGGCAAGCGGCTGGGCACGCGTCCTCGGGGGCACAGAGGCACAAAGCAGGCTGCGGGCTGGGGTTGCCACACGACCCAGTGCTCTGTGAATCCCCTGTCCTGCACCTGGAGCAGCCTCATTGCAGCTGGGATTTGCACATGGAGCTGGGCAGGGGAAGAACCAGGGCTGTGTTTAGGGACAAGCCCAGGGGGATGGGCTTGCTTTCCATTGGGACTCCCCATTTTCAACCCTGGCTCTGACAAGGCCTCTCTGAAGTGGGTGCTAACGCCAGCACGTGGGCTGCAGTTGCTGTGAGCAGCAGGGCAGAGGGCTGGGATCCCACAGCATTGCCTGGAGGACGTGGCCCTGAGTCACCCCTGGCACTGGGCAAAGAGGACGTGCGGGTGCCGCTGCCCCCAGGTGCACCCACGCTGCCGTCCTGCGGGGCAGGGTGTTCCTGTCCCTAACAAAAACACTAAGTCCCAATTCTGAGATGATTTCTTGTAATTTACGAAATATTCTCCCAGATTTTGTAGTCCTATTTCAAGCAGATAATAAAGGATATTTTATAAACATATAGAGTGAGTGGGGGCTGTCGTATCATACTGGTCAAGGTGAAAGGAACGATTAGCCCTAAAACCGTACCCAGAAATGTGCTTTTCTGCATCAGAAACGTGTTGGGGTTTTGAGGCAGTTAAACTGAAGGGAAGGGAAGATTCACCTCGTCCAGAAAGCCACGAGCAGTGACCGAGAAGCGCAGGAAATGATGCTCCCGAAGAGTGTTTGGCTGCAGGTTGGACAGCCAGAGGCCTGTCCGCCACGCTCACACAGCGCCGGGCTGCAGGTCGCCTGCTGGGCCGGTGCCAGGGCTGCACAAATAGCACGTAATATAATTTTAAACTGCATCTGTTCAGCCGCATCACTTAAGTGCCACCGTGGCTTCTGCTGGCCTTTACCATTGCTTTTCCTATCTGTAAGAATAGAGGCGGGGGCAGTGGAGGGAGCTAGCAGGGAGGATTTTGGCAGGCCAGGCACAAGCCATGCAAAAATGTGTGGTTTTCAGGACGTATTTGCTGTAGACAAGTGGCAGCTCCGCTACCACTGCCAGCGGGGGGCTGCCTGGCTGTTTGGGGATGCTGTACCCCAAATACCGATACCTGGCACTGAAGGGGGTGACACTGCTGCTGAACCACGTGCCGCCCCACAAAAACTGGTGCATGTTTATTAAGCCAAGAGAGGGGCCGTGCCCCAAAACGCTCCTTCCCTGGCTCATTCCCACACAGTTCCCAATAGCAGTGGCATGGCTGATGCCAAAAGACACGCGGTGCCCTCAGCTCGAGACACCCTGCGGCCCCAAACTCAGCCTGGCCCCGCAGGCCGGCCTGCAGGGCGGCGGCGTGCCCGGTTTCGAGGAAGTCAGGCAGCTTCGGCTGTCGGCCTCCCGGTTTTGCCACATCACCGTGCTGGAGGGTTTTGTTGGGTTTTGTTGTGTGGGTTGTTGGTGTTTTTTTTGAGGGGTGATGACGGAATCAGAAATACGCCAGGAATCCTGCACTAGTGGCTGCTGCCGATTTGCTGCCTGCTCTGAAGCGTCACGGTGGTTTGTCGTTACGTCCAGACATGGAGAGGATGATTTTCATCCCGAATGGGAGATAAAGCCATGGAACGAGTGCGGGGATCCACCTCCGGGCCTGGAATAGCCTCATCCTCCGGCACCCGGCCCACATCTGTCAGGCTGCTGGCGCTGACTGACAGCAGCACCGCAGGTGCAAGCGGCTCCTCCAGGAGGGAGGAGGAGGTGGGGGGGGGCAAAAATGGGGCTGAACCCCACCGTGTCCCCCCCCGCCGTGTCCCCCAAACCCAAGGGGGCTTCAGCAAGGCCTGAGCCCCACGGTGTGGGGCTGGAAGCGGGCTGTGAGGGCTGCCCCGCGCTTTCTCCCTGCTTGCTCCCCCCGCTGTAACCGAGGCATGTAAAACAAGAGAACCTCCCCCCCCCTCATTTTCTCTGGCAGAGCCGCGTTTCCCCCGCCGGTGCCCTCGGGGGGGTCCCCGCGCTGATACCGGGGGGCCGGAGCCTCCCCCTCCCCGGGGGGCAAAATGCGACTCTGGTGGGACTCGAACCCACAACCTTTGAATGACTCCCGTCACGCCGCGCTAGAAGTCCAATGCGCTATCCATTGCGCCACAGAGCCGTCGGACTGCCCCGCCGCCCTCGCCGCCTTTTCCCCCCGCGCCGCGCCACGCCCCCACCCCACCCCCCCCCGCCATTCCGGCTCGCCCCCGCCCCGCAGCCGCCGGTCCCGGTGCCGATCCCGGAGCCGGGGCAGCCCCGGGGCAGCTCCGGCCCCGCAGCCGCGGCGGGGCCGCACGGAGGGCGGTGCCGGGCGGGACTACAACTCCCGGCGGGCCCCGCGGGGCGTGCCGCAGCGGCGGGCGGGCCCCGCTCCCGGCCCCGCTCCCGCTCCCGGTGGCGGTGCAGGTGGCCGGGCCGCACCGGAGCGCGCCGCAGCCCGGTAAGAGCGGGGCCCCTTCCCCTCCTCCTTCCGTTGCAGTTTCCCGGTGCCGTTCCGGCCACGGGCACGGGAGCCCCACCCCGCTCTGCCGATGTCCCCGGGAGGCCCGGGGCTGGCGGGGGCCGCGGCCCTTCTGGGCGAAACCGGGCAGGCACCGGGGGTCCTCGGGAGGCGCTGCCGGTACCGGAGGGGAACCGGGGGAAGCGGGGGCTGGGGCCGGGCAGGGCGGCGAGGAGCGGCGGGGGCCGGGCAGCCGAGGCGGGGACTGCGGCAGCGAGGGGCTGGGGCAGGGCGGGGAGGGTCCCGGTGCCGCCGCCCGGTTGCCGTGTGCCCCCCTCCCGGGCGGGTGGGAGCCCGGTGGGGCCGGCCGGGGAGCCCGGTGGAAGGGTGGTACCGGGGCTGCAGCCCCGGCTGGGGGCCCCGGGGAGCCTCCAGGCCTCTGCGGTTGGCGGGGTTGGGGCTGGGGCTGCTGGGGCTGGGCCCCGGGGGGTCGGTCCTCAGCCCGGCCTCCCCACCCGTGGCACCGGGTTTCGGCCTCGCCATCCCGCCCCCGGGGCCGGTGGGTTCCTCCTCGGGGCCTCCCGGCCGCCGGCTGCTGCCGAGCTGCCTGCCCACGGTCACTGCCTCCGTGCCCCTCGGTGCCTCTGGCGGCGTGGCCTCCGCTGGGCTGAGCCGTCCCTTTCTCGACCCCAAACTGTTCGGAGGGCCCCCACAGTCTGTAGGGGCTCCGGGGGCTTCTTGGCGGTGGCCAGAGGGCTCCTGCCTTTGGGCTCGTGGTGGGTTTTGGTGCCCGAGAGGCCTCTTGCTGCCAACCCCGGCGTGGGGAAGAGCAGCGGGGTAAGAGTCGGGGCTGGGGCGAAGGCCGGCTCCTTGTGGTGGAGGTGGGCGCTGGCCGGCTGGTGGTCACGGGGGTTCCTTGTGGGGCTGTGCACCCTGGAGACGTCAAGGAGGTGCCACCCGCCTGGGGAATTGCTCACGGGGAGCTCCTGCCCCGCGCAGGGTTTTGCCGGGGCCGGGTGAAGCTGCAGCACCTGGGATCCCGCCGCCTGCCCCCACCCCACGGCGGCTGCTCCCCGGGCTGAGCCCTTTCCCCAGCTCTCCTCGGCTTTCCGTGCCCAGGTGACGAATCCCTGCGTTTTCCATCGCACCAGCCGCCTGCGGAGCTACAGACAGCTCTGTTTTTCCGTGCGCTGACGCGGCTGGACAAGAGCTGAATCCTTAAGGGCAGGCAGGACCCCCGGCCCTGCCGTGCCCGGCACTGTCGCGCTGCCTCTCCTCTCCCGGCGGGAGGCACGGGGCCTCGTGCGCTCGGCACGCCGGCGTGCGGGAGAGATGAGAGCGGCGGATAAGAGGCGCCTGTCTGGGCCTGTCTCGCCTTCATGTGGGAGCCGAAATGCCTCGCTGCCCACGCGGAGTGTGCCCCCCCCACCTGTCTCTCCCCGTCTGTCCGATGTAACCGGGGGCCCAGGTCTTGACCGAGGCGCAGGGGGTTGGTGGTGGTCTGGGAGCTGCCCTGTTAAACTGAGCAGAGAGGCTCCTGGGGATAAAAATACAGCGGGTCCTGCCCTGCTAAAGGGCCGAGGGGCTGTGGCGTGGGGCCTCAAGCCTGGGGACTGTTTGGTGGGGAGAGCTCGGAGGTGCTGACGTGAGCGGGGATGTTTGGGCTGGGTTCTGCGGGCTGGGGGACGGCCCCACGGCTGGGAACAGCGTCCTGAGCTCTGGTACATCCCAACCCGCTCCTGCTGGGACGTGAGGCAGTCAGTGTGATGTGCCAGGGCACGGTGACCGTGTGGCACTGCCTCGGCTCCTGCATCTCGTGTCATCTGGCATGGGGTAGCCCTGGAGTTGTAGCGTGGCTCCCGGCTCCATGGGCTGTGGCAGAGCTACCCAGGGCTGCCAGCTTTGGAGCAGTGAATTCATTTTCAAGAGGGAAAGGGAAATTACACGAATGTTTCCTTCCTCTGTGGCCCACGCTCCATGCCAGGAAGGACCAGTTTTATCTAGCAGCCCTTGGGGTGCTGGGGTCGTGTCACTGTCGGTTTCCTCTGCCTGATGCCGCTACCTGGAAAGGGCCTTTGCTAAAATGTGATCGCTGCCAAGTCCTGGAGCTGCGTGTGGGGAATCTTTGGGATGGGGACAGAGGAGCTGCTTGTTGGGGTCAGAAATACCAGTGACTGCCCACAGGGCATGGGGACAGGGTCTCTGTGTGTCTGGAGGCAGGGACAGCCCCTCTTCTTCTGCCCCACTCCCGGCTTCGTGGCCCCCCATCCGCTCGGCCACGTCTCCAGCAGCGCCAGGCCAGGAAGCTGCCCGCTGACATGAGAGTTTACAAACACGAGCAGAGCTTAAAGGACGGAGTTTCCTGTTCCTGTCCAAGCTGTGCTGGGGAGCTGGTGAAGCTGAGCTCTCCAGCAGTCACGGCGGCTGTCCTGGAGCCAGGCATACAGGGGAATTGATGCTGTGGGCCTGGGAGACGTGGGCTGTGGGGACACAGGGGTGGCAGGGAGGGATTTGGAGCTGAGCTTTTCTGGGTTGGGAGTGAGAGCTGAGCTCACCCTGCCTGGCCTTGCCTTGGTGCCTTCTAAAATCTATACGGAGTCTGCTGCACAACAACACTTCCAAATCCGTGAAGTGACGTTATCCTGCATCTAATGCTGCTGGGATGGGTCTGTCCCTGGCTGGGGCTCCCAAATAGGAACGGCCAGGCTTTTGGTGAGCTCTAAGCAGTGCTGTGCCGTGCCAGTGGCTTACCTGGCGCCTGTGGCCAGGCTCTGGTAACGTTACACCTGCAGGAGATCTGGCCTGCTGCGTTACGTCCTCGCTGCGAGGAGCAGCAGTGATGCTGGGGGCCTTGGGGGCTGCTAATGCACCCCCTGCCCGTGGGTTTGCTGTCGCCGAGTCCGGGGTGCGTGGGTCGATCTCTGTGGTTTCTCTCTCCCTGCAGGCCACGATGCTGCGTCTGGCGGCCTTCGCAGCGCTGCTGCTGTTCTTCAGGGTCAGCCTGGAGCTGTCCTGGGCCCAGGCCATCCCTGCGCTCTTCGTCTTCTACCTGGGGTCCGGGGGATGGGACTTCTTCCTCATATTCATCAAGACAGTACGAAGGGATGTCACGTAGGTGTCCTGGCTGGGGTGGCCCAACAGCTTTGCACTGGGGTGTGCGAGTGCAGCCCCCGGCTCCCTGCACAGCTCTGGCTTTCTGCTGGCACCCAGCCTGCAGATCTCCCTGGCGCTTCCTTAGATTCCCTCTGCCGCGCCCAGATGGCTCCAAACTCTCGGTCAAAGTTTTCCCAGGAAAGATAGATTTCAGCTGAGCTCTGAAATCTAGTGACTGACCTTGTCCTTGTACTTCATTCTGTCCCTAAAACTGCTGGCACGGCACTAGGAGCCTGGGCAGGGTTGGCTGGTACCAGGCTGTGCCAGTACCTGGCAAAGATGTGGCTGGTGGGGAGTGGTGGCACCTCTTGGAGAGCCCCTGAGGCTCCAAGGTGTCCCTTTAAGGGGGACATCCCTGTCTGCAGCCTTCCACAGCACCTCTGTCCTTGGCCTCCTGGCTTTTCCAGAGGGCTTCTGCCTATGTCCACGCTGTTTTGGGGAAGCATCCAGAGCTGCTGCTGGCCTAGAGTAAGGCCTTGAGCAGCGCTGGGCTGTTGCAGCTCCAAGCAAGGTCTCCGTGCTGTGCCGGCTTTGATGGAGGAAGTCTTTTTACAGGGTTCACTGAGCAGCTTCCCTCTTGCTCCCCTTCTTTTGGCAGCACGGGGCTGGTCCTGTTGCGGGTGAAGTGGCAGGTGTGGAGGCACGTGAAGGAGAAGAACACAATCGCCAAGATCTTCCAGAAAACCGCGAGCAAGTACCCAGAGAAGACAGCGCTGATCTTCCAAGGCACCGGCGAGAGCTGGACTTTCCGGCAGCTGGATGAGTACTCCAACCAAGTGGCCAATTTCTTCTACGGCCAAGGCTTCCGCTCCGGTGACGTGGTGGCTCTGTTCATGGAGTCCCGCAATCAGTACGTGGGGCTGTGGCTCGGCTTGGCCAAGATCGGGGTGGAGACGGCCCTGGTGAATTCCAACCTGCGCATGGAGGCCTTGCTGCACTGCATCACCATCTCCAACTCCAAGGCTGTGATTTTTGGGGTGGAGATGATGGAAGGTGAGGGGCAGTCACGTCCCTTTGGGCTGGGTGGGGAGGGGTCTGTAGATTTAGTGTTTATTTCCTGCGGGAAATAGAGCTGGAATCTGGAAGAGAGCGTGCGGCTGAATTATCAAGGAATTGGTGTCTGTCCCTCCCCTCCCACCTCGGTCCCTTTGGCCACGGGGCAGTAGCTGGCGATGGGCAGGTTCCGTGCACCACCTGGCTCCCAGTCAGGCCCGTGTGGGTGCTCCGGGTGCCCCTCGGGTCTGTTCCCTGCGGGGAGCCCCGGACCGGACCGGGCCAGGCCTGCCGTGCTGCGAGGGACGAGCCTCCCCTTGCTCTCCGTGGCTGGTAGCCACATCCCCGCAGCACCTCGGCTCCAGCTCCTCGGTTTCAGCCCACACGCCTGAGGCTGTGGTGTCAACAGACCTCTTGGCACCCAGGAGGTTTTGGCTAGGGAGAGGTGGAGAACAGGATCTTCAAGTCTCTGAAGGAGCCTGGGCTGTGGCCCCAGCATCTGGTAAACATGAGAACAACATCTGCCTGGGAGGGCTGTCAGGCCTTTTGGGACTTTGCTGAGCTCAGCGGGGGTGCTGCTACCCGGGGCATTGTCTTCCTGAGACCGTCTGCGAGGGCTGGGTGTCTCGGTGCTGTACTCGTCCCGTGCTCTTTCTCCACTTCTCTTCCTTACTTTCTCAGCTATGCAGGAAGTCCAGCCCTCCCTGGAGAAGTCTATCCATCTCTACTGGTCAGGGGAAGGAAGCCCCGAGTCTGCACTTTCTGGTGCAAAGCACCTGGACCCCCTCTTGCAGATGGCCCAGCGGCACCAGCCAACCCCCCCCGACAAGGGCTTCCTCGGTACGTGGTCAGCTTCTGGGAGCCAGGTTCAGGGTGGTGTTTCTGCAGGTTTCTGGTGTCTTCAGCTGGTTACAACACCAGCAAGAAGGTCTGCTCAGGATGCTGAGGGCAGGCATCTGCAGCAGGGCCTGGGGCATTTGAGGGGTCTTACTGTGGTGTCCGAAGCCCAGCTGTGTGTGGAGCAGTGTCGTGTTGTGCCCTCCGTGTGTCCAGCAGGCCTGACCCTGCCAAGGTTGAACCCAGCACGCTCTCGGTGCTGTCACATAACCAAGTTTTGGCTCAAGTGGCACGAGCAGAGTGTACAGTTTGACTTGTCCCCTCCTTCTGCTTCAGCCAGCTGCTAGACTGGTTGCAGTGGTGCTGGGTACGTGACCTTGTGTCCTCATTGCTCTCCAGATAAACTCTTCTACATCTACACCTCCGGCACCACAGGGATGCCCAAGGCTGCCATCGTGGTGAATTGCAGGTGAGGCCGCGGGCAGGGGCTGTGGGGGGGATGGGAGCTGAGCTCTGCCCCGCTGGCACCAAGCCCCTGGCCCTGCTGCTGAGGTGCCCCTTGGTTCTCACACCCCAGGTACTTCCGCATGTCCAGCCTGGTTTTCTACGGTTTTCGCATGAGGCCCGATGACGTGATGTACGACTGCCTCCCGCTGTACCACGCTGCAGGTAACACGTGCCCCACGGAGCCCTGCTCGTCTGGACTTCCCTTCCCCTCCGCCAAGCTCGGGGCTCAGGCTGGGGGCTGGTGCAGCACCGACCTCTGCGTCAAAGAGGAGCTGGCTGCCGCTGGCAGCGTCTGACCCGAGGCTTTTCTCTTTATCTGAGAGCAAGGAATCGATCCGACTGACCTTTGGAGTGGGGGAGTGGGTGTGTGGGTGGGCAGCTATCCCAGCTCTTAGCCTGGCTTTGGAATAGCTGCATTGTGCTGCTGCCCCACGTGAAAACTCACGAGGAAGCAGAAGCAGTGCCCACCTCACTCGCTGAGATGTAGGATGTCTGGGCACAGAGCGCTGCCCCTGGTGTCGCTGTCATGCTGCCCCGTGTCTCCTCCCCAGTGCCCAGGGTCACTTTGGCCAGATGAACGCCCACCTGCTGTGAGCCGGCGCGTGGCGTGTGCGTCGCCCTGCCTGGGTGGGAGGTGTGTGGGGACTGAGGGCTTCCTTGGCTGCCTCTCTGCAGGGAACATCGTGGGGATCGGGCAGTGCTTGCTGCAGGGCATGACGATCGTCATCCGCAAGAAGTTCTCGGCCTCGCACTTCTGGGAGGACTGCGTGAAGTACAACTGCACGGTGAGGCCGCGAGGCAAGGGGCTGGGTGGAACTGGGGACAGGAGCCTGGGGATCTGTGTCGAGCTGGGGCGAACCCGCTGATGCGAGGGGGGAGGCCTGGACTAGTTCTGCCTGTCTGTCCTGAGCTGCCTTCCAGCGTGGTGGAGCTGCATCCTTCCCCCCTCTAGTTATCACTCCACGTTTCCAAGTCCTTCCTGTGCTCCAGCGTTAGCCAGAAGGTTTTGGATAGGTTTTATAGACTGGAGGAGTGGGTTAAGTAGGGATGGACAGGCAGGGGACAAGTTAGTAAGACTCCTGGACTTAGCACAGCCTCTTTAGGGGACTCTGCATGTCGGTCCATTCCTACCTGCCCCAATGAGTCCCTGCGTACCCCAGGGCCTGGTGCAGGGTCCTAAGGTGTCCTTCCTCTCTGTCCCCCGTAGATCGTGCAGTACATCGGGGAGATCTGCCGCTACCTGCTGAACCAGCCCTACCAGGAGGTGGAGCGGCAGCACCGGGTGCGCATGGCGCTGGGCAATGGGCTGCGGGCTTCCATCTGGCGGGAGTTCATGGCCCGCTTCGGCATCGCCCAGGTGGCCGAGTTCTACGGGGCCACCGAGTGCAACTGCAGCCTGGGAAACTTCGACAACAACGTAAGGCCCTGCCACCTTCCCCGTGGCCCAGAGCGTGCCCGCTGGCCTGGCAGGGTTTGAAACCCAGCAGGGCTGTTTGGTTCTGGTTTGGCACGCGTTAGCATCCGCCTGCAGGGTTTTGGCCGTGTGGTGTGGTGCCAGCTCCCTGGTGTGCTGGATGTACGCGTTCTGCGGGCTTGGGGCAGGAGCGACATCCCTGCTGCCCGTGGCTCTGAGCGCCTTCTGTCCTAGGTTGGGTCCTGCGGCTTCAACAGCAGGATCCTGCCAGGGGTGTACCCCATCGGCCTGGTGAAAGTGGACGAAGACACCATGGAGCTGATCCGGGGGCCAGATGGTGTCTGCATCCGCTGCCAACCAGGTAAGGGCAACCACAGGGATAGGTCTCCTCAGCCCTGTGTGAAACTTTTGTCATGTAATACGTGATGATTTAGCTGGGTTTGAGTCCCTGCTTGGTTAAACTGCACCGATCCTGTTAAACCTCCTGTTTTTTCTTGGCCGTGGGTGGTCACTTCCCCCATTCACCCCTTCTCTCCGCAGGGGAGCCGGGGCAGCTGGTGGGCCGCATTGTCAAGAGCAACCCCTTGCAGCACTTTGATGGCTACCTGAATCAGTCAGCCACCAACAAGAAAATCGCCAGGGACGTGTTTACAAAAGGGGACGCTGCCTATCTCACAGGTGAGGCGAGCGGGGCCCTTGTGTCTGCTAAGAACAGAGTGAGAGTTTGCTGAAAGACGCTGTGCGTGCCTCATTCCTGGAGGTGTTTAAGGCCATGTTGCAGGGGACTTTGAGCAACCTGATCTAGTGGGAGGTGTCCCTGCCCACGGCAGGGGTGTTGGAATGGGATGATCTTTAAGGTCCCTTCCGACCCAAACTATTTTATTATTCTATGATGGGGTACTTGAGTGCGCCTGGGGACTGTCCCGGCCTAGTGGTGCTACCCTGAGATGATCTGGGGAAACACCTAGCCCCTCTGACACCTCTTTTTTTTTTTTTTTTTCCCCCCAATTCCTCTCTTTCCTGTAGGGGATGTCCTGGTGATGGATAAATATGGCTACATGTACTTTCGGGACCGCACTGGAGACACGTTCCGCTGGAAGGGGGAGAACGTCTCCACTACGGAGGTGGAGGGGACGCTGAGCCGCATCCTCAGTCTGACAGACGTTGTTGTTTATGGGGTGGAGATCCCAGGTAACTGAGAGGGGAGAGGACGATCAGTGGAAGCATGCAAGCCTGTGGTAACTGAATATGTGAGCGTGTCCCGCTTGTCCAGATTGATGTGTCCTTTTGCAAGAGGCTGGACTGAGGCTCCCTGTCGGTGAGCTTGGAAGAGGCCACTGGGGATGTGACTATCAGGAACCAGAGGGTTCCCTCCCTCAGGCTGAGGTTTGGCCTGATTCTGGCTGCTTTGGAAGGACCCTGTGTCCTTCCTGGACAGGCTACACGTGCCTCCTCTGGGAGGAGGTGACCATGACCGCGGGGTGTCGCTGGTAGCCTTAGCTGCAGGGTGGTGACGCAGCAGGACATGTCAGTGCCTCAGTACCAAGCAGGGCCTGTGCTGGAGGCCTCGGTGATGTGGGGCAGACAGAAGTGATACTGCGGGGACGGTGTGCTCAGGTACTCACCCTTCTTTTCTGCCTCTCAGGTATTGAAGGGAAGGCAGGAATGGCAGCCATCGCTGACCCAGACAACTCTTGTGACTTGGAGAGCTTTGCCAGCGAGCTGAAAAAGGCCCTGCCGCTGTACGCGCGGCCCGTCTTCCTCCGGTTCCTGCACGAAGTCTCCAAGACAAGTGAGCTGCAGCGTGTGCTCTCGTACAGGGCGTGCAGCTGGGGGAGCATGGAGGGGGGCACGGTGTTCTCCTCTGCCTCGCATGGGTGCAGGGGCTGATCTGCAGCAGGGTCAGCACGGGGATGGAGCACACCCGCTCCATGGAGACCTTCACCTTACCGGCTCCTCTGGTGCTTTGGGGACTTGGGAGCGCGAGGCTGAGTCCGGGGGTGGCAGCTGACACTGGGGTGCCCCGGGGGGGTGGCAGCTGCTGAGCCCGTACCCTGCACAAAGCTGCCCACCCCGCGGCGTGCCGTGTGGTTTGGCAGCAAGGCACAGTGCAGCCTGGCAGGAGTGTGTGCAGCCTACAACCCCTCGCTCCCTCTTCTCTTCTCCATGACAGGCACCTACAAATTCCAGAAGATGGAGCTGCGTAAGCACGGCTTTGACCCCTCGCTCGTGAAGGACAAGTTGTACTTCCTGGACTGCAGGCAAGGCCGCTACCTGCCCCTGGACCAGGAGGCGTTCAGCAGGATCCAGTCGGGACAGCAGAAGCTGTAACCAGTGGGGCTCGAGCAAGGCACCTCCCCAAATCCTGCTGGGGGAGAGAGGGCAGGGCAGGCACTGGGGAAAAAAAAGGTTCAAGGAGCGGTATAAAGGCACGCTAGAGATTTTATTTAACGAGTTTTACAGATAACGGGTTGGGGGAATGCAGGGGGGACTGAGGGGAGGGGGATGGTTACATACCAAAGCATAGACTCATTATGGCTTTATTTTCTACTTGGTACAGTGGTGGCGGTCCTGTGCCATGGGAGGGGCAGGGCCCCGGCCAGTTGAGGAGGAGTGGGGTGTCCTTGCCATTCCATTTTGCTTTTCCTGTCTTTCCCTCCCTTTCCCCCCTGCCTGCAGCAACCCTTCCTTGTGAAGGCCATGAAGGGACCAGTGCTGGGCTCTTTCCCCACTCTTCCACCATGCAGCCAGCTCCTCCTTGGCACAGGGCCCCAACTGCCAGAGGGAAGCTGGGTGCCAGGCGCATCCCCTACCCCTGCGTGGCCCACTGGTGTCGTGTTTTTGCTGTGAATCAGGGGAGCAGGGTAGTGCTGGGCTCAGGAGAGGGAAAGAGATGTGTTTCTACCATGCCTTGCTCTCTTCTGGGGATGACATTTCTATTTTTCACAATCACACGCACATTATATTATATACATATATAGATATATATTATACATGCTGACTTTTTTTTTCCAATCTTAATTTATTGTCTGTACTTTTGAATGTGTCCCGGGTTTGTGCAGTAGAGGGAGGGGCATCCCAGACCTGTCCTCTCTTGGAGAGCCCTTTTCTCTCGCAGGGAGATGAGACGCTCGTCTGGGACTGATCCTCCTCTTCCAGCTTGGGCGCAGCCGTGTATGTCCTTGTGGCCTTGCTCCATGGTGAAGGACATGAGCGACCCCTGCTATCTTGTGGACACTTCTCTGGGTCTCTTACTTCCACCTTTCATGGATGCAGCTTTGTTTTGTGCACCTTCATCCTTGCAGAAAGCAGGCGGACAAGTGGGAATGAAGGGTCTGGTTTGCCTTTGCTTTGACATACTCAGCACTTTGGGATCACAGAGAAACTCTTGGGGCTTTCCTGCTGCGATGTCTGTGCCGTGAACACAGGAGAGGCAACTTGCCTAGAGAGGAGAGAGTTCTCCAGAAGGTTGTCTCTGTGACAGCCTGACTTCCTGTGCTCTGCATCCCTTCCTGCAAGAGCTCTCCCCATCTCCACTGCAGGAAACAGGCCTCTGAACTGAAATGTCCATGTTAAACACCTGACTTGTGCTATGTGAATTCCCTGTGTTGTGTCTGATGTGATGCAGCCTTAGCAGCGATGTCTGATTCCAGTACTCGGAGACCATGCAGAAATGTCCGTTCCTGAGAAAACTCGGGGTTGGGGTTAATTCTTTTTTTTTACAGTTTGTTTTTATGCTTTCAGCAGGGTTACTCCTTAAAATGACATCTGCCTCTTGCAAGGGCAGGGTGTGTCTGCTCTTCTAGCTGTGTTTCCACACCAACGTACCTGCCTGCCCCAGTCTGTCCTGTCCTCACAATTAAATGCGAGTATGGGCTATGCTAGAGTGTCCTACCTCTTGCTTGTGCAGTCCTGCAGTGTGTGGGAGCAAGGAACTGCTGATTTGGGAAGTGGGAGCTGCCACCCTAGAGCGCGACCTCCCTGTGCAGACTTGAGCTCGTTTTGGGGCAGGAGGCAGAAGTTCTTTACTGCTGGGTACAATGGCTGTGTGAAAACGTGTTGGTGAGACCCTCCCCAGGTCCCTTCACCTGCTCCTCCTTTTTCCCAGACCTGTTCCCAGTTTGTTCTGGGCCAGTTCTCCTTTACTTTGGCATGTCTGGCTCCTCTTGCTATCTCTTGCTCTGTTTCTATTCCCTGCTTGTTCCTCTCCCCACATTTGCCATGCTTAATCCCCTTCCATAGCTTAATCTCCCTTCCAGACCTTCTCCATCCAGCCCTGGGGAGGGATAATATTTAGGGGCCTGTTTGTGGCTGCTGTAGGGGACAGCAATGCAGCACTGCCTGTCAGCCCGGCAGGTGCTCAGGTCCCACTTTTGGACCCTGTTCCTCTCTCAACCTGCCAGTGGAGGGCAGGCTGGGCACAGCAAACATCTCACATCGGGGGGTGCCTCTTTAGGCTGGGTCTAAGCCCCCAGGGAGGTGGCGGTTTGGGGCTGGGGGTGAGTTATCTATGCTGGGGCCCAGACAGATTCTGCCTGGCGTGGAAAGGAAGCTTTGGATACAGATGGTTGTGTTAGGTGTGGGCCTAATGGGCATCCACAGCACCCCAGGCCCTGCCTGGAGGAAACTGCAGCTGCAGCAGGGCTACCCCTGAGCCCCAGACCACTGCTGAACAACAACCTGCTCTGATGAGCCCTCTGCTACAGAGATCAAATGAGAGGCTGACCTCCCTGAAGGCAGGCTTGGGGGCTGTTGTCTGGAAATGTAAGGTTTGAAGTGGTACGGGAAGAGGTGGGAGCACTTTTCTCCCTTCCTGGAAGAAACAGCCATGCTGCTGTGCATGCAAAGCTGCTCTGAGAAGAGGGAGGAAGAGGGACTGTGAGGAAGATGTAGTCCCTGTTTCTGAAAGTTGTGGGTGAAAACATAAATAAGCAAACTTCATTCAGGGGCACTGCGTGTCCAACACATACAAATAACACTGGAAGCTTATGGAAGTATGGCAATTATTTATTTGCAAGTAAGACGAGTTTGTATTGTCCCAGGGGCTGGGACCTGGCTGGAGCAGAGAGAAAAAATGAAGCATAGGTATGAGTGCCACTGAAGCTGCCAGACCAGGCATGTGCATCCTCTGCTGAGCCCTGGATCTGTGCTGGGACAAAATGCCTCCATCAGAGAGGTGTTTGGTAGGGAGCAACCCATGCCTAATCTTATTCTGTTTCTCTTAAAAAAAAAAAAAATCTTTTTATTTATGCTATTTTTAAGAAAAAAGCTAATTGAATCCTCTTTTCAGTGATTACAGAAACCTTGTAAGACTTATCTCTCGCCTTTGATCAATAAGCTGGAGTCTGGCTCAACAGCTGCATATAGATAAAAGTACTATATATAAAGTATGAGGTATTATTCTTTTTTAATTAAAAAAATTAAAAAGCTGTTTGCATGAGGTTAGGAAAACATTAAAATCCCTTCCTGGGTTATTATTAGCCTATTAATTTAAGCAAAGCCGAAGAGCTTTACAAACTAAATGTGCTTTTCACCATGGAAATGGCTGCTTTTTGCAGATCTATCATTCTGGACAGTGACAGTATTAAGAAAAACAATGCTGTAACTTTCTGATCAGTATCTCTTTCCAGCTCTCGGTCCACATCAGGCCAGGCTTGGTGTGCAAAACTGCAGGATATTTCAGCCCAAAGGCAGGCAGGGGCTTTGCAAGATGCTCGGGACCTTTGGGTGAAATTAATTTCTGCTGCAGAGAAAGCCTACAAGCAGCTTTAAAGCCTCGCGTCTCCCAGCCTCCTCCACCACTCTTTATGCGCTGAAGTCCTCCCAGACAATGCCGCCCGCCTGCTCCTCCCAGCGCTGGCCAGCCAGCTTTGCCTTTAAGCAGCACAGACAAGTCGTGGACCAAAGAAGGGCCTATCCTTTGGTGCACTCTTTAGAAATGTAAATACGTGATTCCCCTGAGTAGTTCCAGTGTAAGCAGGAGCAGGCCGGGGATTGGCAGCAGCTTCGCATCCTCTGGCCCAAATGGCACAGTGCTGCAGGTCATCCCGCACCGTGTGTGTGGCGGGGAAGGGGCGGCTGCTGCCCTTCTTCGTGCAAAAAGACCCCACTATGGAGCCAAGGGGTTGAGAAGCTGTTTGCAGCTTGGCTCCTCTTCCCGAGCAAGCAGCCTGGGGTGTGCAGTGGGGTGAGGAACAGGAAAGGCACTGACCCTTCTCTGCTCTTTTGGAGTCCAGCCTGTTTCACTGGGAAATAGCTTCCAGAATAGCCTGGGGGTTGACCCTATTTCCCCTCGTTCAATTAGAAACCCCTCCTGTAGGCACAAATGATGCAAGGCCAAGCTGTGGGAGAGTTTTTGGTGTTTTGGGTCAGTCAGTACAGTCTTGGTGACACCTGGAGTGGCAGATTATGGTGACTGTGAGGACATGGCATCACCCTGCTCTGAATTGGCATCGATGCCTGGATTCTCTTGTGACGTGGGACGTGTCCACCTGCCACACCATGTCCTTCCCCTGTGGCCCTGCACCATCCTCAGCACTCCTTGGAGACACCGGCATCGTGCTGGGATGAGCAGCAGCCGGGGCCTGATCCTGCCCTGTCTGAGACACCTCCAGTGTCCCCCCTCAGAGCCACGCACCCTCGGTGCCGCACAAACAAGGCCAAGGAGGCGATGGCGGTGGGAGCCTCCCTCCTCGCCCCCGGCCGCAGGAAGAGGCTAACGGGGCGGCGGGCGAGCCGTGTTCTCAGCTTGGAGTATCGCTTTCAGCTATTCTGAAGGTTAAACGCCTGTTTAGAGCTCCCTATTGAAGGTGGAGACGGGGGTGCGGCATTGTTCGGCCGCCCTCCCGCTTTGTCTGGCCGCTTTCAGGGGCGCCCTGAAAGGGAAGCGGCCTCGGCGGCCCGCACCCGGCAGAAGGGCTCCTGGGGGAGAGGCGCTTCCTCCCGCCCTAATGACATTCAGGCCTCCATCGGTTCAGCTCCCGCTTTCTTTCTGCTGCAGTTTAACCCGGGCACAGAGGCCGAGCTCCATCTTACTGATCTCTGCTTGACACCCAATTACCACATGAATGGTAGAGAAAGGCTGCAAAAGGCTTTAACTCCCCCTGACCCTCCTTCCCCTCTGCCTGCTTCCCCCTCGCCCCGTCCTACCCCCGCGCCTTTCTCCGGCGGAGGGAGTTCAAAACTGAGACTGGGAAATCAAACAAAGCCCCGAGCGAGGAAACCCATTGTTACCGCTTCAGAGATGGCTCCCATTTCGCCATCTATTGTTCCCCTTGAAGTTTGACTTGCTGTGTGGAAGGATGCGAGCAGCTGTTTGTGCATTCCCCTGATGTTTTATTGAAAAATAATTGAATCGTCAGCTCAGGGCTCTCTGATAAAATGTTTCCATGTAGCGCTGGGCCTCATCGTATTTATAAACTATGTTTTCCTGTAAAATGTGATGGCAACCTAAACTGTTTCCTCCAGAATAAACCCCTGGCAGAGGAACGGAGACATACCCCTTCTGCACTCAAGGGGAGAAAAAAAAAACAACAAGCAAACTGAAAAACAAAAAGCCAGGACTGAGACAAAAGAAATTAAACCCTCTTTATTGCGAGGCTCAATTTCCAACCTGTTCTTTTGTTTGGCGCAGTTGAATTTGTGGGAGGGGAAGGCCGGGCGTAGCAGGACTAGCCTGGCCCCCTCGCCCTGGCTCAGCAAGGGAAGCACTGCAAAGACCTGGGGATGCTGCAGCCTGCCGGGCTCAGCCAGTGCTCTCCTGTGCCTGGAACCAAGAAGACGACATTGAAAATTGACTGGAAATGAGAGGTTTAGCTTAAGTACTGCACAATGACATATTCCTGGGATTGAACAAGAAGATGGTGTGTTACAGCAAGCTGAACACAGGACACACGTTCGTGGCAGGGACATTGGCTTTATCTGTTTTTTCTTTATGTACCTGATTATCAAATACCATCTATGTTTACAACGCTTTAGAAATAACAATGTCAGCATTACACTTTCTCAAGGAGATTACATGCTTTCTTTCCCCATCCCTAAACATATGCTGGTAAATTCTTGATGCTCAGATTTCAGCATCCGGCACAGAGATGGGAATTGCTCTTCTTCCCAAGCACACATTGTCCATAAAAACGTCCCCCATAGCTCATGTGCTCACTGACTATGTTTCCAGGGCAATTGTTAACAGTAAGCAGCTTTGAATGCTTGAAAGAGCCAAATTGGTATTTATGATTACCGTTGTCTCTTTTTTTTTTTTTTAATTTCTTCTTGCTTTATGGGGAAGCACTAGCACTAAATCTGTAGTTTTTTGTTGCATTTCTATAGCTCAGGAATTGAGATTTTTAGGAGCCAGTTCTGCTACTATTTGGCATCATAAATGATTTCTGGAAGCAAGAAGAATAGCTCATATAAAACCATATCTACAAACACTGATCTGGAGCCCAGATTACCAGATCCTCTGTATACAAAGTGCTTCAGTCATTTCTGAAGTGTATAGAATTTAGTGTAAAGATTTTTGTCTAACACTTCTCTTTCCTCTGCCTATTTCCTTTAAAATTGGTTCAACATCCTGAGCCATATCTCTGAGATACCCAGAGTCCTCAGGACTTAGAGATATCTCAAAATCCAACTAGAATTTTTAGGCAGCGGCTTTTTGCCTCTGCCGTAGCATAACCTCCAGCAGCGGCAGTGGCATTGGTCATGCTGGGGATCATGGCGCCTTTCCTGGGGCCCAGCCCAGAGAATGATTGCCTCCCAGAACAAAAGGCCGTTACAAACACCACCACCTTCTGCTCTCGGGGTTAGGCGTGCCTTGACCTCCGTTAGCATAAACGTAGAGCAATCTGTCTGCGTAAATTTATGCCCGTTACATATAATGCATAATGTATATGCGTCTATATGACATTTCTATCTCCATGAGTGCACGTGTACATGTATATTTTAAAGCCAAACCCTCCACTGAGTGGAGGGTTGGAGGAGGGAGGGTTAAGGGGCTGCAGTTTTCCACCAGTGCCGCCTGCACCACGGCACAGCCCAGCTGTCACCACCATGGCTGCGTCTGCCTGTGCACGCGCTTCTCCCTCTGGGGACGGGAGGAGGAAACAAACGGGCGACAGATGTGCACCACGCTGTTAACGCGGTGCTGGATGGGGCCTGATGCTGTGGCGATGCGCTTGCTTCAGGAGGCTAAGGGGATGCTGAGTAGCCGTGCACCATCTTCCACGCTGCCTACAGGGGCGGCACTCAGGCAGACCCAGCCTGCCCATTTCTGTGTCCCCACTAAAACCATAAATCAGCGGCGAGGCAGCAGGCGGAGGGAGGCCTGGCCCCGCCGCTGGGAAGCTGCTGCCGCCGCTCCTGGCCTTTGTGCGCCTGAAGCGTTCTCAGCAGGCAAAGAACAGCCCAGTGAATGGCGAGACGTGAATTTAACGCAGGATGGGTGTCTTAGGGTTTATTTGGAGTGTTTTAGGTTTATTCGGTGTTTTCCTTTTTATTCGGAGTGTTTTAGAATAACATAGGCTGCAGCTAGAGCTTAGCGCACATCCGTGTGGCCGGCGGGCCGAGCCCTAGGCCGCCGCCTCGCCCCGGCCGTTGCCATGGTAACGCGGCGCTGCCGGAAGCCCGCCCGGGGCACTTCCGGCGCGGCCCTCGGCCTCCTTCCCTTCCCGCCCGCCGCCGCCAAGATGGCGGCGCCCGTGTCGCTGCAGGTGGAGTTCGGGTGAGCGCGGGCGGCGGGGCCTGGGGCCGGGGCCGGGGCCGGGCGGCGGGCAGGGCCGGGAGGGGCCGGGCCCGTGTCCGCGAGAAGCCCGCGGCCCTGCGGCGGAGCGGCCGTGACGCGGCGGCCGGGGCCGGGGCCCCGAGCGGGCCGCAGGCGGTGCCGGCGCCCGGCGCTCCCCGTGGGCCGGTGCCGCCGTGACGGGGCCCCGGGGCGGGCCAGGCCCGGCCGGGCGGCTGCGGCCTCCCCGGGGGAGCCGGCGGCGTTGGGCCGGGCGGGGCAGCGGCCGCGAGGGCCGAGCTCGCCCCTCTGTGCGAGCGCACCTCTGCCGTCCCGCCCCCCCCCCCCCCCCTTTATTTTTTAATTATTAAAATAATTAATAAAAACTTCGCACTCCGGCTTTTCTCTCTGTGTGTGTCCGCGTGTTCACGCGCGCTCGCTGTTCGCCTCGTTCCCGTTGCCGCAGGTCGGTGTGAGGCCGCCGGGCTCCCACCCGCAGCGTTTTGGCCGGCGGTGCTGTACCACCAGCGCTGCCGGCGCTCCCTCGCTGGGAAGTTACCAAGTGCCCGTGAGGGAAGGCTGTGAGCGTTTGTGACCATACTTGTGCTCCTTCCTTAAAGCCTTCTTTTAGCAGAAGCTAAAAGGCTGCTCTTTATTTGTTTTTTCCCACCCTCTCGCAAACACAGACATGCCATAACCCTTTAAATGCCCCTCTCCTTAAGAATCCTTTCCTCAGTCTTTCCCGCTTCCAGCTGCAGTAACTCTCCTAATTTTCCCAGAAGAGTGAGATGCATTTTTGCTTCCCTTGGAAATGCATAAATGAGCTCTCTATGTACAAATCACAGCTGAGTTCTCCCCAGCTAGCGCATCACAGAAGGACCTTATCTTGCAATCTACATTTCCCGCTGTAACAAAGCGTGACCTTGTTTCCATTACATAAAAAAATGTTTTTCATATAATTACTGTGACTCGTTCTTCTGCGTGAATCCCAGCTCATGTTAATAATTGCTGCTTCAACTTTCACATAACTATTTTTTGTGAGCTGGTGGAAGAACACCAACAGAGTGCTCTTTAGGAGAGTTGCTGCATATAAGTAATGCTGCTGAGGGCACAACAAGGGTTCTGTTGTGCTCTTGGATGGCAGAGCCAAGAAAACCTAGTGCGGCATTTTTAGATATTGAATTTAAAGGAACTTAGTAACATGGGGGTGTACCTTTGTGGACATTTAGGTGGGGATTATTTATTTTAAGTGAGTTACTGAGACAGTTTTCAGGAGACGCAAGGCACCAGTAAAGTTTTCCAGAACGTAATCTCGTAAGAAAAAAAAAATTAAATGGTCTAAGTGAAAATAGCATTTTGCCACAATTAAACGTCCTTTCCAAACGGGTTAGCCGTTTTTCCGTATCAGTTGAGTGTTGAGTGGTTTGGGTTTCCTAACCGTTCACGCTCTGGCCATCCCGTTCAGCCTGGAATCAAGAAGTCGTCCTGTCTGCCTCTGTTCCGTGTGTTACAGCAGCACGCACGTTTCCGCTCTGTGTCCCTACTCACATGGTGGGGTTTTATAATCTGAGACTGAGTTTGGCCTGCTGCCTCACATCAAGAACACCGATTTGTATCTGTAAAGCTCAAAGCATAAAGAATTTGTTCTTCCCCCCCCTCCCCAAATGAATATAGATGAGGAACCTGCTGAGGTTTATTAAGTTGCAGTCACAAAAAAGACTTTCTTTTTTTTTTTTGAAGAGCCGAAGGAGATCGGTTACATTGAATTTAAGTCCCGTTTTGTCAGGTGTGAGGACCGGCTCCTGCACTTGCCAGTCTCTATTCGGTAGGTTGTTCACACTTGGTCTCTTGTACAAAGCCGTGGCTCAGAGCCCTCCACTTTGTTACCTAGGGCGAGTCCTGCCGGTAAGTTGTGGGTGTCAGAAAAGGGAAGTTAGGTCGTTCAGCGGAGGAAGATTTTATTTATTTTTTGTGTGAATTCGTGATCGTTGCCACTTGCTCAGCTTGCTTCTCCCGGTCAAGACCCTCCTGCGAGGGGGCGCTTTGTAGTGACAAGGTCGGGAGAGGGTTGCCGGGACTCGAGGATTCCTGGCTCTGCCTCGCTGTGTAACCTCGCACGAGTCACTTCCTCTCCCTGCTTACAAGTGGAAACGGGGGAAATGGCGACTCCACAACTATGCCACGATTTTTCACATTTTGCGAAACGCCTGGAGGCTCCTGGCTGAAAGGCGCTGGGGAAGAGCGACGCTGGCTGTAGCGCGGCGTCTGGGACGCTGTTTGAATTGAAGCGGAGCCGATAGCTAATGGGAAAGGGAAGGCTGGGCGCTGCCCGCCGGTCTGTAAGCTCCTTGGGACGGAGCCATCTTCCTGTGCTGCTGGGACGGTGCCCGGCACCGTGGGGTTCTGGCCCGTGACTGCGCCTCTTGTGCGCGATGGCAACGGGAGATGGCACCTTCCCCATGGGACTTGCAGTTTGCGAGTGGAAAAAAGACGAAGAGAATCCTGTGCTAAATATAGTCTGTGTCGTTTGCTTGCTGCGTTGTGGCGTCTGTGGAAATTGCTGCTTTTGTCCTGTCTTCCTTCTGCCAATAAAGAGGAACTCAGCGGTTCGTTCTTTTTGTTTCAGAGGTGGTGCAGAACTCTTGTTCGATGGTGTTAAAAAGCATCAGGTGACTTTGCCTTCTCAGCCAGAGCCTTGTGAGTATCCGAACCTGCTGGATGACTTGAAAGAATGACCACAAATGAAATCCGCATGCAAAACAAAGCTTATTGTGCAGCAGTTTTTGTAGTTTACAAGTATCAGTGTGTTTTAAAAGCACTTTCGGGCGTGCCATTGATCCGATGGCTTGCTGCTTGGGCCTCAAAGTGAATAAATACCAAGCAGAAATAGTCCGGAGAGCTTCCGCATGCTCTAACAAATTGTGAAGTGAGTCCTTTGCTAAGCCTTTGGCCTCCCTCCTCCTGGACAGACACCAGCCTCGGAACATGCCCATCATGTCTACGTTCATCTTGATGCATGGCACTCCCTGTAACCTGCTCTGCCTCGTTTTGCCTTGACTCTTTCGAGGTTCCCAAGAGGCACATGTATATAAATGTGCGTCTGTATGCACTGTATAGATACGTGTGTAGAGCAGTGTCACATTTATGTATTTTATCTACTTATTGTTTATACTTTGAAGTATATCTAATCGTTCTATGTTAGCAATACAGTTGAAAACGGCAAAGCTCATGCTTGAACGTGATGCTGGACACGCTGCCCGTGGCCTTCCCTGCAATAAAAACTAAGGTGCTGTTAAGTGGAGGACTTGAGCATCCCCATGATAAACAATTACAAGCTCTGCTTTGCGATTTGGCGTATCAGCACTGAGAAGGGCTGTGTTAACTCTCTTGTTCCTACTTACGTGTGTGTGTGTGTGTGTGTGTGTGTGTGTGTGTGTGTGCGCGTACTTCAGTTGCAAGATGAGTTTGCTGCAGGTACGCTTTGATTTTTTCCAGCTAGATAGCAATGCTTTGTGCTGCTGGAGGGTGGGATTATGAACTGGGTGGACACAAAGCATCAGGGGATGTTACCAATTAACAGCTCGTGAATGTGCAACGCCACAATCTACACGCCCTGAACGTTCAGGCCTGAAATCTCCTTGCTATGCCCGTAAGTAATTAGGGATCCGTAAGTAATTAGGGATCCGTCCGAGTACTTGGACATAAGCGTATGTAATTCGCACGTAATAGGAGCCCTGAAATGGTGTGTTATCTTGTCGTTAATGAGTCTAGGAACATGATCTGAGACCGACTAGTTTTGTGACTTTAGTCATGTCGCTTAACTTTCCCCTGGTGCTACTGAAGCAGCGGTGAGACCTCCACGTGGCACAGGAGAGTTCGGCGTTGGATTCCGGCACTGTTAGAGCACTTAAGGCCCTTAAATGGAAGGTAGTAAAGGATTGCCAAAACGCTCGTTTGGTTGGTTTATAAACGTGGGGGCTAGAGCATCATTTTCTTTAGTGTTGTGTGTGCGATACTCGCTGACAGCCACGGCATCGGTGGCGTTCAGACCGTGATCAGACACTGGAGCAGGAGGGGTTATTGCGTGAGGTGTTGATTTCTGCCCGGGGAGGGGGGAAGTGATAGCAAAGAGTGATCCTTCCAGCCAGATGGTTGTTGGTGCAGGTGTGTGTGGCCTGTCCCATTCCCACTCAGAGCTGCTGGGAAGACTTCTGCGGACTTCCCGGAGAGCTGGCTTTATCCTAAAGGATAAATCTTTCCCTGAAGATCTGGCTCGGTCTCAGGGTTCAAGCTCACGATCTCTGGTGATTCGTTCCAGATTCATCTGGCAGATTATCGCTCCTGGCTTTTCATGCCGCCGTGTCTTTCAGGTGCTGCTATCCCTGCACCTGTAAGAACAGCAGAACGGGCGCTGGGTCCGGTTTGCAGCTCCCGGGGTTTGCAGCCTGCTGGTTGATGCGAATGCTCTTTCACCGGTTTTCACGTGACAAGGTGCTTTCGGTTTGGGGGCTGGTTGTGGATGGCAGAATAAAATTATATATATTTATAGAATAAAACTCCTGGCTCAGGAGTGGACGCTCTGAATTGTGAGGCTTACGCTATGGCAGTATTTACGCCCAGCACAAGGATGGGGTAAGCAGACGTGGCATTAATGCCTGACAGCAGGGGATCACTGGAGACACCCGTCATAATATTCCAGATGAGAATCGCATCGTAGAAGTAAGAAATCAGTAGAATCAAATAGAAACGTGCAAATAAGGAATTTGGTAAATTCTTGCAATTTTATGCTGTTCCCAATGCCATCCGTGTTCCTCTCCCAGCAAGGAAGTTGGATTCAGCTGTCTCTGGGTAAATGAAGATATATGTAGTATGTTCCCTGCTGCCCTGCGCAGCCAGGATTACAATGATGAGAGAAACAAACCAGCTCGGTGCTATGCTGTGGCCTGCTGCTTGCCTTGCCTTGTATGTTCATCGCTTAATGCTCTGGGGAAAGATTTCTAGTATGAGTACCGCTTGAAGACCTGCACTTATAACCCCATTTTAACTGGTTTCAGTAGCTGTCAAGCTTATTTTTGGCCAGTTTGGCCTCTCTTTCCCACTCTTCCTTTCCTTCTAGGTTATTTTTGTCTTTGTCCTCCTTTTCGCAGAGCAGCTTCTTCTCTCTGGGACATTGGGCCCAGCTATATTTTAATTGTTTAGGCATTTATATATATATCCCGGAGGGGAGGGGAGGGAAGGGGAGGGGAGGGGAGGGGAGGGGAGGGGAGGGGAGGGGAGGGGGAAAATTTTATGAGGAGACTTCTGCGAATATTTATGTGAAGAAAAAACAAGTTATGCTCCATAGCTGACTTGGGCAGTGTTCTCTGAATGATAATAACGTTGCTTTAACAAAATACTGCGCAGTCATTCCCTTTTTCCTGGTAACAGGCGCTGGGTGGAAAGTAGGTGGGTTCCAAATCCAGTTCACTTTTTCTACATTCGTTTCTCTGCCCTTTCCTGATGCCTGAAGATGGGCTCCTGGAGGGATTAGGAAGGGCTAGGAGGAAGGAAGCTGCAAGTGGGACAAGAGCGAGCCACAAGGGGTACAGCTGTGTGGCAGGACCTCTTTTTATTATCCAAGGGGCTTTTTGTATCCTTACAACGCCAGTAAACCAGCAGCTCTTTATTTCCAAAGCGCCGCTGTCTTAGCCTGCGTGTTGCTGTCGCTGCCGAGTGGAAAGTTAACAAGGTGCGATGTATCTGTGTGGAAAGGCAGCTCTACAGAAGCCACACTTTGTGCAGGGCTGTGTAATCTTTTAGAGCTGCCGCAGAAAGAGGACCTGAAGTTGAACAAGAGTCTCGTCCCACGTTGCTGATCTCATTGATAATGCCGTTAGAGGATCTGAAGGCACTAATGCCCCGTTGGCTTCTTCTGCATAAAAACTGTGTGTGTGTGGGAGAAAGCAGCTGGGGGAATAACGACATTTGTCACATGGAGAGAGGATTAAATTGGCAGGGAAATCAACTTTATTTTCAAGCATCTAAGAGGCTATTAGAGACAATGGAGCATAAAAGAGAGAAACCCTAAATTAAAAACTGAAAATGTATTTGGCAGCTTCCTCCTGAAACAAGGCACAGTAATTTAACCAAGTGCTTCAGTAATCAAATAGATCATTGTATGACTGCCCTGCGAGTGATGCCGGAGCTCCTTCCTCCATCTCGCTGGGACTCACAGTGGTGGATTTGTCTATGGCCATGCGAATTGCATGGACGCTGCTGGAGGGCTGGGAAGTAGCTGGCGTTGCTTAACCCTTGTAGTCATTTCAGGTTTAGATCAGCAGCGTCCCGCTGGTGAGGAGCGCTTACAGAAGTTTTCTGCTGTGCAGTGGACTGGGTGTTGTATCTGGGGGCTGGGGCTGGTCGTAAAGCCTCTGGCAGTTGTGCTGCAGGCTGCAGGCCTTCCGATTCCAGCTTCTCCTGTGGTTTCGGTGACGGGACTTCTGGTTTAGGAGCAGCAGTGGTCGCTTGGACCTTCTGGGCTAATCCAGAATTCGCTGTGTGTTTTGGCACTCCCAAGTCTGGAAGGATAAATTTTTAATCAGCCTGTTTTGGTAATTGTTTGTGGTTTCCCTTTACCAAAACCCCAGGGAAAAAGGCCTGCCGCTAATCAGATTTTTTTTTCCTTTTAGAGGGAAAATTAAAATAATCTGCCAAGTGCCGCTTATGTTAAAATCCCTGTAGAGAAGAGCATGGACTGCTCCTCAAGAGCCTTGCTTTCCAGGGGCCTTGTGCACAGCGTGGAGGACTGCTGGGGAGCTGGGAGCGTTCATCCTCTCAGAAAAGAGCCTGGGGATCTCGAGAGATCAGACCTGTGTTACAGGCAGGGTGGCTTAAAAATACAGCACGGCGTGTGTTTGGAGTGACCTGGGTGCTGCGCCAGACCCTGTAAAACCAAGAGTGAAAGCTTGAAAACGAAGAGTAAAACTTGTCTTTAAATGCCTAGTGGTACTGCTAGGTGGTGCGGAGTAGTTAGTGAGTGATTAATGCTCTGAGATGCTTTTATTGCTCTGTTTATTATCCCTGATGTTTTAAACCTTGCTCCAGAAAGGAATGAAAGCGATGGTGGCGACGCAGAGACTTGCTGGAAGGACGACAGGAAGCCGTAGCTCTGGGGAATTCCACGCGGTCGGGTCTTTGACCACAGCGCGCGCTGCTTGCGGGTCTCAGAGGATTCGGGCTCGTTCCCCCCCCCCCGCGCAGCTCTGTTAGCCAGGTAATCACCACACGTGGGGTGAGGAGAGGGGGCTCGCAGGGTTAGCGGGGTGGCACCTCAGCCTGGCCACGTTCAGCCGGGAGCTTGGTGCGACGCTGCGAAGGAGCATCCCTGCCGCAGCTCCGGCTCGCTGCTCCTCGGTGCTCCGGGTCCCAGCTTCGGCACGAGGAGGAGCGGGTCCCTCGCGAGGGACGAGGGTCGGGGAGAGGCGTCGCAGCCTGGCAGCGGCAGTCCCAGCGCTCTCGAGGGAGGCCGCGGAGCCGCGCTGCCGGGTCGGCTCGTCCCGGCTCTTTGTGCAGGGAGCTTCCCAGGCACCGAGAAGCCGGCTCTTGTGTGCGACCAAATCCCCGGGCTAACAAAGCCTGGCTTTTCCCCCCCGCCTCCCCGGCCGCTGTGCTGCAGTGCAGGCACCTAGCAGGGTAACCTTTCTGCGCCAGGCCCCCCCCCCTCCGCTCTCTCTTTTCTCTCGGTGGGATTTGCTGCGCTGACAGCACTGTTCTGAGGGTGGCAGCGGAGCAGGGCCGGGAGGAGGATCCGGGCCCTTTAAACCGCTTAGCATGCGGTTCACACGGCTCCGGGCCAGCTGTTCCTTTCTCCTCCTGCCCTCACTCGCAGGAGTTGTTTGCTGAGCTCAGAGCTCCTGTGCAAAATTGCTTTTCAAAAGAGCCACTTTCTGCTTAATTAAACAATGAGCCGCCGTCCCTCTGCACATCTGTAAAGCTCCCTCTGCAGCCCCTTTATCCCACAAACTGCTCCATTCTTACCTCCATTCACTTGTAAATCTTACCCCCCCTCTCCTCCACCCTGATCATCTCACTGGCCCTTTCTTTTCCCCTTTCAAGTAAGACTGAGGGGCTCGGAGTATCCGTGGGGGTGGCTGGGCCGGGTGGGCAGGAATCGGTTTAATGGTGCTTGCCCTCTATGAAAGTCTGATAATAGCCAAGCGGAGCCGAGCCCGAAAGTGAGAGGCGAGGGCTGGACTCGGCGTGGTTTCTGTATTTCGGGGAGGAAAACGATGGCAGTCACCGAGCTGTGGCACTGACTCATCCAGCAGCCAGAGGGGACACTAGCCACCAGCGCGGCTGGAAGGGCGGCGAGGGGTTTGCTTCAGGGAGCTCTTACCCAGCTGGCAGTGCCCGGGGGATTCCCTCCGCCAGGCTGGCTGCATGCAGGGCAGCGCCAGGGCTGCCGGGGAATCCCTCTGCAGCTCCTGCAGGAGCAGCCACCTTCCTCTGCGGGGTCTCGCGTCAGTCTCCTGTGATACCGAGAGGGTTTTCCTTCTTAACCCTCCGCACGCACGCAAAACCCAGAAGCTGGGAAAAATCGAGAGAGGGGGGGAAAATTTCAGTTTGCTGGGTTCCGGCTGAGCTTTATGCCTGCAGTTAGCAATGCATCCTCTGAATCGTCTTCCTGAGCAGCTTTAAAAAAAAATAACCAGCAACGCTCAAGGTTAAGCAGGATAAACGAATGGAAAAGCGGTGAGGTGGGCTATCTCCTTCATCACAGGGAAGGGCAGATAATAGCCGGGGTGATGCAGTATCATCGAGCATAGATTGATAGGGAGGAGTGAAGAAAAGGGAGTTTGGTGCCTAGCAGGAAGATTCCCGACTGCAAAACTGTCAGGCCGTGGCGCAGTCTCCTGGGGGGTTGGTAGCAGGCCCGTATGGCCCGAGCGTCTCAAAATCGGAGCGGGCAAGGCTCGGGGTGCTCTTTTGTCGCACGTAATTCTGCACTGCCAGAGGGATAAAAGTGCAGGAGCTGTTAACCTGTTATTTTTCACGTCTGTGCTTCCTAATGTGGCACTTTGCTGCCTGTGCAGGAGCCCGTAAGGCTCTCCCAGTTCCTTCCCTCGACAGTTTTGAACAGGAGGCAAGACTCAAGGACCAGCACTAGTGATCTGTGATCCTAATTAAAAGAGACGGTTTGGTGCACTGGCATTTCTTTGGGAGTGTGAAGTGACAATAGCATTGGGTGTTACGGGATTAGATGCTCTGACTTTGGAAATGTGCAGGGATTAGGTTTACCCCGAGGATCAGCTCCGAGCTGCTTTCTTGTAACGGGAGCTGATGGATCTGGAGGCTCGCTGCTGGCTAGGCAGCGGCGTTGGAGGTCCCTTGAACTTGTGGTCTCCTGCCAGCAGCCTGCGGGGAACGGAAGATCCCGAGCAGCTCCTCTGCAGCTCAGGAGAGTTGTGATAAAACCTCAGGGCTGAGAATTGCTCGGTGACGGCTGGGATCTGAGCCTCTGCTGCTAACAGAAGGGCAATGAAAGAGCCCTCTGATCCCGTGGACACAAGGAAATGGGGAAGAGCACCGCTAAGGCTTCTCTCCTAGCTGGGAAGTGAGAGAAGGGTGCTGTAACACAACTAAAAATTACAGAAACCTAGGCCTTGATGTTTGTTTATAGCAGACAACAACAGAAGAGAGGAACGAGTGGGATTCTCTTGTAGTTACCCCTAATATTTCTGTACTACTTAAATCACCGGCCACGCCAGCGCAGGATGGGCTCGTGTGCCTGTCAGACAAAATGGATTTTGCTCTCCTCAGCCTCGCCCTGCGCAGTACCGAGCCCATTTGCCTGTGGCTCCCTTTCTATAAGCTATTCCAGGTCTTCTTCTGCGGTTTATGGCACACCATCGTCTGCTTCAGTGAGTGATTTGCATATCAGATGGGAGGCTGGAAGAGGCTGAAGCATCCCTCAGGTCAGGTTTTGTAGCTGGCTCTTTTACAGAGCAGGTTCCCAGAGTGCCGTAAGATCGAAAAGCACACGGCAAGCGTTCACCTGGCGGGGCAGCAGGTACCGGGAGCCGGTTTGTCTCTTTAGAAACGAGCTGCTTGAGCAGGGGAAGGGGGATACAGATTGCCTCTCCCTACATTTCCATGCAGGCAGGGGGAATAATGGCAGAGGAGCGGCAGGGAAGGGGCTTTGTCATGGTTACAGGCCAGTGGCGGAGAATGTGGGTGGGGCGGCGCTCGTCCAGAGTTAGTGACCTCAGCAAATTGGAGCTCAGCCATGGTCAGTATGATAAATGATCTTATTCTGGGTCAAAGAAACGGTACCCCACGGGGAGGTATCCGCAAGGCGGCCCGGGAAAGCGCCGTGCTCCTGCGGCACTGACCCCTTAGTGACCAGTGCTGCATAGATCTTATTTATTGCGGACCAGAAGGGAATTTTCCATGGTTCGCCCTTTGTAGGGTTCCCCTGTTCCCTGAAACAAGCGCTCAGCTCTGCAGCCAAGGCTTGATACGGGTGTGGTTGCACGCTCGGGATGCCCTTCGGGCGCTCTGTGCTGCGTGCTGGTCTGTATTTGGATTTTAAGGCCGGGGACACGGAGGTGTCTGGGCGCTGCACGTGCGTGTGCGAGTCTGCCCCGTGCCCCGTGCAGCTCCCCGGGAGCGGGGCCGTGTGTTTGTGTAACTGGTGCCGTGGTTGTGCAAAATCCTTCTGCGTTTCTGCACGTGCGTCAGCTCGGTGCGAGAGCCTTCCCCCGTAACCCCCAGCTCGGTGTTTCTTATTCCAGGCGCCTGTTTTCTCTGCTCACGGTGAGCGCCCTCTCTGCTGAGTTATCACTGATGAATCTGTCAGGCCAAGGAGGTTTTATTGAGCTGGGAAAGATCTATGGATTTCAGCCCTGGGTTTGAGGGCGCGAATGAACCCGGGCTCTTGTTCCAGGCAGTGCTAAAATGGAGTCCCAGCCGCGTTTCTCTTGCAGAGGAAGCTCAGCAGATTCCTCGTCAACGAGCAGTTGGGATAATGCAGAAGATCAGGCCTCAGAGGATACGCGAGGGGACCGAGCAGGCTGTGCAATTCTCTCCGCCACTACCGGGAGTGTTTGTAATGCAGCTGGGCTGAAAATGAGCCGACGCTGTTGGGTTTTTGTATGCACGCTCACTGCAGTTTTTGCATCCTGTCCGCTTGCGTGACAAGCCAATGACTTTGTGTCACTGCGAGCACACTCGTCGTTTTCCTGAGCTGTGTGTTTCGCTGGGTGATTTGTTTTATGCATGTATTGTGGGTTTGAGCTCCCATCTGTGCGCTTGGGCTAAGCAGTTTTCTCAAACGTTTGTCAGTTTTTCTTTTCTTTTTTTTTTTTTTAATTAACTTTAGATTATTTTTCCTGAGAATTTGGGAGAGGTTTGATGTACTGCTAGCACAGGCAACAGAAGCTGTCTGTATACAAATGAGGCAGGGATTTCCTACCATGTGCTCCAGTCCCTCCTTAGCAGTTTGAGAATATTTCAGCTTCCCTGGCCTCTTCGCTCTGGCTTCTCTGCTGACGCTGCCGATGGCGAGGACAGTTAATGGTAGCCGGGGTGGGTTTTTGGTGCGGGTGTTTGTTCGCTGCGAATTGAACAGAGAAGGCTACCAAAGAGATTTCACTGAGGCTGCGCAGCAATAATAAAAACGTATCGTGACTGTGCTGAGCCGGCCTTGAGCCGGTGACCTGGCAGGGAAGTGCTGCGCGGTCTCTGCTCTCACCCAAACCTCGCCCCTGGGCCAAGAGGCGCGGCGCTGGTGCAGCCAGGAGGCGGCACGCGGGGGGCGCCTCGTGCAGTCCGCGACGATCCCCGCTGTGTGCCGGGGGCCAGGCCGAGCACCAGCACGACCAGGGGATGGCTGCGCCGGTGGCGAGGATTTAACCTGGCACCTGACGCGGTGCCTGAGCGGGTGGAGATCTTTTCCCCTCCTTCTTCGTCATTTGCGGGGGCCCGGCTGCTTGCGCAGCAAATCCTTCGCCCAAGGAGCTGGCAACCGGGGCCGGACCCAGGTCAGAAAGAAAATGCCTCAGGAACACCACGTATGTCAAATACAAAAGGCAGGCGGCTGTACTGTAATTCGCCTCTTATTATTGCCGTCATGATGCCGTGTAGGAACCGATCAAGGCGCTGAGCTGCGAGATGGCTTCTCCCCAGACCAACTGCGATGGAAGCAATTCCGTTCCTTTTCAATATCTTACTTGGGCGAGGTGCTTTCGGTGCGTCCCTGGTCATTTTTCATCCTTTATAATTGATTCGTTCTAGTAATCTTGGTGCGCAGAATGTAAAGACATGAAGGTGGGGGGGAAAAAAAGGTTCGGTGCTGAGAAATCGGCTGAAAGTATTAGTCGTGAGGTTGGCCAAAGAGAAGGGGCCTGAATTTTCCTCGCCATTAGGAGCGGGGAAGCTCCAGGCATGCACAGGGCGTCAGTTTTTTCCTGCTGTCTGAATTCTTCAGCGTGTGTGTACGTGACTTGTGGGGAGGAGTAAATGAATGTAGGCTCAGGTGGGGCTGGAAATAACATTTATTACAGGAGGAGTAGGGGTGAGGGAATCTTCCAGCGCGGCCTCAAATAAATCAGTCCTCTCGCCCCTCAGTCCAGCCTGCTTCTAGGTGGCTGTCTTTTATCCAGCTGGTGCAGCGTGTTTCTGTTTAAATGATCTCTCCCGAAAGGTCCCAGAGGAAAGGGCTGCTTATTCCAGGCAAGGAGAATTGTATATGGCACAGCTCATTGTTGTGTGCCCCGCCGCAAGTGCATAAATATGAAACAGCTCGCGGGCGCTGTGCTGGTGGGGCCGGTGTCCCCTTTGCGCCCCCCTCCTCCTCCTCCCGAAGGCTTCTCTCCATCTTTCTTCCTCCCCAGCTCTCATTTCTCGGTGTTGGAGAGCGGGAGCCATTTGGGTGTGAGATCCTGAGGGCCTGACGTTGCAGCAGCATTTTTCAGGGGAAGGCAGACGCGGTGAACTCTCGTTCCGGCGGCTGCCTGACCGGCGCGGCGTCTCTTCTGCGTGGCGCTCGCCGTCTCCGGCGCGTGTCGGTGTCAAAGCAGCAGAAAACGGCCCGGTTTGTGCTCCTGACTGCGTGCCACCATCAGGGGCGGCCCCAGGCAGGCGATTCAGCTCCGTGCAGCCCCGTCTGCCGTGATCAGAGCGGCCCAGCGCGCGGAGGCAGCAATGCCTGCCGCTCTCCGGCAGCCTCCACGGGTGCTGTGGAGGGAGGCTGCGGTCCGGAGCCACGAAACGGGGGAAATGGAGGTAGAATCCCAGCAGCTCCCCCTTTCCCCAGGAAAAAAGACACATCCCCATCGCCAGGGCCGCTCTCCCTTGGCGTGACAGCAGCGATGGGGTGACCCTACTCAGAAGAACCCCAGCCCCGGGTGTCCACGATCCCGTAAGACCCCGCTGTACATCAGGGACTGGGTCGAGCTGCTGCAAGCACGTTTATTTTTGCTGCTCACGAAGCTAGCGCTTGGTGAATCGGATGCAGGGGGTTCGGAGTTCTTTCCGGAAGGGTTCCCTGCGACCGCGGCGGGGCTGCCACACGTGCAGGAGACGCGAGGACCCGAGAGCTGCCTTCGGAAAGCGTCTTCGCGCCTCTAAAACAAACAAAACTCTTCCAGGGCTTTCAAAGGGTTGTTTAAAGGAGCCCCGGGAGAATAACCGATCGTGGATTCGGAATGATGAAGTGGGTTGTGGAATGGTGAAATATAGAGGCAAATGCAGGAGAACTCCACGTTGTAATTTGTCAGCTTCTCTAAACCCTGTAACGGATTATTCCCCCCCCCCCACTGTCTCTTCTCACCTCTCCAATAGGAAATTAACTGATGCTATCACTAAAGAAATTGTTTTTGCCTCACAAAGTAAAATTGATACTATAAAAACCCGCCAGCAGTGTCTCCTCCTCCTTTTACACGAAGACAAATCCTTCCTGTCACCTACCGAAATGGAAAGATAAAGGCTGAGCTTTAATAAAGAAGCCACGAGCACGAAGTGCACAGGGAGGGAGCTCGCGGGGAGGGAGAAGGCAGGGCACGGGGAGCACGGCTACGCCAGCGGGTGTAACGCCGAGCGACGTGACGAGCGTCCGAGACGCACCTGGCACGGCCAGGGCCTGCGTGGTGCGCGCTCAGCGCCCGGTTCCGTGCGCGCCTGTGGCCCGGAGCGCGCGTCTCGAGGGGTTGGTGCTGGTTTTGGTACCCCTAGTGGCTCCGCTGTTCTTTCAGACGCCGAGGCGTGCTCGGTCGGACTTTTAAAATCGAATTAAACAAGCGCAGAGTTAAACAGCAATTTGTTGGGCAAACCCGGGAGGCGCAGGGCGTGGGCTGTGCTCAAGGAATCTTACCAGGAGTCTCCTGCTGGACTGCCCCTTCGGCGCTGCTGCATTAACCTTGTGGGACGCCTGCAGCGCGGGCGGGGAACGTGGCAGGCGGGGGTTTGAAGGAAGAGGCCCTCGCCAGAGGCCTGCTCCGGCTCTCAGGCTTCCTTCTCGTACCCCCGCCCGCTCAGGCAGGGGGTCACCAGTCCCCAAAGCGCCCTTTCTCCGGGGAGGAGCAACCCTTTGCTGCCAAACCGGGGAGCTGAGGGCAGAGCCCTGAGCTTTGAGCTGCCTTGGCGGCTGCTGGTGAGGGGCGGTCGTGCTCTGATGGGAGGTGTGGGGCTCTCCCCACCTAGCCTGCACGTTCCTCACCTCCTCTGGGTGGGTGAACAATCACTTTGTTCTGGCGCTGCCTAGGAGCTGTCAGCTCGTCTGTAAACTGCTCTCCTCTCTCCTTTCAGGGGATATCAGAAACCTGCTAAAGTGGATCAAAATGAATCTGCTGAAAGAACGGCCGGAATTATTTATGCAGGGGGAGTCTGTGTAAGTACAGCTGTTGTGAACCTTTCCTGCGCTTCCCTCGCTGGTGATGCCCGCGGTTTGGGCTACGTTTTTCCTGTTGGTTGCAGGAAGGTTCATGTCCGTGAGAACGGGGGAGATGCTGAAGAGATAACGGGGAGGGTGTCCCGTGGATTTGGAAGGAACTCCAAGCTCTACCTCCCACTGTTCCCTGGAGAGCTTGTCTGTCCTTTGCAGCCCTCACCCCAAATCCTTAAACCTTAAACCCGGAACAGGACCACAGATAATTTCTGCTCTCTGCATTATCACCTGGAGCAGTGCAGCTCGCATATCCCCAGTTCCAGGAGTTTTAGCAGGTCTGTCCATTCCCTGCTGACATCACTGGGACTGAAGCAGTCGCTCGGCGAAGTGCCAACAAATATTTCTTCTGGGAAATGTATTTTTATTGTCAAAATGGGGCCAGCCTCGTGGAGGTGGGGGGGGGGGGGGGGAGAAAAGTCAAGAGAAATGGAGCAGAGTGAGCTGTGCAAACCATCCCTGACTGCGGGGTGGCGCTGGGGGTGTTTAACATTCGTCACGGATCTTTGTGAGCTGAAGCGTGTGCCAGGTCCCCTGGTAACAGGAGAGACAATTGCAGGACACTGAAGATCAAAGAGGGGGAATCCCTCTGCCTGTAACCGAGGGCTCGGAGTGGATCCCAGGTGTTTGCCGCCTTCGGTAGGGGCACCGGAATGCCTTTCCCTACCTTCCCATCGAGCTCTCTGCGCTCGACTGTTGTGTGGGGGTTTTAATTACCTGGCTTTTCTACGTGGTACGGAAACGTAGTCGTCTTGGAGCATCCTCAGGAATGGCGCATTTGATTTAAGTGAGCTCTGGGATTGCTCTTGCCTCCCCTTTATTTGATCTAGAAAGGGCACAGACCGTACCTATTTCTACCTCCATGCTAGGATTCCTTTTTCTCTTTGGCTTCACAGGCAGTCAGCTTGTGATCTGTGCTTTAACGTCCCTCGTTCTTAACTATTTGCGAAGCTTTTTAGCAGCCCCGTATCCTAATTATTTCTGTGTTCTGCAGGAGGCCAGGAATTTTGGTGCTCATCAACGACGCAGACTGGGAACTAATGGTCTGTACTCCTTCACTCTGACTTTCTTTGTTGAAAATATTGCTCTGTCTGTTCTGCAGTTGCTCTCAGAGAAGCTATTTCTGATTCTTGCCCCAAGCCAAGTGTCTAGGATGTGAGGGGGAAGGGGCAGGCTGGGATCTCCGCCCTGCGTTGTACCGCCGCGGCTGTTCCAAAGCCTGGAGCCTTGATCTAACCTGCTGAGTCTCACCAGCCAGCCGGTGTCTGAAGAGAGAGCCCCCGTATTCCCCGGCCAACGGCGGTGGGCTGCACACCTCTGGCTGCTCGCAGCTCTCATCCACGCGTGGGGGAAGAGCCTGGGAGGTCCCGGGCAGCTTCACAGCCCAGAGCCAGACCCCTCAGCCGGAGCAGGGTGGTGCCCTAGCTGGTGAAGACAGCCCTGGGGAGGTTTCTACCCAACCAGGCAACTGCTTAATGCCTCTCCTTTTCAGCCCGCTGTCGTGCTCAGCAAACAAACAGTCCCTAACTATTTTCCTGCCTCGGGCAACCACCTGTTCTGTCAAAACTGTGGTCCAGAAAGCGGTGTGTTCCTGGGATAATGAGTGTCAGCTCCTTCTCTGATCTCTCACCTTTGCTGCCTTTAAGATGAAAACATCCGTCTATCCCCTTCTGCTCTCCCTAACGCTCACCATCTTTTTACAAGATGTTTTCTCTTTGCAGCTAGTATTTGGAAGTGACATTTCAACCTTTTTTTTTTCTTTTTTTTTTTCCTCGGCCTGCAGGGTGAGCTGGATTATAAACTCCAGGACCAGGATAATGTGCTTTTCATCTCGACATTACACGGCGGGTGAACTCCTGGAAAAACAAGAGGACGTAAATCCAAACCCTCGGGCAAAAAAAAAAAAAAAAAAAACTAAACCCACCCAAAACTCTCTTGAACTGTCCACGCCCGGTCTCGGCACCTTCCCACCATGTTCCCTTGTTCCTACACATCCAAATAAAGCCTCGCCAACGTGCGGCCTGCTGTGTTCTGCGACAGCATCCAGCTTTTGGTCCTCATTTCACCTCTCCTGACTGCACTTCAGGTACCTTAACGAACAGAGAGCACCTGCTGCATGTGCAACTGTGGTTTTGTGACAGAAGGAAGAGGGGTGCTGGCCCCTGATGGTGCCTCTTTGTAGGCAGTGAGGCGTTTGGGGGGGATTGTACCTGCTTTGGGGTGAGGCGTGGTGCCTTTGCTTTGGTGCTGGGGTTCTTTTCACGCAGTGTTTAGGGTTGTGTAGGCTTTCGCCGCAGCCACAGGGCTGCCTGGGGAAGGACGAGACGTGAAGTGCAAGGAGACAAAAGGTGGCTTTACTAGCTTTTCTGTGAGGTGCTGGAGGTTACAGCTTCAGAGCCCTCTGTACCGGCTCTCCACCTGTCTTGCTATTTATCTGCAGGAAGTAGACAAACACGCTTTTTTGTTTCTGTTTTTCTGATGCCTTATGCCTCCTGCATACCTGAGCTGCGGCAGGGTGAAGCGCGAGTCCACAAACAATGTCAATTTACAGCCATTTGGTTGGAGGGTAAACAAACCCATGCCTGCTCTCAGACAGCGCGGAGTGATAAGGGCAGCAAATTATCTTTCTGTCAAGGAGACGGACAGAATTGATCAGCCTTCGTTTCATTCTGTGCAGGTGTAGAGCAGCGGGGAGCTGCGCTGCTCCTGGAGAGATGCGGAGCCGGAGGCGGCGCGGGGCGGGTTCACGCCAGTGCTGCTGCTTCAGGCTGGGCAGGGCGGGAGGCAGGGGCTTGAGAGAGCACGGTAAAAGTGTTGAGAGCAGGGAAAGAGAGAGTGGCTTTTAACCCTTTCCAGCAGCGGCAGGGGGAGGCTTCTCGCTGCGCGCCCCGAGGAAGTCCTGTGAGCGCAGCGGAAGTGGCAGCGCGGGGCTCTGCTAGGACAGAGATGCCGTTCAGTTTCCAGAAGTTTCCTCGGATGGGCGAACTGGCCCACCTGCCACGGCGAGAGCAGGGGGAAGGAGGCAGAGAGGACGGCGTTGGCCCTGCAGGTCCGCAACGCGCCGCAGTGTTCCTTCCTCGCCCCTTCCTGCGCTCCCCCTGCCCTGCTCACCTCTGTTTCCGCTCAGCTCGCGGTGGTTCCCGGCCGCAGCGTTCCTGCGCGGGGCAGAGGGGCTGGCCTGTGCCGGGAGCTGCTCTCCGTGCCCCTCCGAGCTGGCCTGCACCACCTACTGCTCGCCCCGTCCTCCAGCTCCCCGCGACGCCGAGGAGGAGCCGAGGCGGTGAGCGGCGCAGCGCGCCAGCCCCTGCTCGGGCGGCGCGGCCCGACACCGGCAGCGCTCACGCCAGGAGCCTCTCCCGGCCCGCGCTGGTGGAGGAGTTCCTCCGCCTGACGGGGAGGGAGTGCCAAAGAGTAATTCCCCCGGCTGACTTCTCCGGCGACTCCTCTGTCACGTTCACCCCGCCATAACCTGCGGAACTACGAGCACCATGAGCTACGACGCTGCCGCAGCTGAGAGGCCTTAACTTGAGAGCACGCCACCGCTAGCGAAGCGACATTCAGCCCTTTCCGAACCCGGCCGCGGCAGCTCCAGTCCAGCTTGCGCCATTTGTGAATGACACGGACGGGCCAAAGGCTCCTCTCCGCCCTGGCTCTGCTGGGCGAGGGGAGCAGGAGGGGGCTTCCAGGTGACGGTAGGACTGGCTGAAAAACAGCGAACCTGCGTGGCTTGAAAACGGCCTTAAACCTACTTGGGAAAAGGCGTTTTCTTCTGCTGCCTGCCCTGCATCTCACCACGGTTTTGCCTCGGGCTGGGCTTTTCTGTGCTCATCCCCCCGAGCTGTTTGTTCCCGGCAGGATGAGTGCCTTCACTGGGAAGTGCTAGCCCTCGCTAGCGCAGGTGGGCCCTGGGCTCAGCTCCTGCTGTGGTAAAAGCTGCCAATCGCTGCTGGAAAAGCTGGGAACGGGGAGGTGAGGGATGCCGGGCAAGGGGAGGGGGGAGAGGGGCACAGCAAAACCCCGTAACAAAAACTTTCTGAAATAAAAACCCTTTTAAAACACTCTCAGCCTCCAGCTTTGTCCTACGCAGGCTCCGGGTGAAATTTTGCTCGGCTCTTGTAATGCTTCCCTCCTCCTCCCGGGTTTCCTTGGCAGCCCCGGCGGTGCCGCCAGGCTCGCGGACTCGGAACGCCTCCCTTCGCCGCCGCCGCTTCTCGGCCCCGGCCCGGTTGCGGCGGTGAGATCCCGGCCCCTCCTGTCCCGCTGCCGCCGGGAGCCCCGGGGCCGAGCCGGGCCGAGCCGGGCGGCGGGGGGGCTTCGAGGCTCCGTGCGGCCGGGGCCAGCCGGGGGCTGCGGCCGCTTCCTCCCGCGGGAGGAGGAGGAGGAGGAGGAGGAGGAAGAGGAGCAGGAGGAGGAGGAAGAGGAGCGGGAGGAGGAGGAGAAGGGGATCCCGGCCGGCGGGAGCTGCGGCCGGGGCCGTGCACCCGGAGCCCCTGCGGGGAGGCCGCCTCCCTCCGTGCCCGGTGCGCTGCGCATCCCCACCGCGTGCCCCGGGGCCGGGCGGCCGCGGAAAGCAACGGAATGAAAACGCGATTAAATAAAAAAAAAAACGGAGAGAGCCGCGTCTGTGTCGGAGGGATAAAGCGGCAAGGCGCTGCAGGGCCGGGGAGCGCGGCCGCAGCCTCCCGCAGCGCTCGGCTCCGTCCCCGCCGGAGAAATCGGTTCTGCCGGAGAAACCCCGCAGCCGGAGCCCTCCCGGCTCGGCCCCGGCCCCAGCCCCGGTCCCGATCCCGGTCCCGGTCCCGGTCCCTCTCGGTCGGGGCTGCGGAGCGGCGGCGGCCCCGGCCGGGAGCCCGGCCCGGCGGCTTTTGGCGCAGCAGGACGGAAACAGCGGGCAGAGCTGGGGGTGAGGGGTGGCCACTGGCGTTTATTTGGGTTCCCCGAAATCCTTCCCGCGGCTCCCCCGGGCCGCAGCCGGCAAAATCGGTACCTTGCCGAGCCGCTGGTGCGGGGAGAAGGGTCCCGGTCCTCCGCCTCGTCCTCGGCCCGGCCGCCGAAGTTGAAATCTCTGCTACAGATGTCCAGACACAATTCTTGGTTCGTACGGCTCCATCGCACAAGAATTGCGTTTGGACAATCAGGAGCAGAGATTCCCGTCCCGGGCTCGCAGCGTCTTCCGGGGAGCCGCCTGGAGCCTGGAAAAGAAGCACACGGGGGCCCGGAGCCGCCGCCAGCCCCGGTGCCCGGTGCTCGGTGCCCGGTTCCCGGCGCTCGGTGCCCGGTTCCCGGCCCTGCCGGAGCCGCTCCTGCGGCCCCAACAAGTTTCCAGCGTAGCCGCGGCGCCTCGCATCGATTTAATCTCCCCGCCGCGGGTTTAATTTTAACAACTCGTTTCTTACCCCTCTTTAAAATATATATATATATATTTCAGCCCTTAAAAAAATTAAACCAAGCTCAAGCGAAAAAAAAAAAAAAAAGGAAAAAGAAAAAAGGAGGAAAAAAAAAAAAAAAAAGCCCGAAAACGAAAAGCGGCGATTCATCCCTGCCGGAGCAGCCCCGGTGGAGCCGGGGCTCGGTGCACCGGGGCCGGCAGCCGCCGGCGGGGCTGGGTGCCCGGGGCAGCCCGGGGGGCTCGGGGGGGCGCCGGCTGCGGGCACAGCCCCCGGCCCCGCGCCGCATCGGAGCATTGACCGCTCCCAGCCGCATCGCCCTCCAAATCCGGCCACTTGGAAAATCGCCGAAATTCACAAACGCGCAAGTGGAGGAGGAAAATAAAAATTAAAAAATAATAAAAAAATAAAATAAAATCAGAAAAAGGGTGATAAAAAAAAAAAAAAAAAAGACCAAGACCCCCCGAGCTGCTCCCTCCCCCGGCCCCTTCTCACCGAGCGGCTCCCGCGAAGTTGGGACCGATCCCCCCCTCTCCAAGCGGGGGAGAGCCCGGCCCGCTGCCGCCGCTTTGCCCCCAGCCGGCGGCCGTCGGTCGGGCGGCGGGGGCCGGGCGGCTGCCCCCGGGGAGGGCTGCGGGAGGCCGGCTCCCGGTCCCCCCGCGGCTCCGGAGCGGGGCTCCGAGTTTCCACGGGGCTCGGAAAGTGCGTCCCGCGGGGGCGGAGCGGGGCCGCGGTGCTGGGCTCCGCTGCACCTGCTGCCGGCGCCTCCCCCGGCCGAGCCGTGCCGAGCCGAGCCGGGCCGAGCCGCGGCGAGCCGAGCCGTGCCGTGCCGCGCCGAGCCCCGCCGGCTCTGCCCCTCGTCCTCCACGTTGTATCCACCCGGGAGGGTCCCAAATCCGCCCGGGAGGGATGCGCACGCCGGGGCTCTGCGGGCTGCGCCGGGGCCGGGCAGGGCTTTTAGTTGAACGGCACAACAATAAATGTGTTGCAGAGCCGGCGAGAAAAGAATGGGGATGACCTTCAATTGGTACTGGATTTGAATAACACCACGGGGTGATAAATGCCCATTGTGTTTTAGGAGTAATGAATCTCCACTGTCTCTATAGCACAGAAACAGCAGCTGCAACCTGGAGCCAGCCATCTCTTAAAGACACAGCTCCCACGCGGCAGCCCCCGGCCCGGCTCGGCTCGGCTCGGCTCGGCCCGGCCCGGCCCTGCCCGGTGCCCCCGGGCTGCCCGGTCCCGGCTCGGGGGGTCCCCGGGGTGCGCCCCGCTCGGGTCCCCCCAGCCCGGCGCCGGCAGCAGCCGAGGTTCGCCCCGCCGGGGGCTGGGGTCCCCCCGCTCAGCCCCCCCGGCAGTGGCCGTGCACCCCCCTTTGACCCCCCTCGGGGTGTTTTCTGCCCGAGTTTTGGGGTCCCCCCCCGGTCCTGCTGCTCCAGGACGAAGGGGGGGCACCGCTCGGGTCCCCCGGTGTGGGGTCACCTGCACCCCACGCCGCCCCCCCCCCCCGATGCTGGGGATAAATAATGCCCATTGTTGTCCCCTGATGAATATTACTGACTCGCCAGGCCGGCAGCTGCTGGAGCCAGCCGGGAGAGCGGGGGCATCGCCTGCTCCCCCCAGCCCAGGGGACCCCAACCCCAAAGCCCCCAGCCCCGACTCGGCCGGGGTCCCCGTGCTGCTGCGGGGTCCCTGCAGCCATGGGAAGGACGCGGGGCTGGGCCCTGCCTTGGCCCCCTCGCAGCACAGCAGGGTGCTGGGGGGCCCTGGGCAGAGCCATGGGGGGCTTGGGGAGGGGGCTGGGGGGTCCCTGGGGGGGGGTCGCTGCCCCTCCTCGCCTCCCCACATCTCCTTGTAAAGGCTCCAGCCACGTGGGGAGAGGGAAAGGTTTGGGCTGGGAGAGGAGATCCCACAGCCCTGGGGATGCTCGGAGCAGCCCTACGGAGGTGCTGGGTGGCCCTGTCCCTGTCCCTGTCCCTGTCCCTGTCCCCAGCCATTATCTCTGCGCCAGGCCTGGGCAGGGGACAGCTGGCAATGGGTGAGGCCTGAGCACCCCGGGGCACCCACCCTGGGGGTGTCCCCAAAGCAGGGAGGAGGCACGGAGGTGGCACAGGGCATGGGGACCCTCGTGTCCCCACCAGCCCCTGCCCTGCACCGTGGCCAGGTGGCAGGAGGGCCGCGGGGACGTGGCCCCCACCGCAGCCACGCGCCTCCCTGGCAGCGCCGTTGGTGCTAAACCCGCTCCTAGGAGTGTGAAAATCAAAAGAAACCGAGCGCGTAAAAAAAAAAAAAAAAAAAAAAAAAAAAAAAAAAAAAACATCATCTGAAGGCCCCAAGCTGGTTGGGAGCCACCGGCGGGGACCTGATGGGTCTTTGGGGGTCTTTGGGGACCCTCAGCGGGTGCTGGGCCCGCGGGGAATCCCCCGGAGCTGCTCCTGGGTGCTGGGCATTGTTTCAGCCCCTGGACCTGGCGGCCTTTTAACTCGCTTTAATTCCCAACGCTCCCCCACCTTTTATTTTTTTTTTAAGTCTCTTTCCCAAATCTCGGCCGAGTTAATGAAGTTATGTGATCCTATAAATGTTAATTGTCTAAACTTCTTCTCTTCTCTCCCTTTTTTTTTTTTTTTTTTTTTATCTCTCCCCTCCTTGCTGCTTTCTGCTCCACTTGTAATAAAGAAAATATCTTGGCTGGTCTTAGCCAGTTGCTTGGCAACCTCAATTGAAAAAAAGAGAACAGAATGTAACCAATCCAAAGACAACCGAAAGATTTTGGTGACATGTGACCCCTCCGAAAAGGGCAGCCTTAAACTGTCCCTTCTGTCCTTTGCTCCTGACCATTAGGGTACCTCTCCCTCCCCCCCGGTTCCTTACACCAATAAATATGGATTAGTGAAATACTTTTTCCCACACTGATGAAAAGCCGGGATTGATCTTTCCACCTCCTTTATGTACCAACCTGACAAGTTTCTAAACAAAATTAACAGGGAAGAGGCACAAGGAGCGATCCCGGGCTGGGCGGCCGGGGCCGGCTCCTGCCCCACGGCCCCACAAGGGGGGACCCGGGTCCCCAACGGGGCGCTGGTGCCGGCCGGGCAGGGCCCCTGAACCTGCCTGAAACGTCCCCCCGTGTGCACAGGGTGTCCCGTGCAGCACCAGCGGGTCGGGAACCGAAATATATTTCAGCCCCAAGTGGGAAAAATAAACCCTCAGCCCAGCCCTCCGCTCCCTCCTCGCCTGTGTGGCTTGGGGAGGAATTTCGCTGCACGTCGCCGTAGAGCCCGAGCGCTCGCGGGCCGCAGGGGAAGGCGTCTGCAAATTAAATTTCATCCTGAAAAAAAAAAAAAAAAAAAAAAAAAAAAAAAGGCACAAAACCACCACCCTGATGTCATTGGCTTTCCGGCGCATCCTGTGGCAGGGCCCATGGATTCCACCTGCACCGGCCTCCCCGCTCTGCCTCGGCGCGGTGGCGAGCCTCCCGCGGCACGAGCCTCCCCGCCGCCCGCCCTCCGCCTGCCCCCGGCTCCCCTCGGGAGAGCGGGTGAGATGCCAAGTGTTCCCGGGCTCCCCGAGCGGCGAAAGCCTCTTTCGCCAGCAGTCCCCCTCTTCCTAAAAAGCATCACCTTGCCAGCTCCCTTCCTCCCGCGGGCTGCCAGGAAAAAAAAAATTAGGGCAAGGAGAGCGAGCGAGAAAAGCCAATGAACTTGGTTCCAGCTTTTGCTTCGGAAGAGCCGTCCAGCACCGGGAGAAAAATATTTCTCCTGTTTAAAAAAAAAAAAAAACAACCCTCTCAGTGCAGCCTCAGAGCCCTTCGGCACTGGGAAGCTGTCCGGAGACGTGGGCTGAGCTCTGCGGCAGAGGACATCGTAAGTCGGGCGCCTTCTCAAGCAGTTTCGAGGCTTTTTTTTGGGGGGGTTTGCCATGGTTTGGGGCTGAGCTGCCCGGGCTGGTGGAGGAGGGGTTGATCGGGGTGGGGGGGGGGCCCTGACCTGGTGCCGGGGAGGGCTGCGAGGTGCTGGTGGTGGCGGGCAGTGCTGGGTGCCGGCGGCCCCGCGCACCCCGGGGTGCACAAAGCCCCCTTTGAGCGGTGCACAGAGCGGCCGCTCATCCCGCACCGTCCCTCATCCCCGGAGCTGTCCCCAGCAGAGCCAAGCGGGAACTTGGCCCTTCTGACCCCGCAGGGTGGGGGGAGCTCGGGATTTTGGGGCTTGCACCCCCAGGAAGGGGACGGCTGCTCAGCCATCACCCCCGGGAGCCCCCAACCGGGGATTTCTCGCCGGGGAGGCTGCTGGCTGTCCTCGTGCTGCCGCATGGACAAAAACAGGGCCTGGCCACCCCGCGCTCCCTCCTGCCCCGTGACGGTGACACCCGCGAAGGCACCAGCCCCTGGTCCCTGGGGTGGCCGAGGGGTTGGGGTGGGGAGGCTGGTGGCACCTGGTGGCACCCGCCAGGCCCCGCTGGCCGCCCGCCCCGCGGCGAGGCCGGCTCCCCAGGCACAATGCCGCGGCCCCGCTCCTGAGCCGGGAGCTGAAGCCCCTTTCCCAGCGCCGAGCGCCTTTGTCTCGCCTTTGTGATGGAAAGAGTCCCTCCTAAATCAATGCCATGACACCGGTATTGTCTCCTCGCTAGGAGTTTTTAAACTTTTCCCCCCCGAGGTCAGGAATGTGGCCGGTTTCTATTGGGACGGAGGAGCACGGGTGGGTGGGGGGCTGCGGGGTCACGCTGGCTCCGCGGGTCAGCCGAAAACAAAACCTTTTGAAATACCTACTCTCCATCACTGCCAACATTGTCCCCTGCCAGCAGGGGCCTGGCACGGCCCTTCAATGCCTCCAGCCCGGCCGCTGTCCACCCCAGCGGTCAGCATCTGGGAACGGACAGAAGGGCATTGTGCGGGGACAGCTTTGTTTTCGGTCACAGCTGCCCGGGCTGGGACGGGGCCCGACCCAAAGTCCTGGTGGGTGGGAGAGGAGGGAGGGGACGGAGGGGACGGAGGGGACGGCAGCGCACGGGTCAGCGCGTCGTGGGGGGACCCGTCCCGTCGGTGCCAGCCGGGGCACCCCAATGTCACCGTCCCGCCGAGAGGGCGCAGCCGGGGACGGAGCAGTGCGCCCTGCCGGTGCCCCGGGGTGCTGGCACGGCCGCATCCTGTCCAGTGGGGCCAGGACAGCCTGGGGTCGGGGCTGGGAACTAGGAGATGCGCTGGTGGCATCCTCCCAGGTCCCAGCCTCGGTTCCCCCTTGCTCAGAGGTGTCCCAGTGCCCCCGGTGAGTCCCCTTCGGGAGGATGCCGGCCTGGCACCGCTGATGGGGTCCAGCCTGAGCGGTGCTGTTTTGGGGCTGAGCACCCTGTGCCACCCATGGGGATGGAGCCTGGTTGCTGGGAGGCTGCAGCATGGCCGTGCCCATGGAGCAGAGCATCCCTGATCCCAGCAAGGGGCGATGGGGCCCTGGGGGAGGCTTCCCCTCCCCACTGCTTGCAGCCCCCAAAAGCACCCCCAGCACTTCCCAGCCGGCAAGGGGTGGCATCCAGGGGCTCAGCGGTGATTTTCTGCCCCATCCGCAGTAAAAATCCCCCCGGATCCTCCATCCAGCACGGGGATGTCGCCCCAGGTGGCCGGAGCAGCCTCCCTCTCCTCTCACGGGGCATTCCTTGGGTGGCCCCAAATCCCCCGGGATTTTTCCAGGTGGGACACGGGAGGATTTTGAGGCGCTGGGCTTGTTTGTGGTATTTTTGCCTGCTCCGGGGGAGCAGCCTGATAAGGAGGAAATCCGAGCGGCGCCCGGCGATGGGTTTAGCAGAGAGCTGGGAGCAGAGCCCAGCTGCGGGGCCAGCCCCGGCCTCCTGATGCAGCGAGCAGCTGGAGGGCGGCGAGAACATCTGGCACAGCACCGCGGTGCTGCGGGGCGGGCGGGCACGGGGCAAGGGGAGCCGGGCCCGATCCCTGCCTCAGTTTCCCCAGCTGGGGCTGCAGGGCTGAGCGGGCCAGGGCAGTGGGTTTTTAGGGGACGGAGTCACTCGGGCAGTGGCACGGCGAGGGAGGGGGCCCCGAGGCTGCGCTGGTGGCCGGGGCACCCGGGGACACCGCGGAGCGGGGCCACAGGGGGAGTTCTTCCTATGAAATAAGTTTTTAAAAGGATTGTTGGAGGCTGGGGGACTTCTACTAACCCCCTGGCCACACAGACACGCATTATCTCTGGATATATGTAGATATTTATTAATTTCCTGCAACCAAATCCGAGCCTTTTAAACCAGGAGAATGTGACGTTTGAGGAACCTGGAACTTTTCAAAGGCTTTACTGAAAAACGTAGAAAATGTCAAGGAAGGGGTGGAGACAGGAGGCTGGAGATGGCCAAAAACCTCAGCCCTGGGTCCAAAAGCAACTTTTCCCTGTAAAAAAAAAAAAAAAAAAAAGAAAACACACTGACAGAAACTTCATTGCGCAGGAAGGAGGTGAGGGGGTTCAGCGCCCATCCTGGGGGTCCTGGGGCCCAGCACCGGCAGCAGCTGGAGCAGAGGGGTCCAGGGGCTGGGGGTCCAGGGCTGGGGCGAGGGGGTGCAGGGCTTGATCAGCAGCCAGGTGGGGGATTTGGGCAGGTGGAGGAGGCTCTGATTGCAGGACCCAGCTGCACCAAATCAGCCCGGCTGGGGAGTGGGGAAAAACAAAACTAAAAGAGATCTTACGGCCCTAACTGGGTAAAATCGGGACTTTAATAATGACCAGGCACGATGGGAAGGGGCTTTTTGGGGCAGAATGCTTTCGGGCCTGATGGTGGCTCTGTGTTGCAGGTACTGCCACTGGTGCACAGGGCCCCCTGGGGACCTGCCACCCCCCCGTGCCACCCCGATGGAGGTGCTGAGACGCAGCGAGCCGGGTGGGCTGGCACCCTGAGGAGCCTGCAGGCACAACAGCAGGTAGCCTCCGCTTCCCCCTTCTCCCCATGCTCCTTCACGGCTTTCTTTTTTTTTTTTTTTTTTTTCCTTTTTCACTGCTTAGCACAAACTGTAAGGTGTCATCAGCCCCTCGGGGCTCTGAGGGTGATGTCATTTAAGGTGCACGAACAGCAGTGACCCCAAGTGATGCAGGGTATGCTGCTCCTGTGCCAGTCCCGTCCCATCTCTGGGATCTGCACTGCTCCGTGCCTCAGTTTCCCCAGGTCAGGGCGCAGCACCAGCACCCCCTTCCTCTGCTCACCGAGGGGACAGCAGGGGACGAGCACACGGGGTATTTTGTGGGTTAACCACTGCCAGTACCCGGCCTTTCAGGGAACCAGGGCTCTCCACAGCCTGTTTGCTGCTGGAGCTGAGATCCGTCTGTCCTTGCAGGACGCTGAGGGCAGGGCAGGGCTGTCTGCGACCCCTGGGGGGTGCAGGAGTAAAGGGATGTAGGGATCTGTGGGTGAAGGGGTGCAGGAATACAGGGGTGGAGGGATGTGGGGGTGGAGGGGTGCAGGACTAAAGGGATCCAGGGATGTGGGGGTGGAGGGGTGCAGGAGTAAAGGGATCCAGGGATGTGGGGGTGGAAGGATGTAGGGGTGGAAGGGCGCAGGAGTAAAGGCACGTAGGGATGCAGGAGTAGAGGGATGCAGGAATAAATGGATCCAGGGATGCAGGAGTAAAGGGGTGCAGGGATGTCAGGATGCAGGCACGTGAGGCTGGAGGGCTGCAGGGCTCCAAGGACGCAGGGCTGCAGGGGCGAGAGGCTGCAGGACAGCAGCGGTGCGGGGCTGCAGGCATTCAGGGCTGCGGGGCCCCAGGCTGCAGGCACGGCCCCCCAACAACCCCCCCCCACCACCCCCCCGGTCCCCGCGGCCCCCCCCCCGGCCGGGGCTGTCCCGGTGTCTCCCCGCGGGGCCGGGAGGTGGCAGCAGCGGCCGCGCTGCTGGAGCCGGGTCCCGGCGGCTGCTGGGGCCTCATCCTGCCCGGGACCCTGCTGCGGGGAGCGCCCCCCTGTGCGACGGGGATTTGGGGTCCCGCAGCCCCCCCACGTCGCTGCAAAGCGCCCGGGGGCTCCGTGGCCGACCCCGTCCCCAAAATACTTGTCCGAGCTCGGGTGTAAATGCAGTTTTGCTCCCCTCCCACCCATTGTGGGGGTGCCCCCATGCTCCCAGTGCCTCCCCGGCTCATTTTCTCCCCTGTCCTTGTTCCAGGTTCCAGGGACAGCTTCGCCCCCCCGGCCGCGTTTCGGAGGCGCCAGGAGCCGAGCGGGATGGAGGCGCAGGGAGCGGACGCCCCGCTGGGCTGCGGGGTGGGCCTGCAGGTTTGGCAACGCGCCCCCGGCCCCCTCCCGGCACTGGGAGCACTGGGGGCACCGTGCCGAGGGGTGCCCAGCACCGCTGGGGTGGCTGCTTTCGCCCTGGGGCACGGCTTCTCCCCGGCCGTGCTCGCTGCGGGTACCGGGCGGTATTTATGGGGCCGGAGGTTGGTTATAGGGAATTTTTGGCCAAACGTCCCAAAGTCCAGCAGCTCGGACACGTTGCAAAGGCCCCAGGACGAGGCCTGGGGGGGCTCAGTGGGACCAAACACCCCGGCCACTCATGGGCAAGGGGTGGCCGAGCCCCACTAGCCACGGACGCCCTGTGGCCACCAGCCCCTCGCCCCCTGCCCACTGCGGCGGGACCCGAGGGTGGGGGGCACCGGGGGGGGGGGTGCGAAGGGGCACGGGGGGCACCTCCTGGGGGCTGCCATCCCGTGTCTGGCTCTCACCCCACCGGGGGGCTTGGTGGGGGGGGGGGGGGGCTTTTTGATGTCGGCTTTTATTTAACCACGACAAAGCCCCCCCCTCCTCCCCGGGTGGCGGAGAGCTCCTGGCCGCCCCCTTGGCCCTGTAGCCCCCTTCCTCCTCCTCCTCCTCCTCCTCCTCCTCCTCCTTCTCCTGCTCCGGGGCGGTGGTGGCGGCCGGGGGTGGGGGGGTGGGGGTCTGTGCAGGGGCCGGGCCGGGGGCGGGGGGTGCGCGGAGCTCGGCGGGTCCCAGCCCGGGCGCGGAGCCCGCCCCTTCCCCGCCCGCCGCCGCCGCTCCGCCATGGGGCTGCTGCGAGCCCTGCTCCTGCTCCTGGCCACCGGCACCTCCACCGGGACCGGCACCGGCACCGGGCCCCCCCCGGACCCCTCGCCCCCCCGGGTGGTGCTCGCCCTGCTGGCCCGCAACGCGCAGCACTCGCTGCCGCACTGCCTGGGCGCCCTGGAGCGCTTGGATTTCCCCGCGGGGAGCATCGCGCTGTGGTGAGGGGGGGGGGGCGCCGGGACCCCCCCCCCCCCCCCGGGGAGTTTGGGGTCTGGGGGGAAAGGGGGGGGGTTGTGGGGAGCGGGGGGTGTGGGGGGAAGGGGGGGTGACGGGTGCGGGGGGTCTCCGGGGAGGGGGAGGTGGGTGGGAAGGGGGGGGTCTGGGGGAGTAAAGGGGGATTGGGGGGGCTCCAGGGGATTGGGGGAGCTCTGGGGGATGTGGGGGTGCAGGGGGGGGGGAATGGGGTGCAGGGGGAATGGGGGGTGAGCGGGGAGAATGGGAGCCGTGGGGGGAATAAGGGACAGGGTAACGGGATTCTGGAGGAGTGGGAGCCCCTGGGGGGCAGAGATTCGGGGAGTGGGAACCTGGGGAGTGACCCCACTCCAGTTTGTGGCAGGCAGCAGGGACCCCGGTGGGAACCAGAGGGGCTGGGGCTGTGCGGGGGGCTCTGCCCCGGCTGGGGGACCCAGCAGGCAGGGGCTGGGGGGGGGGCACAGCCTGCAGCGAGGGGCAGAGACCCCCACTGCCCCCCTCCCGGAGCTGTGGGGCTGCCGAGGGAGGGGCACCCTGGGCTTGGGTGGGACACTCCACATCACCAGGGACAGACGCTGCCTCCCTGTCCCCATTGAGCCTGTCCCTGACCCCCCCACCCCATACACAACCCCCCCAAACCCCTTTTACCGTGCCGGTGGGGTGGGAGAGGAGCCCCCGTCCCATCCCTTCCCTTCCCCGCTCTGTCGCAGCCGCCGCTTGCCTGAGCTCGCTGGAAACTTTCCCCCAGCTGCTTTTATGGGCGACGAGGCAGGGGCTGGCCAGGGAGGGGTTATGGGGGGGGGAGGCTGTGCTGGGGGGGAGCTGGGGGGCTCTCGCCTTCGCTCTGCCACCCCCTGGAGCCTCCCCAGACCCGATGTCTCTGGCAGGCACGGCTGGAGCCGTGCGGGGGCCAGGCTCTGCCTTCCCCCCATGTCCCTGGGGTCCCTGCAGTGCCAGGGCCTGGGGGGCAGCTCGGGGTCTCTTCAGGGGGGCGAGGAGCATGGGGGTGGCACCGGTGCGATGTGGGGCTCAGCCCCATCCCAGCGGGTTCCCCCCGGGCATTGTTGTGGGGACGGGGTCCGTGCGTGGCAGGGGGCAAGCTTTGGGGAGGGGGTGCTGCCAGAGCTGTGGGGCGCAGCGGGGTGCAGAGAGGAAGGAGCCGATGCCACGGGGCCAGGAAAGGCAAAGCTGGTGTCAGGCTGCAAGAGCGGGGTCTGAGGGCAAGCGAGAGCCGCGGGACAGCCTGTGCTGGCGGGGCAGCGTCAGGGAAGAAATTACCCGTTTGCCTTCCTCCTGCAAGCGCAGCTTTGATTCCTTCAAATTACACGGTGCCTCTCTGAGCGGGCCCCGCTCCCTTCCTTCGCTGCCCCAGCCTCGCGGTGCTGGCAGTATTTATAGTGCAGGGAGGGTTTTTTCCCTGCGGGGCTGACGTCCCCCCCTCCAGGTGCGCGACGGACCACAACTCGGACAACACGACGGCGATGCTGCGCGAGTGGCTGGCGGCGGCGGGCAAGGATTATCACTCGGTGGTGTGGAAGGAGGAGGAGGGGCCCAGGTGAGGCTGGGAGGCACGGGGCCAGGCTGCGAGAGACCCCACAGCCTCTCCCCGGGATTTGAACCTCCCCCATTTCCTTCCACCTCCCTTGGATGCGGGGTGCTGGCAGAACTCGGTGCGGAGGGTGCTCCGTCGTCCTCCCCGGCCGGGTTCGGGGCAGCTCCGAGCGGCGGCACAGCCCTGTCCCGTGCTTGTGGGGCTCCATGGCCCCGCCATCCCCACGGGGTTCCTGCTGCAGACCCGGGGCGGTTGCCAGGAGCAGCCGTGGGCTGACTCAGCCGGCCGGCACGCGGAGCCTGCACCCAGTTAGCGCGTTCCCAGCCGGCGCCGTTAACCCCCGCCTTCCTCCCCCCACACAGCGCCTACCCCGACGAGCTCGGCCCCAAGCACTGGAGCGACAAACGCTACGAAAACCTCATGAGGCTCAAGCAGGAGGCTCTGAGCTACGCCCGGGAGCAGCGGGCGCATTACATCCTGGTAGGGCAGGAGGAGCGCGGGGGGCACCCCGCACATGGGGTGTGGGAGTCGTGGCCGAGCGGGCGTCCCCGCGCCTCCAGGCCCTGCGCTGTGCCCCGTAGTTCGTGGACACGGACAGCATCCTGACCAACAACCAGACCCTCAAGTTCCTCATCGCGCAGAACAAGTCGGTGGTGGCCCCCATGCTGGACTCGCAGACCTTCTACTCCAACTTCTGGTGCGGGATAACACCCCAGGTACGCCCCCAAAACCCCTGGGGGGCTGCCCCGCTGCGCGCCCTGCACCTCGTCGCCGTCACCGCGCTGTGCCGCAGGGCTACTACCGCCGGACGGCCGACTACTTCCCCACCAAGAACCGGCAGCGCCGGGGCTGCTTCGCTGTGCCCATGGTGTACGCCACCTTCCTGATCGACCTGCGGAAGGAGGAGACGTCGCGGCTGGCCTTCTACCCGCCTCACCCCAACTACACCTGGGCCTTCGACGATATCATCGTCTTCGCCTACTCCTGCCAGGAGGCGGGTGAGGGATTGGGGAGGGTGGGGGGGGGCCAGGGGCCGGGGGCCGGGCTCTGTGCTGTTCACCCTCCCCGGTCCCGCAGGCGCCGAGGTCCACGTGTGCAACCAGCAGCGTTTCGGCTACATTAACGTCCCGGTGAAGGCCCACCAGACGCTGGAGGACGAGCGCGTCAACTTTGTGCATCTCACGCTGGAGGCCATGGGTGAGCGCTGGGCGGGGTGTCCCGGGGGTGGCCCCTGCACCTGGCTCGGGGTGAGGGGTCCCGGTGCTGTCCCCATGATGGGGCAGTCGGCCCTGGGTCCCTGCCAGAGGGGTCCGGGCTCCATTGAAGGGATTTCATAGAATCATAGAATATCCCAAGTTGGAAGGGACCCATAAGGATCATCGAGTCCAACTCCTAATCTCCTAAGAGATTTCCCATCTCTCGGCAGTGGATGGCCCCCCCATGCAGCGCTCCAGGCACATTTCTGTCCCCCCCAAGCCTCTCACCAAAATGGGTTTTGACGAGGTAAGTGCCCAGCAGACCCCCCCCCCAAGCCTCTCCTCCATCCCTCCTTCACCATGTGCTGCTCCCTGTCACCACGGTGTTCAGCTGAGCACCTCATCCCCTGTCCTGCAGTGATATGCCCCCCCGGTGGGGCTCTCCTCTTCCTCCCCAGATCTTCCTCATCAACCTGGTGCGGCGGCCGGACCGGCGCCAGCGGATGCTGGCGTCCCTGCGAGAGCTGGAGATCGCCGCACGGGTGGTGGACGCCGTGGACGGGAGGTGACCGTGCGGGGCCACCTCTGCCAGCCCCCTGGTGTCACCCTGGGGAAGGGGCTGCGTGGGGGGGACACCTCGGTAACGCGACCCCTTGCTTTGCAGCACCCTCAACAGCAGTGACATCAAGGTGCTGGGCGTGGACATGCTCCCGGAGTACTACGACCCCTTCTCTGGCCGCACGCTGACCAAGGGTGAAGTCGGCTGCTTCCTCAGCCATTACAGCATCTGGAAGGAGGTACGGGACTGGGGGGCCGGGGGGGCACCAGCACGGGACAGGGACCCTGTGTGCAGCACCGGCTTTCCGGAGTCACAGGGAGAGGGTTTCTCCTGCAGGGTGACTGGGCCCAGTACGGCCCAGTATGTCCCAGTGCGGTGCTGGGGCGGGTCTGCAGCTCTGTGCCCTCCCTGCAGATCGTGTCCCGGGGGCTGGAGCGCTCGGTGGTCTTCGAGGATGACGTGCGCTTCGAGGCCTCCTTCCCGGCACGGCTGCGGCGCCTGATGGAGGAGCTGGAGGGGGCGCAGCAGGACTGGGACCTCATGTAGGTGCCGGGGGGTGTCAGGGTGGGGGGGAACACAGGGACGGCTCTGACCTCTCACCCCGCAGCTACCTGGGGAGGAAGCAGGTGAATGCGGAGGACGAGGCGCCCGTGGAGGGCGTCCGAAACCTGGTGGTGGCCGGGTACTCGTACTGGACACTGGCCTACACCATCTCCCACCGCGGGGCGCAGAAGCTGCTGGCCGCCGAGCCCCTCTCCAAAATGCTGCCGGTGGACGAGTTCCTGCCCATCATGTATGACAAGCACCCCAAGTAAGGAGCAAGGGGGGTGCCGGGGGGGGCCGTGGGGCCGTGCCGCCGCGGGAACATGTGTTTCTTCTCCGTCATCACCGTCCCCCCCCGTCCTCCCCCCGGCATTGCTCAGGCTGGAGAAAAACATCTGCAGCATGAGCTCATTCCCCCCCAGCCGCCGCCTGGCCGCCGGCCGCTGGAAAATGGCCCTCTGCCAGTGCGGGGGGGCGGCGGCGGGGACGGAGCTGGGGCACGGTGCTGGCCCTGCACAGGGGTCTTGGCCCCGCACAGGGGTCTTGGCCCCATTGGGGGCACCTCCCTGTCCCGCATCCCGGACTGGGGACAGCGGTGGGGCTGTGGCTGGAGTTGGGGGGGGGCAGCTGGCGGTCAGGGAGAGCATCGGGGGCGTCCCTGGGGAGAACGGGTGGGAAAAGTGGAGAGCAGGACATCAAAGTGGAGGGATGCGGGGGTGAAAGGTGGACGGTGCTCTGGATGTGGACGGGGAGCTGCGAGGAGCCCCCCTCTCACCCAGACCTCTCTGAGGACGCAGTGTCCGTGCCCGTCCCTGCTACCCGCTGTCCCTCCCCATGCGGTGGCTTCCCCAGCACGGTTTTTCCAGCCCTGCTCTCTCCACCGCTCTGTATGAGAGCCTCTCCTCCCGCTCTCCCCAGCGAGGACTACAAGCGGCACTTTGCCCCGCGGGACCTGCTGGTGTTCTCGGCTCACCCCCTCCTGGTTTATCCCACCCACTACGCCGGGGACAGCAACTGGCTGAGCGACACGGAGACCTCCACCATCTGGGATGATGACTCCAAGCAGACAGGCTGGACGGGTTCGCAGAAGACCCTGAGGGACCCGCGGGGCGGCGGCGGGGGCTACCTGCGTTCCTCCGCCCGCGATGAGCTCTGAGGTTGCTGGTGCTGGCAGCGGAGCCTCCCCGGGGGCAGCCAGACCTCCTGCCTGGCCAGCATGAAAGCATCAGGATGCTCATGGCTTGCTCCTGCCTGGACCATTAGCAGGGATGCTCCCTGCCTTTCCCCCAAAGGATCAGGCGTCATGACTCCGTGGGGAGCATCATTGGTGCCCCAAGGTGGGATTTATTCCCAGGGCTCTCGGAGAGCCGGTGACCAGCTGGGCAGAGGGGCTGCTGGGGACATATTTTCCTGGTTTGCCAGCACTGTCCCGAATGGTGCAAACTCCTGTTTTTTTGGACATCTCATGTGGATTTGCAGGTGCAGGAGGAAAGGGGAAGGCCTCCTACCACCCACTGGGCCTGTCCCTCACCTGTGCCGTGTCTGGGCTGAAGCCCAGGAAGGATTAAACCAGACTGTTTGGAGCTGACGTGCCCAGGTGCTGGCTGTGCTGGGTAGCACTGCCCCGCATCACATCCCGGAGCCTTTCCTGCCTGTGCTTTGGGGTGATTGCTTTGGAAACAAAAGCTCTAAAGGGGAAACGGGGGAAAGTGGGGTGAGAGAGAGGGAATGGAGCTGTCAAATGTGTGTGCCCCTTGGGCAGGACCAGGCCTGGGGTGAGGGCTGGACCTGATGTAGGACACAGTTTGTACCAGTGCGGTGTGCTGATCGGGATGCTTCTGTGGGGCAGGGGCATGGGGAGAAGCCCCTTCTAGCAAACCAGAGCAGCAGTGGGAGAACCCCATCCCTCCATGGCAGCCGTTGGTGTGCTCTGACCCTCGGCAGGTACCGGTCAGCAATGCTGGTGGCCCCGTGCATCGCTCTCCCCCTGGGGCTGGCGGTGGGAGGCAGCCAGGAGGACCCATTCCTGCGGAGCTCTGCTCTCCCCAAGTACTGCTGATGAAAATGACTTCCCTCGTTTGTGCTGATGCTCTCAGTGGAGGTTTTGGCCTTTGGACTGAAGACCTGACACCAGCTTGAGCACCAGGATGTGCAGCTGAGTCCTGCTGGGCTCTGGCATTTGTCAAGTTTGTGGCCAGATTTGGAGGAGGGTGTTTGCTTTTCAGGAGCCTGAGCTTGTTTGGTGCGAAACCTCAGCTCCCTGGACTGGGTAAATGCTCTGCAGGGCAATGTTTTGTTGAAAACTGAGGTGGAGGAGCAGGTTCCTTGAAAATGCTTCAACTAACTATAGTCCAGGTGAACTGGGGGAGACGTGAGCTCCCTGCCAGGCCCCCAGAGCTGCTGCTGCTTTCTCCAGTGCCTGGGACTTGGGTGCCCCTTTTGGCCCTGAAGCAGCTGCTGGGGCCAGCCCTGGGGTGGTGGGTTGCTGCCTGCACCCACAGGGTAGGGGGCTGTGTCCTTCCCCCACAGCCTGATGGAGGTGATGGGGAGGTGGGTGGAATCCTTGGCAAGTGAGCCCCACAGCAGGATGTCTGAGGCCACCAAAATAATGATCCAGGAGAGCGTGATTCAGGGCAGGGTGAACAGCTACACCAGGGACCTCCTGCAGGAGAACAACCAGCTCCAGGAGGTCACAGAGGACCTGAAGATCCCAGTGGATCTGCTGGAGAACAGGGAGCAGGACATGGCCAAGTGCAGTCTGCAGTCACAGGGTCCCAGACAGTACGTGCACAGGTGCTGTGTCAGGATGGAGAGCTGATGGGAGGCTGGGGCCACCTTTGACACATTGCCTGTCCCTTGGCTGCAGGTAACCTCGATGCAGCCCATGCAGCTTGAGGAGCTCTTGGCTGGGAGCTGCAGATGGAGAAGGTGAAGGTCTGGTGCCAGCTGGAGCAGATGAAGGAAGCAGCAGCAGTGCTGCGGTACACGTGGCACAGCAAGGGTCCTGGGACATGTTCCAGTGCCCGCTGGGACACGGGCAAGGAGCCACCATGCTCTCAGGGCTTGTAGACCAGGCAGGACATGCCAAGGAGAGCTCAGGGCCTTTGGGATGCTGGGGTGGTGGTGGTGGGGAGAAGCCATTCCCTGGGCTGCCCGCTCTGGCAAGAGACCTGTAACGGGGGTGGCCAGGAGGAGCCAGAGTTCCTCCAGCTTTCAAAAACCCCAGTGTTTTGGCACAAAACAACCTAACTCAGAAACTATGACGGCCACACAACCTCCCCACTGCTTGCTCCAGTTCAGTGGGAGCAGACCTCATGAGCTGGTGAGCTAGGAAATTCCAGGCAGCTCTGGCTTTCCATGACACACGGTGCTGGGACACCCTTGCTGCAGTGCATCTGTGCATCCACGAAGCAGGGAATACATAGGTGATGACGGGAAGGCGATGTTTGGACAATGAGGAACAGGGAAGTGCTGAGTGAGGCTAGAGACACCAGCAGGGACCTCAGGGAGGGACCCAGGAGGGACCAGCCCCTGCCCGGCCATCCTGCAGTCATGACGGGGCAGAAGGTGCCGGCATACTGGTGCTGTCAGAAGGGCTGGCTGGCCAAACAGCTAGAAAGGGTCTCCTGCCTTCCCCCTGTTCAGCGTGTCTCTGCTCAGATCCCTTCTGTATGTTGTCCCTATCGTCCCTGTCTCTGCCCTGCTCTCCGATTTGGCCCTGCAGCCCTCTGGGTGCACCCAGTCTCCCCCCAGAGCCTCCCTAAGGGCCTCCAACAAGAAACCCCTACAGCTGCAGCCACCTGTGCTGTTGGGAGAAGCTGCAGCCACCTTCATGGGCCACCCCCTGTGGCACTGGGACTGCCATCGTGGGGACGGACTCCAATGGCACTCGGGTACCAGGGTGCCTGGCAGACATGGAGATTCAGCGCTGGTCCCCGCCAGGCAGCTGAAGGGCGAGGGGATGGCGCTGGGCAGCGAGGAGCGGCCCCCATGCCTTCCCCGGGTGTGTCAGGCCCAGCTCCAAGAAACACGAGGCTGGAAGAGGTTTTTGCTGGGCTGCGCCAGGACACTGGGCTCCTGCCAAGCCTGGCTGGGCTGCGAGAGCTGATTGTTTCCATGTCCGCCGCCGTGCCAAAAGGGCGTCTGCCTTGGGGAGGTGGAGGGAAGAGGGTGAAGGAGAAAAGGGAGAGAGAAAAGGGGGAGAGGGGAGCAGAGACTTGTCAGCAGGAGAGGGGGGAATGGGAGCTGGGGACGATGAGCCCTGCACTGAGGAGGGGACAGCACTTGTCCCTTTCCACCAGGGCCCACTCCCACTGCAGAGCACTAACGCAGGGCTAGACCCTGTAGTGTCCCCGTGGGGTAAAAGGACAAAACCCCCCCATTATGCTGCAAGCACCGGGCCACGGGCAGGTGTCCTAGCCCCGCTCTGCAGGGTCGTGCCCCGAGGCCAGCCGGGCCCTCAAAGGGCACCTCCCCGGCGCCATCTTGTTGGGGGTGGGGCCGCCATCTTGCTCCCGGGCACCGGCGCCATCGTGGTTGCGGGCGGCGGGGCGGGCCCGGGGGGCGGCATCGCGGGGCCGGGCCGGGCTCCTCCCTGCTCCCTCCTCCTCTCCCGTGGGAGTGCGGGGGGAGCCTTCCCTCTCCCTTCTCCCTTCCTCCTTCCTCCCAGCTTTGGCCATCTCTGGGGTGCCCCCCCCCAGGATGCTGGCTGTGGGGGGGGGGGGGCTCAGGAGGGGCAGTGGGGCAGAGGAGGGCTGCAGGGAGCTGTGTGCTGCTGCAGGGGGGCGCGGAGATGGATGCCGGGGAGCTGTTTGCAACGGCAGTGCCCGGGGAGCAGCTGGAGGCCGGCTGGGAGGGGGCCCTGCAGAGGATCTTTGGGCGCAGCCGGTGCCTGCGCGGCGTCGAGCGCCCCAGGGAAGCGGGGCCCTTCGCTGCGGTTGTGCAGGGCAGGATGCGGGAGCAGTAAGTGCTGGGGGCTGCTCTGCGTCCGAACGTGGTCACACCTGGTGTACCCGTTACCTGCTCTAACTGCCTTTAGCAGCAGTCAGTGTGAGCAAGAGCATGCGGGGTACACGGTCCTCAATATCCCCTGAGCCATCCTCCAGCCCTGTGTGTATCTTGGCTCTGCCTTCGGAGCCGAGCTTCCTTCAGACCCTGACGGGCTCCACAATCTCCGCGTTTGGCAGCGAGAGCCTGGGCCTGGCTCATGGCTCTTTTCCTCTCCGCAGCTGGCAGAAAGGGATGGAGTTCTCATCCTGCGGCCAGTGGGAGGAAGCCATCATCTGCTACACGAAAGCCATCAGCCTGGATCCGCAGCGGGTAATGGGTCCCAGGGGGCTGGGGACATGCCAGGCTGGGAGCTGGGAATGGGAGGCAGCGTTGTTAAGGGTGGCTGTAATGCTGGCATCTGGTTTCAGGATGCACTTACTGTGGCATTAGCCTCTTGCCAGGCTGACCCTGGGTAGCTTGAGTAGGGCTGGGTCATGGGCAGCAAGGGCTGAGGGTGGGTGTCTGTGGTGCAGGCAGAGCTGTACGAGCAGCGGGCTGAGGCTTTCCTCCAGCTTTGTGACTTCCAGTCGGCCACTCTGAACTTCAGGAAGGTGCTTGCGTTGGGACCTGCGCGGGAGCAGCACTGCCTGGCTCGCTTAGCCCTCGTCCTTGACCTGCAGGTGAGCTACCACTCCATTCTCCCTGTCTGCAGCCCTGGCCTGTGGCCACGCTGACAGGGTTTCCCTGCAGGAACAATGTCTGCTTGACCAAGAGCTCTACAGCGAGGCCCTGGAGGCCTTTACGCGAGCAGCTGAGCTGCAGCCTCACCGCAGGGTGTTTCGCAGGAGGAGGTGAAGCAGCATGAGGCTGTTCAGCTGGGCTGGTCCTGCCGTGGGCTCCCTGCCAGCTGTGCCCCTTTCCTCTTGCAGCATCTTGTGCCTCGCTGCCCTCAACAAGTTTCCAGAATGCCTCCGGATGCTTAACAGAGGCCTGGCAGAGGATGCGAGGAACCCTGATTTGTATGTGCTGCGTGCCTCCTTCTACGAGCGCTTCGGGCAGGTCCGGCCGCTCCGGTCCCCGAGGGATCCTGGCAGCTCCTCCTGGAGGTGGGGGATGCAGGTGGAAGCTCCAGGTCCTGAGGGAACCCGACCTCCCTGGCAGCTGGCCCTGTGTCACCAGGACATCCAGCGGGCGCTGCAGCTGGAGCCGCAGCACGGAGCTGCCCAGGCACTGCAGCAGAGGCTGCGGAGGCAAGGCCTGGAGGCCAAGGCCGAGGCAGTGTCGAAGGCTCTGTGCGGGGACCTGCGTGGGGCCCTGCTCAAGACCAGCTTTGCCATCGAGACCAACCCCTTGGCTGCTGAATTCTTCACCCTCAGGTAGCGGACATGTTACTGCGGCCAGTTGGCCCCACTGGTGTCTGAGTCTTCGTTTCTGTGTCCCTGTGTCGCAGGGGGGCCCTCCTCCGATGGCTGAAGCACTTCAGTGCAGCCTGCAAGGACTTGGCTAAGGCGAGGCAGCTGTGTGCCGACGAGGGCCCGGAGGCTCAGGAGGCTCAGTGGCAGCTGGTGCTCACCTACAATGACCGTGCTGTGCACTGCTACACCCTGGGCCGGCTTGATGAGGCTGTGATGCTCCTTGGTCAGGCTCTGCGAGATGAGAGGACAGAGGAGGGACTCTGTGTCAACAGAGGAGGCAAGTGGCTGGGCTGGGGGTCAAAGCAGGGTCCCCAGGGCAAGACCGGGGGCTCAGGGATAGGGCTGGGGTGTCAAACAGCAGCAGTTTGCACCCACACAGTGAATGTTTGCAGGGGAAGGCCCTGCTCTTGGGTCCTGTGTTAGGGATTGCTGGCTGAAGCTGGTGATAGGGCTCCTGGGTTCTCCCTTGATCCTGATCCCAGTTCCCAGACAAGAGCTCTGTGCCCCTCAGGGGTGCCTTTACTGTTTCAGCAGTGGGGAGAAAGAAGATTTACCACTGGCTCTGCTGCTCCCTCCCCACGAGATCTATTCTGGGGCATGGCTGGGAACTGCTGTCCTCTCCCATACTGGGCTGCATCTCCTGGTGGTCGCAGCGCAGAGCTTTTGGCTAACGATGCTGAAACCCGGGGTGGGCTGAACACGAGGCGTGTATTACCCACCGGCATGGAGAGCTCCAGGCAAAGGCCCAGGGCAGCATCCAGCCCCCAGCCGCTCTCGGTTGCTGAGACGCCGGCACGGTTTTGTTGCAGACTGCTTCCTTTGCCTGGGGGAGCTGGCCCACGCGCTAGCGGACTACCAGCAGGCGCTGGAGCTGAGCCCAGGGAACCTCGGTGTGCAGCGACGTGTTGCGGCGGCGCTGCACGAGCTGGGTCGTCGGGACGTGGTGGCGAGGCGAGCAGGAGGGTGGTGCGGCTGCCCGAGGGCCCGCAGCGAGCCCTGTGTGAGCTCCTGTCCCCTCACAGGCGGTACCAGCAGGCGGAGGCTCGCTTCTCCGCTGCCATTGAGCACGACCCCCAGGCACCGCTGCACTACCTGCACCGGGCCCAGGCCCGCCTGTGCCTGCGGAGGGTGCAGAGCGCGAGGGAGGACGCTGTGCGGAGCCTGCGGCTGGACCCCACGGACAGCGAGGTACAGCCCTGCTGCTGCTGCCCCCTGTCCTGCTCAGGCAATGGGTGGTTAGTTACTGGCGTGTTGCCTCAGCTGCAGTGCCTGTGCCTAGCGGTTGGGTGCTTTGGGGCAAGCCTGGTGTTTCTGTTCTGCATCAGAGCCAGCAGCTGGCACCAAGAAACACGGGGTGGGGGCCAAGGGTCCTGCTAGGGTACAGGTCCGAGCCAAGCAGCAGTGGTTGTAGCCTGGCTTTTACAGCAGTTTTGTGTTAGAGCTGTTGGGCAGGTCTTTTTCCTCCTGTTCATTTTTTTTCCCTGTTTCTTTGAACCTAATACAAGGCAGAAGCCGTCTTGCAGCTGGCTGTGATATGAGGAGCGTGTCCCCACACTGCTGTTGCAAGCGTGGCACTTAATGGGGCAGCAGCACAGTTCAATAGATCTGGGGCTTCTTTACGAAAAAAAAAAACAGGCTCCCTGTCAGGGCAGGTCCCAGTGAGGCTGCCAGGTCCTTCACTGGTGGCACCAGGCAGGTGTTTGGCTGCAGGGGAAAGTTTTTCCACATGTGCTGGTATGTTGGGAGGACATCCAGGTTTTGTCTTCCTGCTGCAGATCCTTTCCCTCACACACCACCTCTTTCCAAGAAAGACTGTCCAGGCTATCCTGAGGAGTGAGACCGGACACCTCGCCCAAGAAACCTTGGAGAAAACACTTCAGAGCCCTCCAGAACCCCCAGTTTCGGCCGATGATGCCTGGTGTGACAGTACTAGGTGAGCACTTGCAGTTTTGTCTCGGGTGTCAGCCTGCTGGCGCTGCCCCCTCCAAGTGGGGTTTGCTCAGCCCGTGAGCATGGCGCTTTTGTTTGCTCGGGAGCACAGGGGCGCATTCCAGCTGCCTTCAGAACTAACTGCTGAATTACGGTGCCGGTGAGGTGACGAGTTGTGTGTGCTGCCAGGGCACAGGGGGTCAGCCTTTACCCAGCCTGCAAACCGGGCCATAGGCTTAGGCACCACAGCACCCACCCGGCACCTCGCCTTGCCTGTGTGCTCGCACGGCCACCCAGCAGGTTCTGCAGTGACCCCCGCCCCGGGGAGCGAGGTGCTGTGTGCCTTCTGCCTCCTGCTCTGGCACTAGCGCTGGGAATGTGGCCTCGTACGCAGAGGTGTGCTCTGCACAGGGGAAAAGGGCTGGCTGTAGCTGTGGTACGGACCCTGTGGCTTCCCTGTACCTACGCCGGCTCCTCTGCAGAGATTGTCTGGGCCAGCCACTGCCACTTCACCCTCTCCCCTGGGAAAGGCCACTGTCTTGTTTCCAGTTACCTAATTAGAGACCATCATCTCTGTGCCACTAAATCCCTGACGTGCTATTGCATCAGGCAGCTGTGCCCGTGCAACTGCAAGTCTTCCAAGTCCTTCTGCGATAGCTGCAATTAGGAACCCAAGTAAATGACTATTCCCCAACTATTTATTTCATAAAAGATTTATTTTAAAATTAGAAACGCCTAACGTTTTTGAAAGCGGCAGGATGTTTGAGTCTGTCCGTGGGCCAGCTCCCAGGCCACATCTGGGTGGTGTCTGCAATCATTGTCCCACAGGCTCTGGCTCTGGAGGCAGGCTGGAATGGTCCCAAGCCCTGGCAGCTCGTTTCAGCATAGGGCCCGAGGGGAGCACCAAAATGTCCCTGTTCACCCACCCCTCAGGCAGTTTGTTCCCAGAGACTGAATGGTTCTGGTTCCTCTGACCTGTGCTCCAGTAACTGCGCAGAGATTAACACAGGACAAGGGCCAGCAGTGCCACGCACCCCATGCCTGACAGCGCGGAGTACTGATCTTCTTTCGCTTGTCCTCAGGTTCCCACATAAGTGGCGCTCCCAAGAAGCTCAGCAGAGCTGGCCCAGCCAAAGTTTGCGAGGTCTGACCAGCAGAAGGCTGTAAAAGAGGCTCAGCAGCTTATAGCACCAACTCCTCGGTTTGCTGTAGAAATCAACACTGAATAAAAGGAATTTTTAAAACCGTTTGTAGCACCACGGTCTCCCCTGGAGGTAGGCACGAACTTTTTCTGTAGCTAGTAAAACAATGGAGAGGTCTGGTGTTTTGTTTTTGTTTTCCTGGTTTGCTGCAGGACCTCAGGGGAAAGATGGATGGGGAGACGGGGAAGAGCTGGGCTCTTGGCGGGTTGGGCAGTGACATTTTCCTCATTACGACCCCGTGCTTCTTGATGGTGAAGCTGGTCCCTACCAGCACCTATTCACAGTGAAAGGAAACTGGAAAGAAGTTGGCTCTAAAAATTCCTTGAGAAGAAAACCTAGCTGCAATGTTGCAGGTGCTCACCGGCCAGTGTTGCAGGAGTCAACACCAACGTTGTCACATTGTACCAAGGAACTGAGGTACTGCCATGCTTAAAAAGACAGTTTTAAAAAAATGCTAAAATGCTGTATTAAAAAAATATTTTTGGGGCTCAGAGTCTTGATGCACTGGATATCAGTAGCTGCCAGAAGAGGGGAGAGCTGCAGACTGGTGCTGCTGGCAGGGTGAGAAACCTCCCTGACGCTGCGGTCCCTCTTGGCATCTTCCCCTTTTCATCACAGATGTGTCTTGGGTGGTGCACAGGGCTGGTTGTAGCCACCGTCACCTGGCATAGGATAACTCCGTATAGTGCTTTAAATCGCATCACTTGCACTTGCTCCCCCAGCTGCATCCTGCAGTGGCATCCTTGGGGCTGGAGAGAGGAGTTCAGCAGGAGAGCACTTGTGCTGCCGGCTGGTGACACGTAGCTCCTGGGCTTCATCCTGCCAGCCCTGGGCTCTGCAGCTCCACAGCTCCGTATTCGTCCCCTGTGGAGCTGAGCAAGGCCACTGTCGGTGGCTAGAAGAAAAAACTGATCCGAGAGGCCACTGTTTTGCAGCCTGTTGATGAAAATATTTTCTCTTCTTCTGGGAAGTAGGGGATGCTGTCAGCCACCTCCTGGACCACGTCCTGACGTACTTCTAGGCCTTGCTGGACAAGTTCGTTGACGACGCACTGCTTTACGTGGTGGTGCTTCAGGGGGAGGAAGGGCACGACAAAATCAATGAGATGTTCGTTAATGATCCCGGATTTCCAGAACCCACCTGCGAAAGCAAAAGAGGAGACAGAAGGTTTTTACCTTCGGAGTGTCAGCGGTCCTTGGAATTCAAAGAACTGCTTGGTGTGAAGCCAAAATACTCAGCTGCAGACAGATCTGCTCTAGTTTGGTATAAGGAGTGGAACCGATCAGTTGTCAAACCCTCCTCCCCAAAACAGATCTGTTTTTCTCCTGGAATGGTAGGATTTAGCTTAACTGGTCAGCCTTAAGTAATGCTCCCTGTGACAAGTTCAAAGCGAGGAGATCCAGGCAGGCAGTGGGGATTGGCACGTCTCAGTAAGCGTGCTGTGCTGACTGCCATCCCTCAGCTGTGAACGCACATCTTCTCCAAAGAAATGTGCTAAGCGTGTTAGCAGGTCTGCTGGCTTGGGGAGCCGGGCTATTCCTTCCCTCTGCCAGGACACCTTGAGGGGACTGCAGTTCCCTTCCCTCCAAATCCCCATCCCTTTCTGTCTGCTCGGGAGGTGCCAGGCAGCGTCGGTGGCCGTGTGGAATGGGCCTAGCTCCCTCTGCTGGGCTCTGCTCCCCACCAAAAACACTTCCAGACTCACTCTGAGGGTTTTCAAACACGGCTTTGGAGATGGCCGACTCCGCGTCCTGCAGGCTGATCTCCTCCCGGTCCCTGTGGGCCCGCCAGAGATCCAGCGTCATTTCGTTGATCTGCTCTCCTCCTGCGTTGCTGCACAAGAATAAGGTGCTTACTTACCGGGTAGCCAGGAAAGCGGTGCTGCAGGGCAGAGGAGGCAGCTGACGGCCTCCAGCCTGCATGAGTTCAATCCAGGTTTGCCCACTGCCTGCCCTAAAATGACTCCTGCAAAGGCACCCAAATAACAGGAACGGGAATTTTCAGACTCTCCAATTTTGCCTGTTCAGAAGGAAATAACGTCTGTCTGTATTTGCAGAGGATCAATGCCGGGAGAAGGGAAAGCAAAGTGAAAGCGGGCTCTGAGGCAGGCGTTGACCTCTGCCCACATGAGGAGCAGGGTGCTGGAGCGCCCCGCCACATCCCACGCGCCACAGAGGCGCCTCTCTTACCTTATGAAGATGAAGATCGCTTTGCGGTAGTTGGTCCCATACACGACCCACGAGGGGCCCAGGAACGGCATGATCACGTCGATCAGGCCCGGGTGCATCTTGTCCATCTCGTCGAAGAGAAAGGCCGACCGGCCGCAACTCGTCAAGTTCCCCTGGATCCAGCGCTTCAGGTTTTCCTAGGAAAAACATCCACGAAGCCGTCAGGCGGTGAGGTGCCGAGGGCAGCGAGGGAGGCCTGAGCTACCCCAGAGCAAGGGCTGAGGTGAGAGTGCTGGAAGCTGCTTGTCCCTGCACAGCACCACCTACTCAGAGCAGGAACAGCCAGCGGTGAGGAGGCCTCCTTTGTTCTGGAGCTGGCACAGCGACGTATCCGCTTTGTTAGCCCATTGGAGATCTTTTATTGCAGAGTTAAAGCAGCAGTGTGAAGGAGGCAGCAAACTAAAGCTGGGCGTTCAGCCTCCTACAGTTCCCCACGTTCTCTTTCACTGTATCCACACAGTTCCCCGCGACTGAGCGCTAGAAGGGAGATGTGCTTTTTGCCAACTCCTTCCCTGGTGCAGAAACCGTGTGCCTGCACTGAACGAGAAGAGCTCTGTCTCTCTCCACCATGGCTGAAATTACCTTGGTGCAGATGCCAACCCCCCACGAACACTAAGCCTCTTGGAGGCATGTGTAGCTCTTAATTGAAGCACTTTACCCAGTATGAGCTTTTACCTTACTGAGCATATTTCTTCTGAGGACACAAAAGAACAAATAACTTCTCCAAACAGCCAGAAAGGAACTGTTCGGGTGCGTTGGTTTCCCCGCTCTGCTGAGGTTTCATTAGCAAACCTTCACGTTTTGATTTCTTTAAGAGGCACAGGTTAAGCTGCTGTTCAGGAGCTGCTTGCTGTGTGAGGAGGAATTACGAAGTGTAGCAGTACGCGGGTTTTCACAGCTATTCAGCTGTTTGGAAAGCAAGGGGCGAGCTTTAGGTGGAAGGCACTAAAGTGAGGCACTTTTGTGTGTTCAAAGGGCTGTGTAAATATTTAAAGAATAAGAACGCAATCACAGCAAGGACTGCTGTTGGGAAAATGAAAGTGACAACTGACTGCCAGAGTATATCCCAGCTACTGGTGGATCCTTCGGTAGGTTCATCAGTAGGTTTATCGCTACTGCTTGCCAGGAAACAGCCTGAGTGAGTACTGAGGATCACGAGGACGTAACCGAAGCCCAAAAAAGAAGCGAGCAGTACAGTGCCGAGGGGCGGCCCTTACCTTGTACTGCTCTATGTGCTCGGCGTGGGGGAAGTGCACTATCGGAGAGAAGTGGTGAACGTACGGGCTGCGGAGCCCGCCCTGGAAGAGGTGGCGGACGAGCATGGAGCTCACGTAGGTTTTGCCTGTTCCAGTGGGGCCGTGGAAGGACATCACCAGGGGCTTGGCGGGGCTCGGGTTCTGCAGGAACTCCTTCACTCCCTTCATCACCTGCTGCCTCGCCAGGGGCTGCCCCACCACATTGATGGCCAAGTCGCACTCCAGACCTGAAGCAAGTTCAAGCCGGGATTTAGGAGATCCAGAAATTTAGGAAATCCAGAAATTTAGAAGAGCCGGGTTTTAACGGCTCTTCTCTCGATCCGCGCCCAGGAAAAAGCAGCTGTGCCGTGTCCCAGACCCAGCCCGGGCTGCAGAGCCGCCTCGTGGCCGGCCGGGACCCGAACTCCCCCGGGACCCCCCGGTCCCCCCTCGTTCCCCCCTCCGGGACGCCCCGTCCCCGCCGAGCCCCCCTCGGCCTTCCCCTCCCGGTCCCCCCCCCCCCCCCCCCGGTGCCCCCCGCCCCCTCTGACCGCTGAGGTCGGGCCCGAAGCCGCACTCGCAGTCCGCCGAGAAGCCGCAGCGCAGCGCCCGCAGGTCCCAGGCGGCGGCGGCGCCGGGGGGGGCGGCCGCCAGCAGCGCCACGGCCAGCGCCGCGGCGGCGGGGCCCATGGCGGCCGGCGGCTGCGGCACCGCCCGCACTACAACTCCCGGCGTGCCCCGCGGTGGGCGGGGGCAAGGCGAGGCAGGCCCCGCCCACGGGGCGTGGTTTCGCCGCGTGACCGCGCCCCCTAGCCAACAGGCCCCGCCCCCAGGCTACAGGCACTGGGGCGGGGGGGGGGGGGTGTTGGGGACCCCCAGCCCCGAGGCGCCGCAGGGGGCAGAGGCACGAGGGGAGCATAAAAGTTTATTGTGTGCAGGACCCGAGCTATGTACACGTATTTACAGGACGGGACCGAGTATGTACAGCAGGGACCGGCCGTCCCTCGCGCGTCTGTACAGCGAGGCGCGGCCGTGAAAACGTCTTTACACAGGGCACCGAGGGGATCGAGGGGTGGAAGGAGAGGAAGCCGAAGGGCGAGGTGACGGACACCACGCGGTCACGGGCGCTGGACTGCCCGGGCGCTGTCCCCGTCCCTGCAACGGCTGCAGGATCCCCGGCCAGAGGTGGGTGGCAGGTGGGATGTGGCTGCGGTGGCTCCTCTCTGTCCCCAGATTGCCAATCCGCACCCCCCCCCGCGGAGGGGCTCCGCAGCGCACGGCGCGGGTTACAGCTCGCTGAAGCGCACCGCCGGCTCCAGCTTGTGGGACAGGGCGGTGAGGACTTTGTCGAACTTCTCGTAGCGCTCGGCCTGGCTGCTCTCGGCCCCGCGGCTGCCCCACAGCAGCCGCAGCTGGAACTCGGTGCTGAAGACCTCCAGCAGCTCCGCTCGGCCCTGGAAACCTGCAGGGAACGGAGGGTCAGCGCCACGGGTGCGGGACGGGGACCCCGCGCCTGCAGGACGCACCATCCAGCGCTGGGACGGCAGCAGAGGTTGAGGGGCTGTCCCCGTCCCCCCTCGCTTACCCTGCAGCTTCACCTCGGCGTTGGTGTGGTACAGCCCGCCGTGGTGGGCCACCATCCGCGCCGCCTCCAGGTGGGCCATGACCACCTCCACGCCGTTGTCCGTGGTCTCCCAGGGCTCGGGGTTGTCCACCAGAGCGTCGTCCCGCTCCAGGAGGGTCACCAGGGGCATGACGTGGGGAAAGGTGGTGTTGGTCAGCGGCGGGCCTTCTGCGGAGAGAGGTGCCCTGAGCCTCTCTGGCAGGCTCGGTGGCCCCATGTCCTCCTCGTCCCCCTCCCCACCCGCCTTGGCCCCGTGCAGCGCTCCCACGACCACACAGCCCTACAACGCCCCGGGCTGCCACCGTGCCCATGGGAGAGGTTTTCTGGCTCAGCTGCGGCACAGATGCGGCTGTGGCTCTGAGGATGGCTCTGCCCGGGGCCATCACCTCCTCCAGCACCAGCCAGGCTCTTTCTGCTTGTGCCCAGGAGAGGAGCGCTGCTGTCCCCGCTCTGGCGGCCTCTGAGAGTCCCAGGGCTGCAGCGAGGAGCGGGTGTGCAGGCCTGGGGCTCTGTGTGTTGGAGAGATGAGGCTTTTCATCCTCCCTGCCTCAGACCAGCTGGTGTCCCCTCGCCTTGGCACGCACTGCCATGCAAGCGCAAGGGTTTGGCTCGGCCAAGCTGCGTTTGTGCCCAGCCACTGGTTTTATTTAGTTATGAAATGCTTCCTTGGGAAGGAAGGGGCAGCTGAGGCCAAGCGGGCCCGGCCAGGTGCCGGGGCTGCGCAGCGGGCAGGAGGGAAGTGTCTGGCGCTGCTGGGAGAGGGACGCAGCTCTCACACACGTCCCCTCCGCGAGGCCGTGCCCAGCTGACCCAGGAAGGAGCAGGCGGATGGGATGGGAGCTGCTCTCGTTACCTTTCCCCTCGTTCAGGCTCTTCAGGAACGGCTTCAGCTTCTTTTCGTAGAGGATCGCGCCCTCCGTGTGCCGCTGCCGCAGCACCATCCAGGTCTGCTCCAGCCGCGCGATCTGAAAGGGGATGGAAGTGCTGGGGGATGGAAGTGCTGGGGAGCACAGCCCCAGCACCGAGCCCCAGCCCGCGGGATGCTCCCGAGGTCAGCCTGGCCCCGGCACGACGGCCCCAGCCTCGCCTGCAGCCTCGCAGCGCCTGCTGCTCCCCAAAACAGCCTCTGCTGCTGGCACTCGCCGCCAGAGGCTGCAGGGCCCTGCCCCGGCACTGGGCTCAGCGTTTCTTCCCCTGCCCTGCCCCAGGACAGCAGCTTCCCTGCGCTGCAGCGGCCTTGAAGATGAGATGCAGGGAGGGGGCAGCCCTTCCACCTCCTTTGTGCAGGCAGGAAGCAAGACTTCCCAGCTGGGCTTGATTTAAAATTGAATTTTAATCTCCTTTCATCTTCCAAAGGGAGCAGTGCGGCCTGGAGACGCTGCTGCCACGGCCTTGAGACTGATTTGTATTGTACCGGAGGGCAGATTCATTTCCTCTCAGGAACAGAGCCCAGCGCAAAACAAAAAGCCCAACCACCGAAAAAAAACAATCGCATCCCGGCGGGACCGGGCTGTCTGCTCGGCGGAGGGGACGGCTCTTTCCCTTCCCTGCTTACACCCCAGCGGATGTGGCCCCGTGCCGCTGCTGGGGCATTGTCCCCGTTCCCCCACGGGTGGGCCACCGGGGAGGCGGCTGGGGAGAAAGGGCCGAGCCCGGGCCACGAGGACGGAGGCGGCGTCCCCGTACCTGTGTCATTTCCAGGGCGTTCATCACAGCCGCGAAGCTGAACATGTTCCCCATGGTGCTCTTCAGCTCGGCCGCCAGCTGGATGGTTTTGTGCAGCAGGGCCGCCCGCTCCTCCGTGCTGCCCGTGCAGCCCAGGATGTCCACGGCGATCATGATGGACATGGTGTGGAACCTGCCGCGGGGCGAGAGGCAGAGCACGGGGCTCAGCACGGGGACGAGGCGCTGGGGATGCTCCTGCCGCTGTCCCGGCAGAGCTCGGCACCCCCAGAGGTGCCGTGTCCCCCCCGTGCCACCCCCGGGGAGCGGGGCTGCCACCCCGTGCCGTACCGTTCCAGCAGGTCGAGCCGGAGCTGGTGGCCGTGGGGCAGGGTGAGCAGCTCCATGCCAGAGCTCACCCCCATGAGCCGCTGCGTCTCTGCAGTTACGCCCAGTATCCGAGCGACCTGGCAAGAAAGGCGAGAGGCGATTAGACCTTTGTTAATTGAGGAGAGGCTGGGCGGCCTCGGGCAGCTCTTCGCTGCCACCCGGCCTCCGTCTGCCCCAGCTGGTGCGGGGAGGCAGAGCCGAGCTGGGACGCTCGGATTTTCGGGGATGCTGCAGTGCAGGGGGATGCTCTGCTCCCCTGGAGCAAAGGGAGGGTAGCGGCGCCCGTCCCTCCCGCCTGGCCCCGGCCGTACCACGCAGTCCACTTTGGTGATGTGTTTGGCGAGCGTCTTCGCGTCCACCTCCGCCAGCAGCTCCTTGACCTTCTTGAGCACGGCCATCTCCAGGGGCTTGTTCTCCAGGGGGATGAGCAGGGACTGGAAGGCGGCAGGGTTGAAGGAGGAGCTCATCTCCATGGTGGGGGGCACAAAGGCCACGAAGTCCCGCTCTCCTTTCAGCCTCTGCCCTGCCTCTGCCTCCCCGGAGCCGTTCTCCACAGTCCCTCTCTGTCCTTCCTCCACCTTTAGCCTCTCCACGTAGCTCTTTGCTGGCTTGGTGTCATGAGCCGGCCGCTCCCTGCCGACGGGCGAGGTGGGGTGCAGCTGGCAGTAGTGCCCCGTGTCCGGGTCGCTGTAGCTGTTCACGGAGGGAGAGGGGGAGGCACGAGCGTAGCCGTGGCAGGGAGTGGAGTGGGTGCTGTGGGCAGGGTCCGGGAGAGGTTTGCTGTTGCTCCCCGGGCACAGCTGGGGCTCGCTGGACCTTCTGATGACCGGGGAGGCCGGGGTGATCCCGGCCGCTTGGCAGGTGTGCGGCTTTAGCCGTGTAACTGCGGGGAGCAGGAGAGAACCTGTTAGCAGAGCTTGGAGGTGTACACGCACCGAGAACGCCGCAGCCTGGGGTTGGGGAGCTCAGGGAAAGCCCCTGCGGCCCCAGTGGTGCCGCGACAGGACCCAGCCGGTCCCAGGAGAGCTGCATGGCCGCACTGCGGTCAGCTCCACGCCCAGGGGCTTGTCTTTACAGCCAGCTCCGTCCCCCTCCCCACATCCCTGCGTCATGCCAGTGCTGAGCTCAGCCCGAGCCGTGTCCCCGCTGTCCCCAGGCCATGCCTACCCGTGCTGTAGGCGGGCGACGTGGGGTTCTCTGAGATGGGGGACATCGGGGCGTGCAGGTCCTGGATCTGGTCCACGCTGACGGCGCAGTTGCGGATGATGTCCCTGTGGTGCGGCAGGGACACGCTGGGGAGGGGGCAGGCGGAGCGTTAGTCTGGCACTTGGGCGAGGGCAGAGGGGCTGGGACAAGGATTCAAACCCCCCCCCGGCACTGCCCCCTTCCACTACCACCAGCAACAAGCGGAACCCTAACGAGCTCAGCTGGAGCCGTGAGCTGGGAACAGCAGGGGACCTATATAAAGCGGAGGCAGCTCTGCTGCAAGGAGGCTGGTGCTGGGGGAAAGGAGCAGGGCTTGGCTCCGCTGCACCCCGGGGTGCTGGGGAAGGGGTCTGGTAAGAAGCAGTGGGACAGTTTTCTAGTGCTGTGGTGCCTGGCTGCGAGGCGTGATGTTTTCCTGATGCTGGGTGTGTTTTTCTGCCTGAGAGCCGCGCGGTGGTCAGGTGAGCTCTCTCTCTCGCAATGGTTGGGGGAGGTAAGAGTGCCTGGAGGCTGGACTCGGGGCCCAGCTGGCTCACACGAGAGCAGAGAGGTGCTGCGGGCTGTGGCGCACACGCTCCCGTAGCACACCAGGAGGTCCTGTGGGGCAGCGGTCACAGCCTGACGCGTGCCGTGTGAGTCAGCGGTGTTGCAAGAGGTGCTGTGGCTGTGGTGGGCTGAGCGAGGGGGGTGTTGCAGGGAGGCAGGGCAGCTGTCCTCCCCGCGGCGTGCCTGGCCTCGAGCACCACGCGTCTGCGATGGGAGGAGGACAGGTGAGCAGCAGCGGTGGTGGGACGTTTGGGGAAACGTGAGTGGTGAGGAAAGGCATTTCCAGAAGAGCCCAGACCCGTCAGCATACGCTCTCCTGGAAGCCTGGCTGTTTCCCTCTTCCCTGCAGTAACGGTTGGTTGTCTGCTTTCTGCTGGCGTGCTCCCACCCTGCCCTCGGGCTGAGAAGGTCGGGGTGCGAGAAGGCAGCTTGGCTCTAAGGCACGCTGGGGGACAGGCTGTGCCTGCTGGGGGTGCAGGAGTGGAGGCAGGTCCCTTGGGCTCTGCGTGGGGATCTGTGTGTGTGTGCCCTGCCTTCCCGGGCAGGGTCTGGGCACCCCGAGGCTGCCAAAAGAAAGCCTTGTGAAGGAAATCTCCACCCCTCCTGAGAAGCCCAGGTACTGCAAGGTTTAGTGTGAGCAGGGCAGCCTTGCAGGGCCGTGCAGACCCCTGCCAGCGCAGCTCCATCATCTCCTCTTGGCAACTCCTTGCAAATGCCCCCGTGGAAAGGGCTCTAAAACAAAAAGAGCCTCCAGAAACGAACCAACAGATGCCCTTGTGGTGGCTGCGGTGGCTTAGCACTGCTGGCAGCTGGCCCAGGGGAATATCCCAGCTTCAGCTGGGTGCTGGTTCCTCCTCCCGGGCATCCGCTGGTCCCTGCCTGCGTTGGGGCAGTTCCCAAACCCTGCACCTGCCTTGTCCCCAGGGGCTGATCCCCTGCCCAGGCAGCACAAGGCCCCGCACTCACCTGGTGGGACACCCCTCGGCCCTGGTGATCTTGTCGGCCGTCAGGCCGTCCGTCATGGTGATGCTCCTCCTCTTGATGTGCCCCCCTTTCTGGGCGGCTGGGCTGTGGGGCGCCCCGTGCTTCCCGTTGGCGAGCCCATAGCTGGCTTCCAGGTAGCGCAGGGGGAAGGTGCGGTTGATGGGGCAGTAGACGATGGCACCGCTCTGCTCGGAGATGGCCTTGCGGTTGCCCACGTAGAAGCGGACGAGGGCGGGCACGTTGTCGAAGCTCTCCTGCTCGAAGAGGTACTGGACGCGGGTGTGGCCGTCGCTGGACTTCACCGTCGCCTTGTTGATCTTGAAGTGCAGGGGCTCGTTGCGCCAGCGGCACGTCAGCACGTAGTCGCCCAGGCTGGTGAGCGAGTCGCGGATGAGGAAGTCGCCGTTCCTCTGCACGAGGCTCTCCGAGACCTGGCAGGGGATGAGGCAGCGGCTCAGGCACAACCCCGCTGGGTGAACCAGGGGGGCAGGCGTGGATGCTCCCCCATGGTTTTACCCCGGGGCATCGGCTCATTCCCCTCACCCCCTGCTCTGGGTTTCAGGAGGGCGTTCCCCACAAAACCAGGCAGCTTGGGGCTAGCGAAGCCTTTGCCTGGTGGCTCTGCGTGGCCTGGGGGCGCTGGGAGCTGCCCGCCCTCCCCGTCCTCACCTCCCGGGGGATGCGGCCGTGGTACCAGGCGTGGCTGCGCAGGTCGCTGCTGCTCAGCTTCAGCTCCTCTTCCAGCTCCTTGTGAAGCTTCTCCGGTGACGAGTCGAGGATGTATTTCTCCTTGGAGAACTGTACGGGAAGGAGAGAGAGAATGTCAGGCAGGGCCCTCGCTGCACGCGTGGCAGCTGCTCCCCTGGCGGGTGTGCGTGCGTGGGGTAAGGTGGTCAGGTCCTGCCACCGGGAGCACTTCAGGGGTCTCCTGGTGGCGTGTCCCCGTTGTGCCTGACCAGGCTGTCCCTCTGCCCCAGCTGGGAGCTGAGTGTGGCTGGGCAGGCCCTGCCCCAGCTCCCTGCTGGCACATCTCCAGGGCATTTCACCGTGGGAAATGCTTCTCCAGGAGGAAACCCACGTTGTTCTTCCTCCTGCAGACAGCCGCTGTGATTTCCCCTCTCCAAAGGGTTAACTCGGCTGTGTTTAGCCTGACGGTGTCATGAATAGTAATGATAAATGTAAAGGGAACCTTCTGCATCGAAATGAGCTTTTACCAGCACTGGAGCACCTGAGCCCGGAGGATGCAATTTGCCTCCTCCCTTCCCCAGGGAGATGAGGATGGCGTCACCTCTCCCTCGGCTGCGGCCGCGCTCCCTGCCCGCCACCACGGCAGGAGCATTCCCCGAGGGCAGCCCCGGCCACCAGCGGGGCTCCTGCTCGCTTGGGGTTCACAAGATCGCCCTATCATGGACAGGGGAAAGAGGGGGACGTGCGTGCCACCAGCCCAGGGCAGCTTGGACGGGGTTAGTGGGGTGCCCGAGCGCTGCAGGCTGCCCTGCTCCTTGGCTCCGCGGTGCCTGTTAGGGCAGGGCGCTGCTGGCGCCGGGGAGGACAGGCACGGGCTTGAAGCCGGTGCCCGATGGCACCGCTCTGGCACTGCTGCGGCGGTGCCGTGCTGCTCCTGGACCTGCTCAGAGCCGACCCTTTGCCAGCACCGGGTTCTGCGCCCCGAGCTGCCTCCCCCTGCTCTTCCCGTGGTTGTGAGCAGGGGAAGGCGTGGAGAGCAGCACCGTGCTCCCACCCTGTACCCGCTGTTCCAGGACTCTGCCGAGTCCCTCAGCAGGTTTTGTCCCTTCTGTCCCACGCCTCAAGGCAGCCTGGGGGAGCTGCTCCGTTCCCTGGTGTAGCTGCGCGTATCAGCCAAACGGGGGGCAGCAGTCCTGCCCCAGGGACGCGGCTCCAGCCCGGGGAGGTGGGAGGAGGCTGGGAAGGAGCCGTGCGACGGCCCGAGCTCTTCAGGGCTTGCCCTCACCAGCCTCGACCTGCCTCTGTTCCTCCCGTTCTAGCTCCGAATGATTAAAACGGTGCTGGGGCGGCGGAAGCAGCCCGTGGAGGTGTTAGGGACGAACTGGTGCGTGCTCCTCTGCCCTCCGTCCCCATCTCCAGGGAGGGTCCTGCTTGCTGGAGCCGCAGGGACCCGACCAGGAGACACGGGGGTCACATCCTCCTCAACGAGTGTCGCGGGGTGCTGAGCACCTCTGCTGCCCCGGGGCCCTCGTGGAGACAAAGCCTCCCGGTGCTGCTGAGCCCTATTAAAAATAAATGGTAGCCGGCGGGGCTCCGAGGTCCGGCTGCCTCCCGGGGGACCGAGGCCGAAGCAGATGTCGTTCCTATGACAACTTCTCCTCTGCCGCCGAGCAGCCCTCGCTCAGCACCCGTGGCCGGGGGTGCCCCTGTGCTCAGCACCTCCCCGCGGCGCTCGGGGCTGAGCTGGGAGCGGTTTGGGGCTGGTGCTATCCCCTGCCGCCCCGAGAGAAGGGATTAGCAGTTCCCTGCTCTGTCCTACATCTGGGTTTTCCCCCAAATCCTCCCCATGCAAAAGCGCAGGATAACGAACGCAAACCCAGCTGAGCAGTGCCCAGCGTCTCCAAGCCCGGATTTGGGCAGCAGCCGGCTGGCATCCGTGCCAGGAGCCAGGTGCTAAGCTAGCACAGAGGCGCGGGAGGCTTTGCATCTTGCAGACGGGGGAGCGAGGGCGGCCGCGAGCGCAGGGAGCCTCCTCCAGCCACGTGGAGGGCACCATCCCTTCGGCCGCTCGGCGGGGCGGCGCGGTCCCACCTGGCTTGCACGGCCACCAAAAAGCCACCGCCTGCAGCCAGGGTGGCAGCAGCAGTCTGATGCGCGGGGAGGAAGCCCTTTCCTTTGGTGCGATGCGGCTCTGGGGACCGGTCCTCGCGCTTTGAATTGGCTTTATTCTGCTCCGCTCGGTAGCGTGTCTCGCAGGAGGCTGATGGGCTGCCAGCTGGCCGGGCGCCGGCAAGGCACAGCAAGGCGGCCCCGGCCGGCCCGGAGCTGTCGGCAGCGTGTAAACGGATGTCTGAGTGCCGAGCTGAAAAGGGCACCGCTTGACGCTCTCAGCTGTGCCAAAAGGACATCAAAAGATGTTCGGCCCGATGTGAGGGCTCGCGTGCTAGAGGGCTGGCTGCGGAGAGAAGCCTGGACTTCCACTAACGCCCAGCTCGGGCGCGTGGTGCTGGCCTCCTGCTCGGAGCGCCCCGACGCCTCTTCCCGCTGAGGGGGAAGAAACGGGGCTGAGAGCGGTTCCCCAAACCAGCCGCACCAGACAAACCAGCTCAGGAGCTGCCAGAGATGATGCCAAGCTCTGCCTGAGGAATCCCAAGCAGCAGCCAACGTGGTTTGGCTGGAGAAAGGAGAGCTCCTCTGTCACGTTCGGCACCCAGACAGGCTGTTTCACGGTCCTGGGGCTGCGGGATCCTCCGGAGCAGCCGTGCAGTGGGGGCAGTGCTCACCAGAAGGGGATTCCCTGGGCTCTCCATCCCTGCTCACTTCCTTGACTCTACCTGCTGCTTTCTTGGCAGAGGGAAGCGTCTTTGGTCCCAGCTGCTGGGCAGGGACTGGAATTGGCAGCCAAAGGGCGAGATCTGGGGGGACGGAGGGTGCTGACAGCTGTGGTCTGTGTAAAACAGCGGCTGTTGCTCTGCCTGGTGCAAGGAGAGCTTCAAAGGCTGGCATTTGGCTTTCTCTCCTCGCAGAGGTACTCTTACGAAACAGGAGTGACTTGCAGCCTGCTTTCCAGCTCCCCCCTCCCAAACCCGAAGGAGCCGCAGCTGAACATGAAGTCAGCCTGGAAAGCGAGGTGTGCGGCACCCACCCCGCCCCGCGATAACATCTCCTGGCTAACCTCAGGGCACAAAGCACAGCTGCTCTCCCTCTCCATCTCCTGCTGCGTGCCCCACGTTGGGACCCTCACTGGGGAAATCCCAGCCCCTGCTGCAGCTCTTTCACCCCAGCTCCTGCTGCTGGAGCAGATGTGGGGCCTGGGAAGCACAAGTGGGAGAGAATGGAGTAAGGAGCCACTTGGAGCAGGTGCATGGGGAAAGCCCCAGGATCACCAGAGTCCCTCTGTTCCCCACTTAGCTCTGTACCTGGCAATGGGCTGCTTCACAGTGGAGTATTTCAGAGCAAACATCCTTGCTGAGACAGCCAACGCCATGGCAAACCCAAGAATTGCTCCGCTTGCCTGGTGCAGGGCTGCTGCATGACCTCCCCGTGTGCCTGAGAACGGCCGGTCCATCCTGAGTGACCATGACGGGGGAAAAATCCCACTGCAAACACTCCCAGGTTGTCATGGGCTTGCTCCTCACCCACGTACCCTGGTGTGAACCAGGTGGTCTTGCTGATCTTGATGCCCATATGGAAAAGAACCCGTTTGTCTCTCTGTATCGTCTCGCAATGACTCTGGGCATCCAAATGGCCTCTCGGGATCTTTGCCCTGGCACTCACAGCCTTTCTTAGGAGTGCTCCTGGCCACCCAAAGGGTCTCCTCTCTCGTCTGTGCTCCTTTGTGGCAGCTCTGGAGCAATTACGCCTGGCTGGCAGGGGTGGGGAGCAGCTGGGGGGTGCTGGCTGGGAACATCTGGGTGCCGTAAGGTGGGTCAAGTGCCCCGGGTTGCGCTGTGGGGTGGCGGAGCGCGCCGCTGCCCTGGGGGAGCAGGTCTCCGGCGCAGCGACGGGGCGTGCGTGTACGCACATTTCCATCCATCTATATATTACTTATCTCACTCTGAGACGGCGGTGGCCGCTGCTGCTGCATCCCTTTTCGGAGCTGCTATTGGCCAGAAATGATGTCAGTGCTTCCCAGGCTGGGTGCACTGCCATTGGCGGTGAGCAGGGATGCGGCTGTCAGCTGGAAGCGCTCCAGTCATTCATGGGGACTTCAGTGTGTGTTTGCTGGGCACACTTGGACACAAATAGACGGTGAAAGATCTGGCAGAGCCAGGTGAGCACTCAGGGCTTCGCTTTTAACTCTTTCCGGGGCTGGGATGGAGTGCCCTTCATCCCCTCCCGCATCCCAGGCACCCACCTGTCTCTCCCTTGTTCTGGCAGCAGCTCGCTGCGATGCTCAGCCCCAGGACTGCTGCGTTAGGGCACGTCCCCCGGTGCTGCTCGGTGGCTTTTGGACAGCCAGAAGAAGCTCTACTGCTTTTTCTCTCTTCGCCCCCACTAGCAATCAAAATCCCTGGCTTTGCACTGAGATCAGCAGCAATCATGACAAGACTTGAAATGCTTCCTCTGGGCTCTGTCTTACCCAGCATAATCTCTACAGCTCGGCACCTACCTCCCCGAGCAGGAGTACTGGATAAGACTGCCAGCTCTCTTGGCTGCCAGCTCCAGGCGCTTCTCACCCTTTTTAACTTGCAGCATGCCGGTAGCTCTTGCTTCAGATCAGAGCCTGCTTGGCTCTTGCAATCCTCAGCACCTTTGCTCAGCGTTCTCCCTAAGCAGGTAAATGAGGGAACCGGTTTCTGGTGCTTTGCCCCTCCTCAGCCTGTGCAAATGCCGGAGTCCAAAAATAGGACACCTCGCCTTATGCCAGCGGTGGAAGTGCCACAGGACAGGTGAGAGATGGAGCCCAGCTTTCTGTAGCCACCACGGCCGAGCCTGTGCAGCGCAGCACATGCAGAGACCCAGGCCGGAGAGCTGCGGGTCCGTCTGGGCTCCGTCTCTCCTCGGTGCTTAGCGGACGCTCCCGGAGCACCTTTGGAGACGTGCTGCGTCTCGGAGGAAGCCAAACGCTCCCCTCCACGAGGTCTCCTGCAGGCAAGGGCTCCCTTCAGCGATGCTGGTGCTCGGGGTCCCCCTGACAGAAGTGCTGCTCCGGGGCTTCGGCTTCAGCTCCGAGCTACACCCGGCGTCCGGAGGGGATGCTGGGGGCAGCGCTGGAGCCGAAACCAAAGCACCTGAGCGGGGAAGCGCCGGAGGCTGAGGACACCAGGGCTCTCACGGGAGGCTCGAAACCTCACGTGAGCCGTGCGGAGCCCCACGAAGGGCCGGCGAGCGGCCGCAAGGTCAGCGCCGTCCCCCCGAAGCCCCCCTCAACCCCGCAGCCGCCTGCGGCCGGGCAGCGCGACCTTTCCCCGGGCACCCCGGGGGACCTGGCCGAGGGGATCCCGGCCACCCCCCGCCTTCGTTGTCCCCGCCGCCCGGCTCACCTGGACCTGCATGAAGGAGCCGCGGTAGAAGCAGCAGGCGGCCGCCGACAGGGCGCTCCACAGGCTGCAGCGCTCCGTCATGGCGCGGCGCGGCGAGCCCGGTCCGGGCTGACCCGGCCCGGCCCGGCCCGGCCCCGGGCTGCACCTCCGCTGCCACCGCCGCCGCCGGGCTTCAATTTCAGCCGCTTCCCCGATTACCTCATCCCTTGTCGGCAACGGGAGGCGGCACCGAGGCGGCAGCTCCGCCCCGGCCCGCCCCGCCGGGACCCGGGGCCGCCACAGCGGCCCTCAGCGGCACGGGGACCGGTGGTGCTGAGGGGGAGCGGCGTCCCCGGAGCCCCTGAGGGGAGCCGGGCTTACTGAGGGGAGACGGTGGCCCTCAGGGGATCCAGCTCCGATCAGCCATGTCCTGAGGGGAGCTGGTGGCCCTGAGGGGGGCCGGTGTTCCTGTAGGGATCCAGCCCCACCATGTCATGAGGGAAACTGGGTCTTCTGAGGGGAGCCAGCATCCCTGAGGGGATCGGGCAGCCCCGACCAGCCATGTCCTGAGGGGAGCCAGTGTTTCTGAGGGGATCCAGCCCCACCATGTCCTGAGGGGAGCAGGGTCTTCTGAGGAAATTGGGCAGCCCCGATCAGCCGTGTCCTGAGGGGAACCAGTGTCCCTGAGGGGATTCAGCCCCACCATGTCCTTAGGGGAGCTGGGTTTTCTGAGGGGAACCAGTGTCCCTGAAGGGAGCTGGCACCCCCCAAGCTCCCCCATACCCTGAGGGGTTCCCCTAAGGGAGCTGGCACCCCTCATCTCCTCACCCTAACCTGCCTGCCCTCCCCAGCGACACATGGGGTCAGGGACAGCCTCGGTCCCTCCTTTACCTCACCCTCATCCCTCCTCACCCTACCCGTCCTGGTGCCGTCCTTTCTGGGGAAGACGCCGGTTCCTGCCCCACGTGGAGGCAGTCGGCTGCCTGCTTCCCACGTAGGCTGTCTCCAAGTTGCGTTTAATTAAGGCTCCGCTTCGGTTTAATTAAGGCTGCGGTTTCACAGAACGGGATGCACGAGGCGGCACTGATGGCTCCAAGCCGTGTGCCAGCCCTGCAGCCCCCTGTCACTGCAGTCCCCTGCTGCTCCACAAACCAGCCCTGGGGGATCAGGTCCCGTGTCCCCGCTGTCCTCTTTGCTTGTCTCAGCAGGGACCAGGGTGATGGGAGCCTCTGTGGGAGCGGACCTGGGGGACACAGGACCTGGGGTGCTGGCACAGTGCTCCCATCCCTTCATGCTGCTGCGCTGCCCTCGCCCCAGAGCCGATCTCCATCGGCGATGTCCCCTGCCACGCAGCTTTGCTGCCCAGCTTTCCCTGAACAGCTGCGCTTCCCGCAACTAACGACAGAAATGGACAGAGATTTACGAGGCTGTGCACAGGGCAGGGAGCCTGCACGAGGGGACATGACAGTAAATCCTGTGCTGTTGCTCTCCGGGCAGTAAGGCCTAAGGAAGGAAGGAAGAAGGAATAATCCTTGCTCCCAGCGGAGAATAACTCCAGTTAGCGAGAGCCGTCCTCAAAGCGCGTCCCTGTCCGAAGATGCCTCCTGGTGCGCCTCTGCTCAGCGACGCTGCGAGCTCAGAGGTGTTCCTGCTGTCACCCGCACGGCCTCTCTGCTAATTAATTCAGACGAGCCCCTCGCATCCCCAGGCAAGGAGGAAGCATGCAGGGCTGATGAGATACAGGTCTCCAGAGCGGCTCCTCCACACAGAACAAAGAGCTCGAACACGCTTGCTGGGCCCGCGCTCTGCCCCTTCTATTGTAGGGGAGAGATGAGCCGGGAGGGTAGCGCCTGGTTTTAGGATGGGGCTGAGCAGCAGAAGGAGGAGGGCAGAGCATAGGGTGCAGGGTGGCGGGTGCCCCCGCACCCATAGGTGCCTGCAGCCCTAGCGGGAGTGTGGGCGCTCCTCTCCCCTCGCAAGGGGCCGAGGGACAGAACAGATGGCAGCACGTGGGGAGACGCCGCTCTGCAAGGATCCGAGGGTGAATCACACGCCGGCAAAGGCTTCTCCTCCGCAGAGGGCTCGGCTGCTTCCCTCCTGCGGCGGATCCAAGGCTCTCCGCCGACGGAGCGAGCTGGAGCTGTGCCTGTGCTGCCCCTTCACAGGCGCGAAGGGAAGCTGAATCCCCCGTCCGCTCGCTCGCTGGGACGCACAGTCAGCTTTATTGGCAGCAGCTCCCCCAGGGTGTAACGGGGTTTTGCAGCTCCCTGCCTTCCCCTGTGCGAGGGCCAAACCTAGGCTGGGGCTGCCTGGCAAACCCCGCTGGGAGCTGAGCAAACAGGGATGAGGTGCAGATCCCCCAGGCAGTTTGGGAACATCAGCCCTTAGGCTATTATTAAAGTGTGTTAATTACCAAGAGCTTATTGACCCCGGCTGTCTGCCCCTCGCTAGCTCCTCGGTCTGGTGTTGCACCTCTAATCACCGCAGGTTTGGTGAGGTGAGCGTTGTTCCTGGCCAGTTTGGTGCTGAAGCCCAAGGGCTGATGTTTGTGCCCACCTGGGCATTGTGAGTACAGATCTGCCCCTGATCCGCCCTGAGCCTTTGTCTGTGAAGGCTTTGCAGCTCGTCCTCTCCCTCCTACATCCTCTCTCCTTCACCAGCACTTTTCCTCCTGTCCTTTCTCCACTCGCCCCTCTCTGCTCGTTTCCCTCCCAGCCACGAAGCAGGGAGCTCTTTGGGTGCCAGGTCCCAGCCTTGCTCCCAAGCGATGCCAGCACAGTGGCCAGCGGGCACCCAGCCACCCCGATCCCCGCAGGCTGCGGGGCTGAGCACCGCTGGGTGCTGAGCACCCCGTCCAGGCAGGGCTGTGGGCTCCCTGCCAGGCACGGTGCCTGCAGTCAGCCGGAGTGCCCCCAGCATCTCGGTCGCGCACACGCCAGCTAATTACTTATTTGACTAAAATAGCTGCTGTCGCCGCAGCCATCAGTTGCTTCCGTAGCTCACGGGAAGTGGTGTATAAATCATACACACTGCCCATGGGCTGCATCTGGACACCACGGGGACGAGTAAGAGCTAAAGGCCAAACAGATCAGGTTCGGCATCTGCCTGGACAGCGGGGAATTCTCCTGGCTTACCGAAAACGGCTTGATCCTACAGGCAAAGCCATACCCATTGCTCCACACCCGTGTTGTCTCAATCCATTAACTCACGAGCCATAAAATTTGCCCACCTCCAGGTGCACACACCGATAGAGCAAGGGAAAACACAGCAAGGCACCCGCTCCACCGCCGCGCTGCCCCCCCCCCCGCCCTGGCAGGACTGGTGCGTGCGGGCAGGAGCAGCCCTGTGCACCGCAGGAGCCTCACCGCTCCGTGCACATCGCACCGACAGCACGTTGAGCTCCCACCCGAGCAGCCAGTCTGCTCGTCCCGCGTTGCCAAAGGAAAGTAAGAGAGGAGGGAAGTCCCACCGGGGTGGTCGCAGTGCTGGGGGTCAAAAAGCCGTGTCTGGCCCCGTTGCCCAGAGGCTGCAGGCTGTCAGACCCAGCGGGGTGACCACCGCTGGGCGGAGCGGGGTCCAGCCAGCTCCCTCCAGAGCCCGTCGGTCGGTGCCAGCACAGTTCTCATTTCTGTGTCTGGCTGCGGCTGTCAGAAAGCCCCAAGTCCCAAAGATGAAGGCTCACTGCTCCGCTTACACCGCCCAAGCGGGGCCCTTCAAATCCCTACTCAACACCCAGTGGCATTTTGCAAGAGAAACACATCCCCATCAAGCAACTGCACTCAGGACGCTCCATCCCTCCTCAAACAGACTCCCTTTTGCCATCGCGTGGCAGCAAATCGCCCTCTGGGCAGGTTTTCAGTGCCCCAACCCCAAAACAGCCGGCACCCCACGGCCATCACCCTGCTCCTGCCCAGCGTGCCAGCAGCCTCCTGCAGGAGGGCCGGCTCTCCTCCAGAGCCAGGCGCCTCGCTAATGAATTTCTGGCCAGACATGAAGAGTCCTCAGGAATGTTAATAGTTTGCTGGAGGATAAGCAAGAGATTTGGAGAGATTTACACCGACTTTCATGTGACAGCCACGAAAAGTGGCTCAAACCCTTCCTTTCCTACGTGGGGGCGGAGGGAGGAGGCAGCCCCTGCGTCCGCGGCGCTCGCGAGTGATGGGGAGCGCGAAGCGCAGGCAGCTCCCAGGGGAGCAGCGGCGGGGGGACCGTGCACGGCTTGTGCCTCGCCTGCCGTGCTGTTTCTGGCAGGAAATGTCTTCCGAGGACAAAGAGAGGAGGTGGTGGGATGGGGGCGCAAAGCTGAGCACACGACCTGGCCGGCCCCGGGGCCGCTGTCCCCCCGCTGCCGCTGTCCCCTACCCAGGACAGGCTGCGCCCGCGCTCGGTGTCTTACCTTCACGTATTCGCTGCCGGACTCCAGGCCATTGTGGTGGCTAGAAGGAAAGGAGAAAAATAAAGATGTGTAAGTAAAGGGCAGCAAGTCGTGATGGCCAGGCTAAGGTGGTGGTGGCACAGCGGGGGTCTGTGCTCCACGAGGCTGTGGGTTTGGGGAGGCTCCAAGGGCCCCCGCGCCCGCTCCTGACCCAGAGCTTAGCCTCCCTAATGCGATCAGGGAAGAAAAGGGCCTTTTTTTTAAAGGATCTCTCCCCAAATCGGCTTGGGACCGTGTGAGCAGAGCTGGGGACAGCCAGCAGCCTGGCTGAGGTCCCCGTGGGTCATGGTGCTGGGGGTGCGTGCCAAAGTAGGGTCCCGTGCCCCGTGCCCTGGCAGGGCTGCGGTCCCACTGGGCGGTTTTTGGGACACACCGCCCGGCCGTTTCTGATTGTTTCTCTGCAGCTTTGTGCAAACCCACAGAAAGCAAACTGTCGCTGAAGCCAGGGTGATGTCGGGTCTGAGACTGCAGTAGAAGCTCCCCTTCTTCTTGGTGACATGTTCACTCTTGGCCCTACTGACAACCAACCCAACAGCCCTGAGACACAGCTGGGACACTTCTTTGCCATTCTTTCCTGGGGGACGCTGAATGCCCTTCTCCTTCCCGAGCACGTAGCACTGCTGTTAGTGCTTTTCGTTCCCTTGTGGGCTGAGGTGTTTGTCTGTAGGGGTGAGCCTGGTGGAATCGAGAGAGAGTTCGGGGGTAGAGAGGCCATAACAACTGAGCTGGGATGTGCGACCCTGAGCTCTCATCTTTCTGAATAAAATACAAAAATCCAGACTTCTTTAAGCAGAGCCCAGCACCCATCGCCTCCTAAATTCCAAGCTTCAGCACAGACGTCCCACTACCCACTGAGATCACCCTCCTGGGCACAGGGCTGTGGCCAGGGCAGGCGGCTGCAGCTAAGAAATAACCGAACCCGATGGCATCACAGCCCCGGGATGTCCCTTTCTGTCCGGGAGCCGCCCCGCTCCACCTAGCGCTTGCAGCCACCCGCGCTGCCACGGCTGGAGCCCGCCTGGCACTGGGTGCTGCTGGGGTCCTGCACACAGACCCCTTCCCAGGGGCCAAACCCTTCCTCTGTGGGCTCCCTCCTGGTTGAGGCCGGTGTCTGGTGGCTCAAAAATCAATCAGTCCAAAAATCAATCAATCAATCAATCAATCGGTCGAGCCCCCCGGGAGCTGCGGTGCCCGGCACCACGCGAATCCTGCTCCTTCCCCAAGCCCACCCTGCTGCAGCGGCTCGGAAGAGGAGAAGCAGAGTTGGAAACCAAGGAGGGGAAAAAGCTAGAGGAGCATTTCTGGGGGGGGGGGGGGGCGGGACACAGCTGCTTCGGGCAGCTGCGGGCTGCCTGCCCACCCTGGCGTTGCCTCTCCAGCCTGTTTGCCTTTCACACGGCCGCAGAGAGCGCCTGGTGCTGCGAGAGCCGTGAGAAAAACCGGCAGGAGGACGGGGGCCTCCGGGCAGGAAATCGGGAGCATGAGAGCAGCTGGGAGACGCTGCGAGGGCTGGCGGCGAGGGGGGGGGCCTCGTGCTGGGGACGGGCAGCAGCTGCGGCTGGGGGGGGGGGGGGGGAGGCCGGGGGCCGCAGCCCCCCTTGGCTCCACACATTCCTGGAGGAAACGGCATTTTTGGGGGCAGCCGAGCGCCTGGGAGAAATTCCAGGGCTGCCTTTGGAGCGCGGCCGCAGCCGGGCTGCTGGGACTCGGAGCTGCCGCTGGGGTTTCCGCAGGGTGCCTGAGCCTTTGGGGCTCCGAGAGGCAGCGCGGTGACACGCAGATGTGCCAGGCTCTGCGCTGGGGACCGCCGGGGCTGATGGCGTGGGTCCAGCCCCGATTTGGAGCCCAGGCTCCGCTCAGCTTTGTACACCGGGGCTGTGCACCAAGGGAGCCACGTTTGGGCACCCGGTGCCTCGGTTTCCCCTCCTTCGAGCCCCTCGGTGCCGGCCGGGTTTGTTGGTGCCGGCAGCGCCCTGCCCGCGCCCCGCGGGAAGCGGCATTTCCCGTGCTCGGAGGGAAGTCGAGTCACGTCCGCCCCGCGACCTGCCTGCAGGTCACCTCCCGTTAGTCACCGTGTCCCTGCCGCTGTCACCGCTGCTCCTGTGGGGCCACGGCACCGCCTGGCTCCGAGCAGCCCCGGGGCTGGGCGCTGCTGCGCTCCCTGTCCCAGCGATTCCCAAGGGGGCCCGACCCTGCAGGGAGCTTCTCGGGTGCGTGGGCAACCTCAGCCCGCCCCGCCTCGGGGGCCTGCGCTCAGTCAGGAGGCGCTGGAGATTCTCCAGGGGTGGAAAACATGACCAAGGGCCACGCTTGTCCCCTCCGTGGTCCCTTAGCACGGGCACTCCCTGTTCTGGGCAGCTGTCCCTGCCCACCCCCCCCTCCCCGTGTCCTGGCGGGGAAGGATTGTCCCTGTCCCCGAGGACGTGCGCAGGAGGAAGGGCTGGGGAGCGGCACTGCCCCGGTCCTGCTTCCGCCCGCCTGTCCCACAGCACAGCCCGGCCGTGGGGACGGCTCCGGCACTGCCTGGGGCACACGGCCGCTCCCCGAGCCCCGAGCAGGGCACAGAGGGGCAGCAACACCCCCGGTGCCAAGCCCTGCTCGGGTCACTCTTGTGCCTCAGTTTCCCCAGCAAACAGCACGGCCACGGTCATCATCGGTGCAGCCCCAGATGATGCACAAAGGCGTTTGGCGCTCGAGTTTTGGGGATCCAAGCCCCCGCTCCAGCACTCCCCAGAGCCGAGACGCACGGGTGACCAACGCGCGTCCCCACGCCGCTCGGCTCCCGCCCGCCCTGGTCTGGGGGCTGATTTCTGGGGAAAAGGGGGTGCCCTCCGCGGGGGCTCCGCGCTCGCCCGAGGATGTGGCAGCACTGCCTGCGCCGAGCCCCCAGCCCACCGAGCCCCGGGGCCGGCCGCAGCCCCCAGCCGCTGTGTCCCGGTGCTCTGTCCAACCGCGGTTTCGGCAGCCGCAGCCGATGCGCTCGCTCTTTCCATCAGCAAATGCCGGGGCCTTGGCGGCTCCGACAGCTCCGCGTCGAGGCTTTGTGCGCCCCGAGCAAAGCCCTTTCCCAGCCTCTCCCTCCCCATGCCCTGCGCCGTGCCGGGGTGGGGGGGCCAGATCCTTACCTGCCCTGCCCCAGGGTGGGAAACCTCCTGCCCACCGCTGTCATCGGCCCCGCGTGGCTCGGCGAGCGCCTCTGCTCCGGGACGGGGAGAAGCTCTGGAGGGTGCTCCCCTGCCTCGCTCTGAGCCGGGACGTGGGGCGCGGGCGGCGGCGGCGGACCCTCCTCCTTCCCGTCCCAGCCCTCCTCTGGCCCTCCCTTCGCGGCCGGCAGGAATGTGCAGCCGGTTCCCACCGCCAGCACGAATTCCTCTTCCTCGCCCCGCTCCTGGCACCACGTGAACCCCCCCCCCCCCCTCTCCAGGGTGAGCCCCGCGGCACCACGGCGGTGGTGCTGGGGGAAAAGGGGATTTGGGGCCGCCAGGGTGCAATATGGGAACCTGGGTCGGGGCTGGCATGACGGGACGTCGTTACGGGGGGAAATTTGGTGTCCTCTGGCAGTGCCCCCAGTCCCACACTGGGGATGTGTTTGACCCCTGTGCCCAGACACCCAGGTGACGGGCAAGGCTAAAAATCCCTCTCATCCATTTTGAGGTGAAAACCCTCTGAACAAGCCAATTCAGGACGGCCGAGGCCCCCAAACCCTGGAGAGGGGTTTAACAGGCAGGGGAAGGGATTGGGGCTGGGGTGTTTTTGGGATTGCCCCTGTGCCTGGACAGAGGCAGTGCTGCTCAGGAGGAGAAGGATGTCAGGGATGGAAGGGGAAGGAGGGACGGAGGGGGAGGCTCGGAGGACAGAGCCGCCTGCAGGACAAAGGGACACCCGGGTAAGGGGAGGCCGCGAGGTGTTTCCACCCCATCCGGAAACAGGAGGGAGCAGAAAGCCCACAGGAAACCTCGCTCCCGCAGAGCCTCCGAGCCAGGCCGTGGTGTGCTCGGGCAGCGCTGTCCCGCCGGCCAGGTGCATCCCGTGGGGACCCTGCTGCGTCCCAGCCCCTCGTCCCGCCTGGGGAGCACAAAGCGGGTCCTGCAGAGGGCAGAGCAGAGCTGATGGGGCCCTACCTGTCTGGGGAGCTCTCGCTGGGGCGCTCTTGCCCCTTTCCCAGCAGATCCCTGGTGGTGGTCTCCGTTCCTGGTGCAGGGCTGGGGGCTGGTCTGGGGCTCGGTGCCTCCGTCCTGGGGCAGGAGATGTTCCCTGCGGGCTCCTGGTCCACCCCGGCCATCGGTGCCGTCGGGGTGCCCGAGGGCAGAGCCTCTCCCTCCTCCTGCTCTGCTTTCCCAGAGGCTGAGAACGGGTCTGCGCCAGCGTCTGGGGTGCCAGGAGTCTTGGGGGACTCGGGGACGCTCACTGGGGTTGTGCTGGGCATCTTGTCCCTGGGGCTCCCTTTCTCCCGGCAGCTCTGGGTACTCCTGGCTTTGCCTGGGCTCTTCCCCACCTTGCCCGGGTTCTGCCTGGGCATGGTGCCCATGTGGCTGTACATGTCTGACGACCGGGCGTAGGGGCCGGGGCTCTTGGGCATGGTGTTGAGGTCATCCTGGGTGCTGCTGAAGGGCTCCTCCAGGAAGCCGTGGGGAGGCAGACCCCCTTCCCCTGACTCGGAAGAGCTGGGGGCCACGGCCCCGCGCCGCAGGGTGAAGGAACGGGGGATGCTGCTCAGGCTGCCGAAGCCTTTGAACTTGAAAAACTCTGGCAAGGAGAGAGGAGAGAGGAGAGAGGGGGAGATGAGGGGTGGGCACGGGCACCGCGCCGTGGTGCAGCCCGGTGTCAGCCCTGCTGCACTGCACACCGCTGGTCCCAGCGCAGCGTTATGAGTGTGTGGCCTGGGGCATATGCGATGCTGCTGGGGGGGCTCTCCAGGCTCTCCAGCTCTCCAGGCTGAGAGCCAGGACACGCTGCGTTTGCCCCAGAGGTCCCGGACTTGTGGATGTGCACCGTGTGCACGTCGTCACCAGCACAGAGCGGGATCCGGCCACCGGCTGGGCTCGCGCAGCAGCGCTGGCTGCGAGCAGGAGGCAGCCTCCTGCCTCCCCACTTCCTCGCTTAGCCCCTCGCAGCCTCACTGCAGCTCCCCGGAGCCACCTGCAAGCGCCGAGCGCTCAGCGGTTGCCGGAGGAGTATTTATAACCCTGGCGGGCGGCTCTGCGTTTCGCACCTCGGCGCTGTGTGCCACTGCAGTGCCTCCCCGGCTGCGTTGGTGCAAGGGTGGCTGCGCGCAGGGCAAACGGGGCTGCAGCCTCCCTGTTGCGCAGCAGAGCTGCGCTGGTGGAGCCTTGGTTTGCTGGGTGCTTGGGGGTTTTGCAATGCTTACATTATACGGTGGGGCCCTGCAAAGCCTCTTCCCCTCCGGCTTTGCCGAGGCAGGAAGCTGCTCGCTACAGTGGCACCGTGTAAGGAGCCTGGGTGCTGGGGGGGGCGCGGCCCTTGGACCCCACCTCCTGCACAGTCTGCAGGGTGCCCCCGCCACCAGAGGGGGCAAGGGGGCTGCAGCAACCCAGAACCGCTCCTGCAGAGCCAAAACCTTGCGGCCTGGACTCTGTTAACAACAATACTGCTTTGGGTTAAAGATCCCCTCGGTGTCTGAGCATCCTTTGCGTTCGGGGCTGCTGCGGGGTGGAAAAGCTGGGGACCTCCCCGATCTCCCTGCTTTCCACCACGATGGAAAATCCCAGCTCAGCCGGGGCCGTGGGAGATGGGTTTTGCCCAGCCCCTCGCACAGCTCCCAGGGGAGCGGAGGGGCTGGCCTCCCACCGCGCCGGCATCGGCACGTGGAGGCAGAGGAATGCGGAGAGCAGCAGCGAAGGCCAGCTCCTGCTCAGCGCGGGGCCGGCGATGTGCAGTCCGCTGGAGCCGCCTCCGAGGGCTTTGGGGAAAACCCGAGGTCTGTGAGAAAGAGCACAGCTCCCTCCCAGCGGGCACCACCGCTTCCTCTGCGCCCAGCTTCCAGCGCTTCGGCCCCGAGCGCAGCTCCATCAGTGCAGATTCACCCCCAGCCTCCATCCCAAATCGCTGCTGCAGGAGGACCTGGAGGGGTCCCGGACACCCCCAGCCGCAGGTTTCACCCCCAGCCACACAGCAGGTTGAACGCTCCTTGAAAGATGTGATTTGGGGAGCAGAAATCCCCAGTGGGGTGAGAGTGGGGTTCACCCCCATTGGGTGCACCCTGGCACCCAGTGCATGCAGACTGGTCCCAGTCCCAGTCCCAGCACCTGACCCATCAGCACCAGGGCTCGACCAGCCCTGGGGACGTAAAACCCCAGAGCCCCTCTCATCCCCAGTGAGTTTCCTGATGAAACCTCTTGCTTACGAGAGGTAACCGTGCTCGTGCATCCCTCCCTTCAGGGCCAGGCTGCCCAGGTGAGCACCCAGCGCCCGCTCTCGCCGTCCCCCGGTGACTTACTGAATTTCTTGAAGCCCCCTCGTTTCTGGCCCTCGGCCATGGCCATGCCGGGTGGAGGCTGCGGGGACCGGGAGGGACAAGTTTATAAACTTGAAGCCCGTCCCTGCCCGCTCCTCCCTTCCTGTCCCCCCCCTCCGCCTCTCACTTGCTCTCTTGATCACTCAGCGCTTCCTCCCTGCTGCTGTCATCTGCTCGCGTGGCAGACCGCTGTCCCCGCTGTCACCACTGAGCCCTGGTACCCGCTGACTGTGGTCCTTGATGTCCCCACATTCTGCTCGTCCCCGCCTGGCTGCTCAGGAGCCACCCCCGGGACACTGCTTTGGGGCTGCCCCAAACCCCTGGGTGCCAGCCCCACGGACTGCGGTGCCAGCCCTGCAGATGACGGTCCCCCTTGGATGTTGGTGGTTGGACCAGGTGATCTTGGAGGTGTTTTCCAGCCTTGTGATCCTATCATTTTATGCACGAGGCTCAGCCCCTGCCCTCATCCAGCCCCTGGACGGTGGCTTCGTGCCCAGCAGGAGCCCCCACACCCTGCTGCTCCCTGGGCTGGGGGCCCTGGAGCGGGACGAGGTGATGCAGGCGCAGCAGGGAGCCACGGGGCTGTCTCCACCCGCGTGTCCCTGTCCCTGTCTAGCCTCGGTGCTTCCCGCTGTGTTCCCCACTTTGGGTAGCAAACGACCCCAAATAAGCCACACGGTGCGGGCAGCGGCACAAAACCCATCCGCGTTTGCCGTGGTTCGCGCTGCACTGGGACAGGGGCTTGGGATCCCCACCGGGGCCCACCACCGAGCCCCCAGGGAGCTGAGGGACGGACGGAGGGACCATGGAGGCACCTCTGAGCCTCCCAACCCCGGCGGGGCGACACCTTCCCGGGGGTAACCCAGGCTAAAGGCGAGGGGGCGACAAGATGGCGGCGGGGGGGGACGGACTACAACTCCCAGCGGGCAGCGCGGCACGGCGGAAGCGGCGGGGAGGGGGAGCCGGACGGGGCCGTGGCGGCCGGCGGCATGGCCAAGCAGTACGACATGGTGGAGTGCCCCTTCTGCGACGAGGTCTCCAAGTACGAGAAGCTCGCCAAGATCGGGCAGGGCACCTTCGGGTGAGCGCCCGGGCCGCGGGGCCTCGGCTGGGGCCGGCCGGGGGGGCTGCGGCCCGGCCCTTCCCCTACCCCTTTCCCCTTCCCCTACCCCTTTCCCCTTCCCCTACCCCTTTCCCCTGCCCCTACCCCTTTCCCCTGCCCCTACCCCTTTCCCCTGCCCCTACCCCTTTCCCCTGCCCCTAACCCTTTCCCCTGCCCCTACCCCTTCCCCTGCCCCTACCCCTTTCCCCTGCCCCTACCCCTTTCCCCTGCCCCTACCCCTTTCCCCTGCCCCTACCCCTTTCCCCTGCCCCTACCCCTTTCCCCTGCCCCTACCCCTTTCCCCTGCCCCTACCCCTTTCCCCTGCCCCTACCCCTTGCCCCTGCCCCTACCCCTTTCCCCTGCCCCTACCCCTTTCCCCTGCCCCTACCCCTTTCCCCTGCCCCTACCCCTTTCCCCTGCCCCGACCCCTTTCCCCTGCCCCTACCCCTTTCCCCTGCCCCTACCCCTTTCCCCTGCCCCTACCCCTTTCCCCTGCCCCTACCCCTTTCCCCTGCCCCTACCCCTTTCCCCCTGCCCCTACCCCTTTCCCCTGCCCCTACCCCTTTCCCCTGCCCCTACCCCTTTCCCCTGCCCCTACCCCTTTCCCCTGCCCCTACCCCTTTCCCCTGCCCCTACCCCTTTCCCCTGCCCCTACCCCTTTCCCCTGCCCCTGCCCCTCACAGCCTTCTCCCCCTTCTCCCAGGGAGGTTTTCAAAGCCAAGCACCGCCAGACGGGCAAGAAGGTAGCCCTGAAGAAGGTGCTGATGGAGAACGAGAAGGAGGGGGTGAGTGGCTGTGTTTGCCTGGCTGCGTTTGGGGAGGACGGGGCGGGAGGGCTCAGGGAGCGGAGCCGATCTTTGTGACGGCGGAGGGCGTCCTGGCTCCCTGCGCGTGTTCTCTGACGATGTTTACAGCTGGGACGTGCCAGGTCTTGAGTAACAGCGTGAACGGGTAGCGGGGAGGCCGCCCTGCGGGTCAGGAGGGGCTGTGCAGTGCCCCCGACAAACAGACAGGGTGTCAGCGTTGCTTAAACGCCTCCGCCTGGTGGCGGAATCGCTCCTGCTAATGGTACTTCTGCTAATGGTACTACTGCTAATGACTTCTGACAGTCCCAGTGTTATGTTTTGAAGCTCTGATGGCACGTAAATAAGTTGGCCCAGTGCTGCTCCAGCAGCCCCCCTGCTGTGTTGTTGTGGTCGCGGCTTTCCCGTCCTCCAGGCAGCCGGGGGCTGGTCTCCTGCGCTCCTAACCCACGCCCTCTGTTTCTCCTTTCAGTTCCCTATCACGGCTCTGCGAGAGATTAAAATCCTCCAGCTGCTCAAGCACGAGAACGTGGTGAACCTCATAGAAATCTGCAGGACCAAAGGTAGCTGCCGGGGGGTCTCCCTTGCGCTGGCTGCTCGCCGAGGGGCTGTCGGTTTTCCTTCAGCCCTGGTCGGTGGCTGAGCAGAGCGGTGTGCCGTGGGTGGGAACGGGTCTTCCAGCTGGGCCTCGGGGTGACAGCACACCCGTTTTTGAAAGCTGTCTCTAAATGGGTTAGAACTGTGCCGCAGCTTGGCTGGAAAAAGCCCTCGTCAGAGCACGCCAGTGCTGTCGCCGTGCGTGCTGTCTGTGTGCTGCCTGAGAAGCTTTAAATAAACCTGTGCCGGAGAGCACCCGAAGCGGGGGGTTTTCCTCCTGGCACGGATTTCGTGGCTGCGTGGTGTCGGGGCCGTGCTGGGAGCTGTGTCTCAGCTGGAGGCGCGCTCAGGCTCTCGCCGGGTGCGTGGCACTCAGTGCTCGGGGCTGGGTTAAACGCGCTGCAGCCCCGCGCGGAGCCCTTCGGGGGCGGCGTGCCGAGCTGCTTGCTGCTCCACCTCGTCGCTGCAGGCTGTCCCTGGCGGAGGCAGCGTGCCTGGTGTGCTTAATGCACCTGGCCTGGCTCGGTTTCCAGGGAAATGGGTTTAAAACACTTCCTGCTTTTTATATATCATCCTCTTCTGTGGATTTTACCAGAAAAGCAGTTTTGGAGGTGACAGATGATGTTAAAGCCTGCCATGCTGTAGCCAGTCGCTTCAGCTAAATAAAATGCAAGTGGCAGCTATCTGCTGCTGCTGCTTCCGTAAAAACACCAGGTAGAAACTTCCAACCTAGGACTGGGGACCGGAATTTACCCTGCAGTGTCTATTGATTACCGCCAGTTTTTGGAACTAGCAGGTACAAGGAAAAACACCACCGCCAAGTTAATTTTTAATACCTTGTGTGATTAAAGCAGTTGTGATGACTGCATGTGTCTGGCATGCTGAAGGTAAATATTTTTGTGGATGTGTAAAATTGTTTGGTTTTTGTTTAAATTCCAGTTTCCTTCCAAATCCACTTTGACCTCAGTTTCACGTGAAAAATAGGAATGTGGCACTTACTGTTCCCAGACTTTCAGCTTTTGTCTTTTCACGTGGTGAGGACTGTGCCCGTGTCAGGGACTCACACAGATCCGCAAGCATCCTCCCCGCCAGCGGGGAGAGCGCGGCGTTGGCTGCGAGGGCTGAGCTCAGCCCTCGGGGTCTGGTTCTGGTTGCTGATCAGCGGGGTTTGCTGTGTACAGCTGATGGCAATCAGCCTTTCGTTTTAATGTTTTGCACGTGTGCTCTAGGAACGAGATTGAAATTGATTGCTTCATTTGAGGTTTCCTGCTATTGACTTTAAATTGCAATTGAAATTGGAGTTTTAAATCATATTGATCTAGATCAGTCTGTTTTCGTAGATACCGGTTGAGGTTGCAGAAACCTCACTTTCTAATGTTATTTTAGAAAGATTTTCTCTGTTCCTGTGTTTATTTTTTTTTCTGGGGCTGTCTTTGCCTGTAATGCTGCTGTGGTGATCCTGCTTGGCTGGCAGCTGGTGGCGTGTGCACCTACAGGCCCTGGTGTGTAGGGAGGAAACTCCACAGCTGTTAGGCGCACAAATTAAGCTTTCAAAGACTTTTTGTGTCCTTTCCTTGCCTTTCCCATGACATTTGCCGCTCGTCCCCTGTTCTTCTGTTGCTTGTTTTTGCTGCCTTAGTGCCTCTCTCCGAAGGACCTTGAGGCCTGCAGGGTCTCTGTTTCTCTGTGTGTGTGCCCTGAGGCTTTACGTAGTGAGCCAGGATGGCTGGAGGTCAGGAGGAGCTGTGATGGGACCGGGGATCCCTCTCTGACTGTCCCTGCTTGCCTCTCCTGCAGCCTCTCCGTACAACCGCTGCAAGGGCAGTATCTACCTGGTGTTTGACTTCTGCGAGCACGACCTGGCTGGCCTTCTCAGCAACGCCCACGTCAAGTTCACGCTCTCGGAGATCAAGAAAGTCATGCAGATGCTACTGAACGGACTGTACTACATCCACAGGAACAAGGTAACGGGGCCGGATCCGTGCTGAGCTCTGAGGCCCACCTTGCTCTCCGCGACCTGCCGAGGGGTGGGTGTCTTAGCACAGGCTGGAGGGAAAGCCTTCCTTGTCCTTCATCTCTGGAACCGGGGTGCCAAAGGAGGATTCCTCAGTGGCTTAATCTTTCTGTCCTCATGCAGATCTTGCATCGAGACATGAAAGCCGCCAATGTCCTGATCACTCGGGACGGAGTCCTGAAGCTTGCAGACTTCGGGCTGGCTCGAGCTTTCAGCCTGGCTAAGAACAGCCAGCCGAACCGCTACACCAACCGGGTGGTCACCCTGTGGTACCGGCCGCCAGAGCTGCTCCTAGGTAGGCGGTGGGCTCCGCCGGCTCCTCCTCCCTTCTTGTCCCCTGGTGACTAACGCAGCGCCTCTCCTTAGGGGAGCGGGACTACGGGCCCCCCATCGACCTCTGGGGCGGAGGCTGCATCATGGCCGAGATGTGGACCCGCAGCCCCATCATGCAGGGCAACACGGAGCAGCACCAGCTCACCCTCATTAGCCAGCTCTGTGGATCCATCACGCCGGAGGTGAGGGCCGGAGCGAGGGCAGGCCGTGGAGGGCAGGAGCTGCAATGTGGTGACGTGGGCTGGGACTGGGATCAAGTGCTCCTGATCCTCTCCCTGCCCTGTGTGCGGGTTGCTGCGTGTTCCCAGCATCAGTGTGCCTGCTGCTGGCGGGGAGGTTGGGAGCCGAGTGTCCGCTGACACTGAGCTTCCTTGCTGCTTCGTGTAAACTCCAGCTGCCTTGTCCAGCCTCCTAAACATATGAGGGTGAACGTGGCCTCTTCTGAGATGAGCGAGTGGTGTCCTTGTTTCTGAGCACGGCGGGGATGCTGGTTGCTCAGTGTGAAAGAACAGAACGTAACGTGTAGGAATCTATTCTGTGTTTGGGAGTTGCCTCTCAGATAAACGCCCTCTATGTTTCTGGTTAAAGAGGTTTGTTTTATGCTGTGGGGTTTGTCTCGGGTGCTTTGCACTGGTCACGCTGGAGAGCGTCTTTAATTCCGGCTGGTGATCTGTGGCATCAGCTCAGCCCTGCTGTGAGCACTCAGCCCTTTCTCAGCTCCTTACTTAAGGGCAGCTAGTCCTGCCCTCTTGTGGAAGATCGAGCCGAAAGGGATCTTGGCCAGGGCTGTCATCAAACAGGGTGTGATAGGAGGGCGGCTGTGCACGCAGCTGCAGAGACCGACGCTGCTGTTACATACACTGAAGGTGCTTCCTTTTGTACCGAAGTGCTTGCTGCGGTCTGTCCCAGACTGGGGCTGAGGTAAGTACAAGTGATTGCAGCAGGCTGTGGTTTCTAGGGATAAAAGGTGCCACGTACATCCAAGTTGTTATTAGCGAGGAGTTTTGTCCGTTGACCTTTCTGGAGATTGTTGTTGGCCTTAGCTGGTTCTCCAGTAGATTTTTTTTTTTTTTTTGGTGGGAGGACAGAAATCCTGTGGCATCCTCAGGAGTTTTGTGCTGTGTGCCGTTCCCACACCAGGAGGATTCTGTCCTGACTTGTCCACGTGTCTGTAGGCTTTGGTGTGCTCTTTAGTGTCTCCGTGCTGTGGGAACAAGGCCTGCTGGCTTGGAGCTTATAAAATAGCATTGTTCTCTCAGCATACCTCATGCCAGTTTGCCTGAGGGTGTTAACTTCAATGGCTTCTGCTCTCTGTAACTATCTCCTCCTGACCCTCCCCTTCCTGATCCCTCCCAGGTCTGGCCGAATGTGGATAAATACGAGCTGTTTGAGAAGCTGGATCTCCCCAAGGGCCAGAAGCGCAAGGTGAAGGATCGCCTGAAAGCCTACGTCAAGGACCCCTATGCGCTCGACCTCATCGACAAGCTGCTGGTGCTGGATCCCGCCCAACGCATCGACAGCGACGATGCGCTGAACCACGACTTCTTCTGGTCAGACCCCATGCCCTCGGACCTCAAAAACATGCTGTCCACCCACAACCAGTCCATGTTTGAGTACCTGGCCCCGCCACGCAGGCGGGGTGGGCACATGCCCCAGCAGCCAGCAAACCAGGGCAGGAACCCCACAGCCACCAACCAGACCGAATTTGACAGGGTGTTTTGAGCGGGGTCCCGGCCGGGCTGCTCAGGGAGGTGCAGTGAGCAGGGATGAGCTGGCGGGGTCTCTCTCTCTCTCTCTCTCTCTCTCTCTCTCTCTCTGGGCAGGGACTTCCTTCAAGGCGAAGTGCCTGGTGGCTTTAACCGAGCTCTGCCGTCCCCTCTCCTCGCACAGGAGCTCTGCCACTAAGGAGCTGTGGCGTGCAAGCTGTCTGGTTGTGTGTGTGTATGTGTGTGTGAGTGGGGAGGTGACGTCTGTGAGCCTGGGGTTGTTTCCCTGCAGCTTTGGCACAGAGCCTGTGTCCCCCTGGAGCAACCTGTATTGGTTAGGTTAATCTCGTGGATCAATTGTTAGGGACCTGGTGACGGAGAAGGTGGCTGTGTCAGTGCTGGGCTTGCTGAGGCTCTCAGCAAACAGTCCAGTGGGCAGCAGGACTGGGAGCAGCTGCCCTGGACCAGACTGGGCCCCGCTGGTAGCCGTCTCTGACTCTCAGTTGGTCTTAGCTCCTACACAGCATGTCCTCTGAACGCTCAGAAGCTGATGTAGGATGAGGCAGGTGCCTCTGAGTAATTTGGACGTGTCTTGGGGAAGGCGTAGTCATACTGCCTAGAGTGACTAACTCTCACTAGAGTTTTGGGCTACAGCCTAGAAAGGGCCTTAGTGGGCCAACCAGAGGGGTGGCTGACACAGCTGGTTGCTCCATACAGCCAGGTTTTATGGTGGGAATCATTGGTCTCTGTCACAGTGCTCGGCGTCCGTGCTTTCTTGGTTCCAAGCTGCAATTAGGATTCTTGTGGGACACACCTAGCCAGCTGCCTGCTTTTCGCTTAGCACTAACCATGGTGAGGATTCGGATTGGGAAGGGAGCTGGGGGTGCTGCCCTCAGGCAGGCTGGCTCCTGGGGGTGCTTGGAGGCAGCCCCCTGTCCCACTGCTTGCAGAGCTTTCAGCACGGCGGGGCTGTGTTGGAGGAGCCAGGGCCACTCTTACAAACCCTCGTGCATCCGCTCCTCTGTCCTGGAGCTCTGTGGGTGAGTCTGGAGCAGGACCACCGCCGTCCCCAGGCGCAGAGATGAGGCACACGGTGCCGGTGTGCGTGTGCCTTGCTCTGCTGGAGTTCTTGGGACGGGCTGGTGTGGAGCAGGTGCTCCTTCACAGCCTGCTCAGCACGTCGTCTTCCACGGCTGTCAGCTGCACATGGCCATCTTCTCCCAAGCCACGTGGATCCCAAGACTTTCAAACACGTAACGTGTAGGAAACGCAGTGGGTGATAACCTTTGGCATTTGATAGGTTGTCCATTAACTAGACCAGTGGCAAAAGCCACGTCCGTGGCATATTAGCTCGAGGTGGAGGAGGTGGGGAGCGCACCCCTTTCAGAACAGCCGCTGAGGATGATAAAGGACGCCTATAAGGTAAATCCCTCTTGGTGTGGGGGGCTCCGAAATCATGTCTGGTTGCGGGGGGACTCGTTCCTTGGGGAAAAAAAATGAAGTTGGTTGCGAGCAATAAGCCAGATTACTTCTGCCAGTTGTGAATAAACGTGATCTTGTTCCGAAACACCTTCCCCCCTCCGTGTGTGGACCTGCTTCTTATGCCTGAACTTCGAAAGCACCCAGGGCCGCCTTTGATGCGCTGCGCCGGGCGGGCAGGGGCAGGTTGGCGGGGCGCTGCGTGCCCTGACAGGGCTGCTGGCGGGGGCTGGAGCGGAGCCATGCCCTGTGTGGTAACGCGGGTAGCGGGGACGGAGCATCCTCGCTGGGGAGGCAGCGGGGCCGCTGTGGTGCTTTTTTCGCCCTGCTGTGGCCTCTGTGAGGCCGGGGGGGGGGCGCGCTTCCAGGGCTGCGTGCTTGGAGCCCCCACGCCGTGGCTGGGCCGTGGGCGAGCCCCGAGCAGCGCCCCGCCGAGCTGCGCCCTGCCCGGCGACCCCGCGCTCCCCGCGGCGCCTCGCCCTCCGTGAGGGGAGCCCCTGCCCCTCTCCAACATGGCGCCCCCCCCCCTCCCCCAGCCTTTGGGACGTGGCGGCGCTTTGCCCTTAATAAAGATGGCGGCGGCGGCACGAGGGGGATAGTGGCGGGGGAGGCGTGGCCGCGGCGGGGCGGGAGGCGCGGGGAGCGGCGCGATGGTGGCGCGGGGGCTGCGCGCGCTGCGGGCCGCGGCGGCGGCGGGCGGGGGGGGGGCGCGGCGGGAGGGGGCTCAGCACGCGCCCCGCGCGCGCCCCCGCCGCGGATTACCAGGTACCGGTACCGGGGGGGGGGCACACCGGGACACGGCACCGGGACCGGAGCGGAGCCGCGCTGTGGGATCGGGGGGGGGGGGGATAGGGGGCTGGTGGACCCCTCCCCGGTACCGGGGGGTGCACCGGGACCCCCCCCTCCCGCACCGCGGGGGGCGTTTGGATGCCACGCACGGGGCTCGGCCCCCCTCCCGGGGGGGGTGGGGGGGGGAGCGGGGAGCGGGGCTGCCCCGGGCTCAGCCGGCCCCCCCCCCGCCGGGGATAAGAGGCCGGTGCCCGGGCGGAGGGGGTCGGGGACGGCGATGGGCGCCTCAGCGGCGGGCTCGTTCCAGGACGCCATCCGCACCCTGAACACGCTGCAGACCAACGCCAGCTACCTGGAGCAGGTCAGGCGGGAGCGCGGAGACCCCCGGGCGCAGCTGGAGGCCATGAGGGGCTTCCTGGAGAGGAGCGGGCTGCGGGTGAGACGGTGTCACACACACCCCCCCCCCCCGGTGTGTGCCCCCTGTGTCACCCCCCCCCCCCCGGCGTCACCCGGTGTCCCTGCGGTCCTTGTCCCCGGCCAGAGCGGCCGCAGGGGTCCCACGGGGTGGCTGACCTGCAGGTGGAGGACCTGGACGGGCTGAACATCATCCACGTCACCGGGACGAAGGGCAAGGTGAGCGGGGAGGGGTGGGGGGCGCGGGGGGCGGGGGGACACGGACGGGGACAGAGGGGACACGGATGGGGACGGGGACGGGGATGGGGATGAGGACAGGGACACCCAGGGCTGACGCTGCCGCATCCCCAGGGCTCAGCATGCGCCTTCACCGAGCGCATCCTCCGCAGCTACGGGCTGAAGACCGGCTTCTACAGGTGGGCAGGAGCGGCCGGGGGGCTCCGGGGGGGTGGGGGGCACGGGGACACCATTTGGGCCATGCCTGAGGGTGTCCCTCCCCCCTGTTTTTGTGGTGTCCCCCCCCAGCTCCCCGCACCTGGTGCAGGTGCGCGAGCGGATCCGCATCAACGGGCAGCCGCTCAGCAAGGAGCTCTTCAGCAAGTACTTCTGGCTGGTCTACAACCGCCTGGAGGAGACCAAGGTGGGGGCTTCTTGGGGCTCACTGGGGGATGTGGGGGGCTCCTGGGGGCTCACCGGGGACCGGGGAGCACCCTGGGGCCGTCCCCTAACGCGCCCCCTGCCCGGCAGGACCCGGCGCAGGCCAGCATGCCGGCGTATTTCCGCTTCCTCACCATCATGGCCTTCCACGTCTTCCTGCAGGAGAAGGTAGGCGATGGCGTGGTGCTCCCGCAGACAGCGGGTCTCAGGGGGACAGGGGGGACGGGGGCTGACCCCCGGCGGGGCCGTGATGGCCGTGCCAAGCCCATGGTGCCGTCGGGTGTGTGGGTGGCATGGTCCCATCACCCGCTGGGTCCCAAATCCACGGGGACGCTTGCCGCTGATGGCTCTGCGTCCCCTCGGTCCCCAGGTGGACCTGGCGGTGCTGGAGGTGGGCATCGGCGGCGCCTACGACTGCACCAACATCATCAGGTAGGTGGGCACCGGGACCGTCCCCGCGCCGTCCCCGCGCCGCCTCCCGCCCGCTGCTGAGCCCCGTGTCCCCAGGACGCCCGTGGTGTGCGGCGTCTCCTCGCTGGGCATCGACCACACCAGCATCCTGGGGGACACCATGGAGAAGATCGCCTGGCAGAAGGGGGGCATTTTTAAGGTAGGGACGAGACTCCGTGTCCCCCTGGGGGCTGCTTTGGGGCCGTGCTTGGTGGAGGTCCCTGACGGTGTGCGTCCCTCCTGCAGCCCGGCGTGCCGGCGTTCACCGTGCCGCAGCCCGAGCGGCCGCTGGAGGTGCTGCGGGACCGAGCCCGGGAGTGCGGGGTGAGCTCAGGGACGGGGTTGTGGGGCGAGCAGGGGGTCTCCGTGCGGCAGGGGGGGGCTCAGCCTCCTGTCCCCACAGTGCCCGCTCTATGTCTGCCCGGAGCTGGACGCCTTCGAGGCCGGGAGCCGGGCGCTGGAGCTGGGGCTGGCGGGCGGCCACCAGCGCTCCAACGCCGCGCTGGCACTGCAGCTCTCGCGGACGTGGCTGCAGCGACGGGGCTACGAGGGTAAGCCAGGAAAAGGGGGGAGGGGACAGAAGGGATGGAAAATGGGGCGGGGGGTGGCATGCTCACAAAGCGCCATCGGGGTGCCCGTCCCCAGCAGGTACCGGGGTGCTGCAGGATGTGCTGCCCGTCGTGGAGCCGTTGGCGCAGCGATCAGTGCCGCTGGCACCCGTGTTTCATCCCAGCGATGCCATGATCCAAGGTGCAGTACGGGTACAAGGTGGGGGGGCCGCGCTTGCCCCCCCTCCCCCCAGTGCCACTGGCGTGTTTGCAGCGGGTTGGGGACATCCTGGGTGTCCTTGGCACGGCCGCGTGGTGATGCTCTGCCACCACCATACCCCTGCTTGTGGGGGTCCCGGTGCTGGGGTAGGGGGGGGGTCGAGTTGTGCCCTGTGTCCCCGTGTGCCCCCCCCCAGGCCTGCGGGACACGGAGTGGCTGGGCCGCACGCAGGTGCTGCCCCACGGCCCCGTGACGTGGTACATCGACGGGGCGCACACCACCAGCAGCGTCCAGGCCTGCGTCCGCTGGTTCCGCCAGGCTGCCCTCAATGAGGACAAGCCCCAGGAGTAAGGAGGGGACACGGGGGGGGGGGGGGGCACAAACACGTGGTGGCTGTGCCGGGGTCCCCGCGGGGATATAGGGCAGCGCCCACCCCCCTGTTGTCCCCACAGCGGCTCCGAGGTGCGCGTGCTGCTCTTCAACGCCACGGGGGACCGGGACACGGCCGCGCTGCTGAAGCTGCTGCTGGTGAGGTTTTGGGGTGCCTGCGGGGGGGGGGAGCGGGTGCTGGCAGGGGGCTGAGCGCCCCCCCCCCGTGCCCCTGGGACCTGCTTTGCCGTGGGTGCAGGGAGCCACGAGGTGGAGCTGCTGTCCGTCTGTCCGTCCTGCCGTCCCCCAGCTCCGTGTCCCCCCTCCCGGGGGTCTCGCAGCCTGGGGGACCTGTGCAAAACCCTCCCCAGAGCCCCGCTGGGCTGGGACTGGTCCCAATGGCACTGCCGTGGCGGGTGGGGATCCCGGTGCCCCCCCCCCAGCACGCTGAGCACCCCTCTCCCCCCAGCCCTGCCACTTCGACTACGCCGTCTTCTGCCCCAACTTCACGGAGGTGTCGGTGACCGGCAGCGCCGGTGAGTGCCGGGGGGCTGCGGGAGCTCCCGGCGCGCCCCCCCCCTCCATCCTCTCCATCCCTGACCCCCCTGTGTCCCCCGCCCCAGACCAACAAAACTTCAACGTGACCCTGGAGAACGCCCTCACCCGCTGCCTGGAGAACCAGAAGATGTGGACGCGGCTGATGGAGGAGAAGGGGGGCCAGGACCCCTGGCTGCCGCCCCCCCTGGAGGTGGGGGGGCTGCTGAAGCCGGACCCCCTGTGGGGAGCCCTGCTCCTGGTGCCCCCGGCCGAGCGGCCGCTCAACTCCACCTCCCTCGTCTTCCCCTGCCTCTCGCACGCCCTGCAGTGGATCGCCCAGGGCCGGGACCCCCACGTCCCCGCGCCCCCCGCCAAGGGGGGGGCGCACCCCCAGCCCGTGGCCACCAGCGGGGCCGTGCTGCTGCAGGAGGCGGCCGCCATCCGCGTCCTCGTCACCGGCAGCCTGCACCTGGTGGGGGGGGGTCCTCAAGCTGCTGGACCCCGCGCTGTCCCAGTAGCGGGGATTTGGGGCTCCGCACCTTTTACTTGAACGGCTGGATGATGCTTGGGGGGGGGGGGGGCCCACGGGACCTCCCCTGCCACCGGTGCCCCCCTAATAGGGGCTGAACCCCCCCCCCGCCCTGGCCCTTCTCACCCCAGTGCCTTTTGTCTGTGCCAGCCCCCGGGGGGTGGCAGTGGCCGTGGCCACGCTGGCTGTCCCCACGAGGTGGGGGGGACACTCCTGGCCCCCCTTGGTGTGTGTGTGTGTAGGGGGGCGAGACAGACTCGGGGTGCCCTGTGGGGTCCCTGCGTCCCCCGGGGAGGTTTGGGGGTGCCCCGGGTGTGACTCTTGAGGCTCCTCGTTGTCGCGACTAATTTAACGTAGGATAGGCTTTTATTATTATTAAAAGTTTGTAACTTTGACCTGGAGCTGGCTGGGGGGCGGGGGGGGGGGCGGGCTGCTCTCTGCGCATCGCCCCACGTACGGGGGCAGCTGCGCGGTGCCGCCCGGCCCCGCAGCCCCCCCACCCCAATAAACCTCTCGCTGCTCCCAGCCCTGCCCGCTGCCTTCGTGGGACGGGGACATGGGGGGGGGGGGGGGGGCAGTGACCCCATCGGGGCTGTGCTGGGCCCCCCCCCCCATTGCTCGGGGTGCATTTACACCGTGTTATGGGGGGGTATATGGGGGCCGCGGTGTCCCCACGCAGGATGGAGAGCACCGGGGCGCATCCCGGGGGCACCCACGCTTTGCCCCCAGCACCCCCATCTGCTGGGGACCCCCGGGGGGGTTGCACGGGGCCCCCACCTCCCTCCGCGGGCTGCCTGGGGGGGGCCAAAGCATTCACTGAATGAGTAAGGGCGGCCCCGGGGACGGCGAGGGGCCGCGGCCCCCTCCGGGCTCGGCCCGAGATTTGGGGCAGAAAAAGGTTTTAAGGGGGCTGGGGCGGAGGCGGTGGCGAGGGGGGGCCCGGGGGGGTCAGGCCATGCTGCTGGTGGAGCAGGGGGTGCTCTGGGTGCTGCCGATGCTGTGGTTGGTGCTGCTGCTCTCCGAGGCCGGCGCCGTGGTGGAGACCGGCTGCAGTTTGGAGATGGGACCTGCATTACGCCGGCGGTCCGGGGTTGGGGGGGGGGGAAATTGGAAGGGGTAGGATAGGAGGGGGGGGGGGGGGGGGGAAGAAAAACATGAAGGGACGAAAAACAAGACTTGGCGCCAGCACGGCCGGCCGGGGATGGCTCATCCTGGACCTGACCTTTCCAGGCCGATAAGCGCGTCCAGGCCCTGGCGCGGGGCTCGCGCTCCCTGGCCAACGCGGCCCCCGCACCCCCTCCCCGGCCCCCCCCGACCCCCCCCCCGGCCCCGATAAGGCGTGGGATGGAGATGGGCTTCACGGGGGACCCCGGGGACCGCGGCCGCGCCGGGCCGGCTCCTTCTCACGCAGAGCCTTGGCCAGAAGGGATGCGTGGCCGATAGCAGCAGGACCCTCGCCCGGGGACGTGCGGGAGGATTGGGACGGGGGAAGAGGACGGGCTTCCCGGCAATGGGACGTGTGTAGGGCCCCCCCTCACCGCCCCCACTCTCGCCCCCCCCACCCCCCATGCGCAGCAGTACTCACGGGTGTGCGAGTAGATGTACCAGAGCCCGGCGGTCAGGAGCGCCCCGATGAGGAAGGCTCCGAAGGTGATGCCCAGCACGGCGGCCAGCCCCAGCCCTCGGTCTGCGGGGGGGGGGGCACACACACGAGACCGTCAGCACGGTGACACCGTCCCAAAGCCTCTGCACGGCCCCCCCTCGCCCTGCCCCGTGCCCCAAACTCACTGTTGGGCGGCCGCCAGACGTCCTTCACTGTCACCTCCAAAACCTTCTCGAAGATGGTGTTGTTCTGCACACGGGGAGGGCCGGGGTGAGCACGGGGACAGCGCTGCCCCACCGCCACCGCCCCAGTGCCACCATCCCATGGGGACAGGGCTGGGTTCCCCCATACCCAGGGGCTCTGGGGACCTGGGGTGCCGTCCCCAGCTTGGTGATGGAGACCGCTGGCGGGGGACCCACCGAAATGGGGACAGGCACGGCGCCAGCTTGGGGACACGCGTGGGGACCCCGCGACAGGGGTGTCACTGACCTGCAGCCCGGCCTTGCACTTGAGGGTGGCGGAGAAGGGGACGTGGCCGCCCTCGGGGACGGCGTAGGTGAAGCGGAATCGCCAAACCTTCCTGGCCCTGCTGCCGGGGGGCTCCTCTAGCACGGCCACGCTGGAGCTCTGCGCCTTGTTGGCCTGCACCAGCAGCAGCGGCTCCGTCCCCGGTGCCACCAGCCAGCACTCCTTGAGCTGCAGGTCGGCCGGGTAGTCGTCCCAGCGCATGGACGCCTGCGGGGGGGACGGGGTCGCCGTGAGGGATGCTGCCCCGTGGCACGGTCCCCGCGGTGCCCGGGTGCTGCGGTACCTGCACGAAAGCCTCCTTGTTGACCTCCAGCTCCGTCTGCGGCGCCTCGAAGGCGGCGGTGGGGAAGAGGCGCAGGAAGAGCTCCCGTGGGATCTGGCACTGGAAGGCCACCTAGGGACAAGGACAGCGTTGGCCACCCCACGGCACCCAGTGACCCGGTGACACCGGTACCGGTGCTGGCACTTACCCGCACGCTCCTGAGCGCCGAGCCCTTGGACAGGCTGAGGATGAGCTGTGAGGAGGGGAGGAAGGCTCGGTCAGCCCGGCCCTTGAGCTGTCCCCATGAGCATCCCTGCTGATGGGGTCCCTCGTCCCTGATGGGATGGGAACACCTCCCCGGCCGGTGCCGCCGCTCACCTCGTTCTTGGCGTTGCCCTGGCTCTCCAGCGAGGTGCCGCAGTGGCTGAGCGGGGTGCGCAGCATGAAGTGCGTCGCGTTCTTCTCCGCCTGGCAGCTGATGTCCCGCAGGGTGATGTTCACCACGTCTTTGATGGGCTGAGAGAAAAACACCAGCCATAACCAAAGCTCCCTCCGGCGTGCTCGGCCAACCCGCACCACCCCCCCCCCCCCCAGCACCCTGGCACCTGGAGCAGGATGAGACCCCCCCCCCCTCAAAGGCACGTAGGTGGTGCCCTCACCTCCAGGTGGGACCTGGCAATGATGATCTCCATGGTGTCATCCGTGCACTTCCAGGGCTGGAGCATTAAGAGCAGCATGTGGGGCAGCGTGTCCGAGGTGGGGGCTGGCGGCGTGGGCGTCGCGGGCGGCTTCCTCGGCACCTCTGCAGGGAGAGGACGCAGGGAGCTGAGCGGGGACACCCCAACAAAACCCTGAGCCCAGGAGGGGCGCCGGGGACCCACCGTGCTCCTGGATCTCCAGGGTGATGCGGGGGCTGATGGGGATGGTGGAGTAGGAGGCGATGACGCTGTAGTTCTTCTCGAAGGCTTTGGCGACCAGGCCCTGCTCTGTGTCGGGCAGCAGCTCCCCGCTGAAGAGGTGCGTGAAGAAGGACGTGATCTTGTAGGTGCCAGAGACCTGTGGGGGTGGCACAGGGGGGGCTTAGCGGGGCCGGGGGCGTCCGGCTGTGAGCAGCCACCGTGGTCGGGGACCGCACCGAGGTGGGGACGGGCTCTGGGGGATCACGGCACGGCGAGGGGGCTGCCGCGTCCCTGTGCTGGTGTCCCCAGGGCGATGTCCCCTCCTGCCAGCCCCATCGCCACGTGGGCTGTTTGCCACCCCCTTCCCAGGGCCAGTGAGGGGACAATGCCGGGACACCATCCGTACCAGGAACTGGATGTGGCAGCTGTTAAGCGAGAGGAACCAGGTGAGGTTGGCCCGGCTCTGGAGGATGAGGATCTGGTTGCTCATCGCCCTTTCGGGACAGCTCAGGGACAGGTTCACCTCGGTGACGGGCGAGCTGCAAGAGCACGAGACCCCCTCCAGCCTCAGCCCCCCACTCCGCCGGGTCCGGGGCCTCCAAGAGACCCCCAACCCCTTCCCCAGGTTCTCCAAGCTGTGCCCCCCCCGGGGGGGACACGCACGGTACCTGTGCTCGGGCTGCAGCCGGATGATGTGGGCAGCCCTGGAGCCGTGGGCGCCGCCGCTGGCGCAGCCCCTCATCCCGTGGAAAAACACCTCGGCGTCGAGGTGCGGCGCGGCATTGAAGCGCTCCTGGGGGACGCATTCCGGGGGGCTGCGGGCATCTGCCGGGGGGGTGCAGGCAGCGCTGGGGGGTCACCGAAACCAAACCGTGCTCGGCGGGCACGGAGAGGGTGCCCAGGGGAACCACTGCCCGCAGCACCGCCCCGTGAACCCAGCGCGTTCCCAGCACTGGGAGCAGGGAGAGCACTGCGGCTCCTTCCTCCCCCCCCCGTGCCACCCGGTGTCCCCCCCCTCCCTGCCAGCCCCCGTCCCCGACGCACCTTCGCCCAGGCGGAGGTGGATCGCGCGTGGGTCCCACAGCTCGCTGTAGGACGTGATGCCCCCGTAGGTGCCCCGCGCCCAGTCCAGCAGCTGCCCCTTGCTGGCGGCCGCCGGCAGCTCCCTGTGCGGCACCGTGGTGCTCCCCGGGCTCAGGGTGGCGTCCTGAGGGTGAGAGGCAGCCTGAGCCGGGGCAGGACGCGTGGACACATCCCTCCCCGCCTCCAGCTGCAGCCAGGAAAATATCCCCCTAGCACGGAGGACGCTGGTTTGAAGGCATCTTGACTGGGCATCTCCAGAGGCCTGACTCCATCACGGCTTGGGGTCACACCGTGGGGATCGGGGGGAGCGGCGTGGCCGGCCGGCGGCACGCGGGGAGCTCGGCCCACTTTATTATTAGCCGCAAAACAAAGCCGGAGGTTTATTTTCCTAACAAAGCTCCCGGCCCCGGCTCAGCTCGCTGGAGCCAAACCCCATCGCTGACCTTCCTCCCGGCAGCCGGAGGAAACGGGAGCTTTTTCAAGCCCTGTGCGTCATTCGCTGCCCAGCCTGCCCCGCGCTCAGATCCGCCGCCAGGGGCCTGGCGTCCCCTCGGCCGCGGGCGCCGCGAGCATCGTCCCTGGGGAGAGGGGACCGGCGTCCCCCATGGGCACCCCAAGCACCCCAGGGATGTCCCCAGCCCTGCTGTACCCCCCCTCCCCCCCCAAATTGCTCCCAGGGGTCCGGTGGGGCCGGAGCACTCACGGTGAGGACGAGCAGGTCCGGGCACAGGGAGGTGATGGAGGCCAAGCACCGGGAGCACTGCAGGACCAGCACCGCTGGCCGGGCGCAGCCGCTGGCTGGCGGCGTGATGGACACCTTGAGCATGACGGCTGGGACCTGGGGGAGCAAGGAGAGTGTCAGCACCGCGGCACAGCTGGGACAGAGCCCCCTCCCGTGTCCCCAGTGATGGGACAGCAGGGAGGGACGTCGGGATGGCCCCGAACACAGGAGGCTGTGCGGTTGGGAATTTTGGCCTTGGGGCAGGTGAGGGATGCAGGGATGCCACCTGGATGTTGACCCACACCACAGTGCGACAAAACCCTCCGGCTGTCCCCAAATGAGGGACCAAGGTGTCCTCACACTAGGGACAGAGCACCCCCACACTGGGGCCGGGGCACCCACCATGGGTGTCAGAGCACGGGGGACTGGGCGGCGGGCTGTCACCCTGTGGGGACTGGGGCATCCCACACTGGGAACTGGAAATCCCCAAAGAGCAGCCCAGGACATCCCCACACCGGGACTGGAGCATCCCCACACTGGGGCTGGGCCATCCCCAACCCCATGCACCGGCGCATCCCCATCCCCGGGTACCAGGACCCCCCCCCCCCCATGGCTATCCCGGCCCCATCTTGACACCGCGGAGCCGCTCCAGTCCCGGGGCAGCCGCAGGGCTCGGCTCAGCCGGAAACCCGCGTCAGGAAGCCGGGGAGCCAGGCGCTAAGTTTGGAAACCACCGCCTGGCTCAGCGCTCATAGCTCAGCGGCGGGCACAGCGAGCTGCCTGGGGCTGCGTGGGCACCGAGGCACGGCACAACCACCGGCACCGGCCTCTTGCCTGGCACCGTAGGGCTGAGGGCACCGCCTGGCCTGGCCGTGGCCCCGTGGCAAGCTCGGCCGCGTGGGTGGCCGGGGACCCCGGGTGGCCCCGCGGCGGCGGGAGGAGCCGGCGCTGGTTTTCCTGCCGCGTGTTTTGCGGCGCTCCATTGTTTGGTGCCCGCCGAGCGGAGGGAGGCTCGGTTTGCGTCTAGCCCTCTGCGGCCTTTTTTTAGGTTTTTCTTCTTGGTGTTATTTTTTTTTTTTTTTCTTCATAGGGATCTGCTTATAGAAAACGGCTTCCAGTAATTCTTCTGCGAGCGGAGCCGGGTCCCTGCCCGGCTCCCCCCGCGTGCCCAGGGCTCGGTGCCGGCGAGCCAGCCGAGTGCCGCAGCCGTGACATCAGCGCGTGTCCCCCGCCGCCTCCGGTGACAAAGCCGGGACACCCCCGGCCCTGACGCTCAGCCACAGGCGCCTGCCTGCGTCAGGGCCAGGTTTCCCGTCAGGGCGTGCGGGGTGAGGCTGTGCTGGGGTGCCGCGGGCGTGGGGCACTGCAGAAGCTGCCCACAAAGCGACTCCCCCTGCGCCTCCCCTGCCCGGCGCCCCGAAAAGCAGAACTGGGAGAGCTGGGAGGCGGCGGAGGGAACGCGGTGCTGGGCAGCTGGGGCCGGGCCAAAATCTGGTGCTGCACTTGCCGGGTCCCTGAGAGCTCGAGGGAAGCCCAGCCTGCGCCCTACAGCGGGGTTTTCCCCCCGAGCTGCCCCCTCCTGCCCTGCCCACGCTCTCAGGACTTCACCAGGTGGGGACGCAGCCCCGGCCTCGCTGCCCCGCTGTGCCCATCGTCACGCCAAAGCCACCCGGAGCGCCCAGGGAGCGGTTATCGCTCCGAGGCAGGCTGTGAAACACTGGTGGCCACGTTTCCGCTGCAAGTGATGTGAGTGCCTCGGGCCTCCCTGCATCCCTCCCTCCCTCCTCAGCACTGTCCCCATGGGTGCTGGGGCTCTGCCCCGCTCCTGCTCCCCGCAGGGCCACCTCCCCGAGGGACGTGCGGGTTGTGGGGACGCCCAGCGCAGGGACAGTCCCTGTGGTGCCAGAAAAGTGTCAGAAACGTGGCCTTTAAAGGGTTTAAACTTCCCCTCTGGGGACAGAGAAAAACTGCAGCTTCAGCTCAGAGGGGAAGCGCAGCCGTGCGGGGAAATTGCACTGTGGAAAAGGTTAATCTGGTTTCTCTCGCCGCTCCTGATTTAGAGGAAATGCTTTCGACAGCTCCGTGCTGACCGCAGTGTGCTGGGGGCGAGGGGGCTGCATTTACCCGGGAGGGGGATGGAAAAGGACCCGGGGGGGGCAGGGCATGGAAAACCCCAACCTGAGCACCCCGATGGTGCCCGGGGCTGACGTGCGGGGTCCTGCTGGCTCACCTTGGACCACTGGACGCCGAGGACGTGGACTTCATTGGCGCTGTGCAGGGAGCTGCTGCTGACGCAGCCCCGCGGCACCGTGCCCGTGCTGTAGGACAGGGTGACGGGGGGCTCCGCCGCCACCGGCCGCAGGTCGCAGCCCTCGGCGGGCACGGGGTCTGGGTGGAAGACAAAAGACATCGGTCACCGCCACGCAGCATGGGAACAGGGGACAGGCCGTGCGGGGCCTGCACCACGACGCCAGCCCCAGTGCTGGCTCTGCTCGGAGCCTGCCCGGTGCAGCAATCCCATAACGGCCCTCGGATCCGGTCTGGAAAAACCCGCTGTCCCCGTGCGGCACCGCCGCGTGCCAGAGCTCCCGCGTGGCTTCCCCTACAAGCGGGCGGCGGAGGTGGCCCCCCCGCATCCCTCCCCCCCCCGGTGCTGACGGAAACTGGGAAGCCCAGGTGTGGAAATGGCACCGAGCTCGGCCCCGCCGGCCGCCGAGGTGCGAGGCAGGCGGGCGGCGGTGACACCGAGAACCCCACATGGGGCTGGCGAGCGAGCGGGGCCCCGCAGCTGCCAAGGGAAATCCTGACTGCAAAGAAAGGTGTTTGAAGCCCTGATTCTGCCTTGCTTGGAGGCTGCCGCGGCCATTTCCCCTGCCCTGGGCAGTGCTGCCGCAGTCCTGCTGTCCCTGAGTCGTCCCCTGCACCTGTGGGTGGCACGGCAGGGTGGGTGCCTGCCTTGCGGGGTGCTTTGCACCGGGGCGTCCCCGCGGGGCTGGGGGCACCGCGCTTGCTTTGGACGTGGCCACCGAGCGCTGTCCCTTCCCTGGGGGCTCTCTGGCAGCTCCAGCCACCGAGCTGGGAGGTGACCGGGCCCTGTGCCAGCACCGGGGCACCCGGCGTCCCCATGGGGACGGGGACAGGGCGGCGCGAGGCCGCGGGCACCGAGGCTGCGACGGGCAGCAGCCTGGCAAGGGCCACCCGCGCCATCCCTGGGCTACGTCGGGGTGGCGAGGCCGCGGCGGTGGGGTCACGGCGCAGGCCCCGCGGTGACGCTGCCACGGGCCCACCTATTGTCCGGCGCTTCCTCCCCCCGGCGCGGCGGCCGCAGCATCGGGAGGAAGATAAACAGCCGCTTATCTGGGCGCCGCAGCCCGCGGCCCTCTTCCCTCTGCTCCTGCCCCGGCGGCACCGGGCATGGCCCCCCTGGCATCACAGGGCAGGGGACGGGCAGCTCGTCACCTCTCCGGTGACATCCCGTGGGGTGACATCCCGCAGGGTGAAGGGATGTGGCTGGGTTCTCCCCAGCGTGGGGCATGGATGCTGCGGAGGGGACGCGGGGCAGCGGTGCCAGCCGGGCACCGTCCCCGTCCCCGTCCCCGTCCCGGGGGAAGGCAGCAGCGGTCTCCAGCATTATGTCAGGATCAGATAACGGCGCTCAGCTGGGCCCAGCCTGCGCCCGCGGGGTCAATCAGATAAGGGCGCATTTATTTTTGTACTCCAGGAAATAAAAAAAAAAAATGAAAAAAATAAAAAGAAAGAAAGAAAGAAAATCCACTTTATGTTTTTCCAGCCTCCCACCCGCCCTCGGCCTTGCCGCAGCGCAGACGGAGCGGGGACGGAGCTGCCGCGTCTCCCCGGCGCGTGGATGTCTCGGGGGGGGGGGGGGGGGGGGGGAATTCCTGTTTTGTTGTGAGCGGATCAAAGGCCCCGGGTGCAGAACAAAGCCCAGGGGTGCCGGGGGTGCCGGGGAGGGGGGGCACGGGGCCAGGGCAGGCGCCGGGGCTGGCTCCAGCGGGGCAGGATCTCCCGGGCAGCACCACTCCGGCGTCCCCCCCGTGCTGCCTCGGCACTCGTGCAATGAGCTGGCAGGGCTCGGCGGGGATGGAGCCGGCGCTGCAGGGCTGGGGGCTGTCACCCCCGGGCCACCCCTGGCTGTTGTGCCTTGTGGAGGTGACAGCGGGGCTTGGGGAAGGGGCAGATATGCCCGCACCACCCGGCACCAGGTTTTCTGGGTGCAGCGCTAGGGGAGATGCTGTCCCACGTCAGCCTGTCCCACGTCAGCCTGTCCCACGTCAGCCTGTCCCCAGGTGGATGAAGGTGACAAGCTCTGTGTCCCCTCTATGCGTGGTTTCTGCCCCCCAGCAGGGAGCAGCCTCACCTGGGCTGGGAAGGGAAGAGCCAGCACCGCACTCCCCCCTGGGACAGCAGCCCCAGTCCCTGCTGGTGCTGTCAGAGTGGGGCACATGGGGGCTCAAAGTCCCCCAGCCCTGGAAGCCCCCCCCGTATCTGCATGGCCCCATGGTGCTGTGCATGCCAGGGACACCCCAGCCCCAATGGTCCCTGTGCCAGAGAGGGCAGGGACCATATGGCACAGCCACAGGGGATGGGGACAGCACAGCCGTATGGGTTGGGGACCGTATGGCACAGCTACACGTGTTCGGGATGGTGTGGCACGGCCACACGGGCCATGGGCTATACGGAAGAGCTCCACACTCAGAGTAGTCCTTCTCAGGGACCTCAGAGGCACAGTCACATATAGCAGGGACTGTACAGCTCAGATTTATAGGACAGGGACATCATTGCACAGTTACTTAGGACGGGGACCATAGGGCACAGCTACACAGGGTAGGGACCATATAGCAGGTAGGAGAGGGCTGCACCACATAGTGTAACAGCCATATAGGATGGGGACCATACAGCACAGCTAAAATGCACAGGGACACACAGCACAGCCAAGCAAGTTGGGGGACTGTATGGCACAGCTACATGGGACACTGCTCATATAGCACAGCCACGTTAGTGCAGGGCCGTATGGCACAGCCACATAGGATGGGGAGCGTATGGCACAAGTACAGAGGACATGGCTGTACGGCACAGCTACGTACAAGAGACCGGACTGTACAGCTACATAGGACGGGGGATATAAGGCACAGACACACAGGATGGGGATTATATGTCACACATATGTAGGACAGGGCCTGTACGGCACAGCTACACGGGATGTAGCCCATATGGCACAGCTGTAGGATGGGGGCTGTACCACACAGCTCCATAGGACACAGGCCTTGTTGCACATCTATTTGGGATGGTGACCATACCGCACAGCTACCTAGGACACAGACCTTATTACACATCTATTTGGGATGGCGACCGTATGGCACAGCCACACGACAAGGGCTGTATGGCACAGCTACAGGGGGCACAGACCTACAGCACAGCTAGACAGGATGGAGCCCATATGACAGCTATAGGACAGGGACCATATGGCACAGCTACGTCGGATGGGGACTGTACAGCACAGCCCCCTGGGGCATGGCCCCAGCCCCTTGGGACAGGGCCTGTAGGGCATGGCCACGGGCGGCACCGGGGGGTGACAGCGGGCAGGGCGCAGGCACCCGGCCCGGCAGTGGGGACCCCCAGCAGCCCCCATGGGACCGACCCGTGCGGGACGTGCTGAACCCACTGACCCTGCGTTGCCGCTGCCCTCACGCTTCCCTGTCCCTGTGCACCCCGTCCCCATGTCCCCAGCTCCCTGCCTGCCTGCGGGTGTCCCCATGCCTGCGTCCCCCCCAAAATCCTCCCCGCGAAGTCACAGCGCCTGCGGTCATGGGGCAAGGACTGCAGGGCTGACAACTAAGGCGGTGAAAAAGTGCCTGGCCCTATTGCCATGGACACCGGGGGGGGGAGGGTTGGGTTGGGTTTTTTTCCTCATTCCCCAGCCCCCCCGGGTCGGTGCCCCCGTTGAGGGGGTCCCGCTGCCTGCCCCTTCCCGGAGAAAGGGTGCTTGGACGCCCCTGGGACCCTGGTGACGCAGCCTGGATTTGGGGCCGGCGGATGGGGGGGAGGCAATATCCGAGCCGGGACCCAGCTATATCAGCCCCCACCCCCCCAGCCCACCCCAGCGGGTCACCCCTCGCCCCCCACCCCCCTTTCGCCTCCTCTCCCCCCGTTCCCCTCCGAGTTACCGGCGGCTCCTCCGCGCTCCCCCCCGCGCCTGTTTCCCGTGCGCCAAGCCCGGTGCCGCCGTCGGGGAGCCCCGAGCCCGAAGCCCCCAACCCTCAGCGGTCCCCGGTGCCCTCCGACGGGCCCCCCACTCACCGGGGCGGGCGAGCAGCGGCAGCAGCAGCGGCAGCAGCAGCGGGGGGGGGCTCCGCAGGCACATCCCGGCCGCCGCCGCTGCCCGCAGCCGAGAGCGCAGTGAGCGGGCGCGGCGGCGGCAGGAAACCGACTCCCTTCGGGAGGAGGAGGAGGAGGAGGAGGAGGAGGAGGAGGAGGGGGAGGAGGGTCGGCGCCCGGAGGAAATGCCGCTCCGCAGCCCTGGAGCCGCGCCGGCCGGAGAGGGGGGAGTTTGGGGACGGGGGGGTGTCCGGGCGCGCCGTGCCTCAGTTTCCCCGCAGGGCGCGGGCACCGCCGCGGGGGCGCCCTGGAGGCAGCCCGGGTGCTGGGGGTGGGGGGGGCGGGGGAAAAAGAGGGTCCCCCCCCACTCCGGGGTGGCAACGGTGAGAAGGAGTGGGGGTGGCTGTAGTGTCTGCACTGAGGACGGGCAGGGGACAGGGTGCCAAGGGTGCCAAGGCAGGGGTCGGGGTGCAAGGCAGGGTGCGCCCCCCTCCCTAAATACCTCCTCCCCAAAGTTTAGGGTACACACGGCAGCACAGCCTGCCCCGTGCAGTGGGGACAGGGGGTCTGCCCCACGTACTGAAGGCAGGAGCTGCCTCACTGCGATGGGGACGAGGACAGCCCCGTGGTGTCCCGGCGTGGGCAGGGTGCCCCATGGCACGGAGCGCCCCAGGGCTCTGGACACCGGCTCTGGGGCTGCTGGCGGATGGGGGGACACCATGGCACTGCTGCCTGCCCCGTCTGCATGCGTGGCCAGGCCACAGCTGGGGACTGCTGGGATGTCCCCAGTGTTGGGATGTCCCCGCTGGGTGGGCAAGTTTGGGGTTTGCCCCCCCCCCCACCCCAGGACAGACCTGTCCTGGGTCCCAGCAAAGCAGCACCGAGGCAGGAGCCGGAGGGGAGCGGGGTGGCCGCAGGGACAAGGGGACATCGCTGCACTCCTGCCCCGTCCCTCCTGCCTGTGCCAGGGCCAGGTCCCCGGGGTGGCTCCGCACCACTCCGTGGCAATGGGCAGGGAGCTGGGGGTGACACCTGCCAGGGGAGGCAGCGAGGCCTGTCCCCAGCGGCCACCAGGTCCCCGTGTCCCCGGGGTGAGCAGCAGCCGCCTCCCACGACAGCGCACTGCCACCTCCTGGGGACCGCGGGGACGGGTGCTGCCCGGGGATGGGGACAGGGCCCGGAGCTGGCATCCCTGCGCCCCTGTCCCCAGCAGCCGTGTGGCGAGGTGACGAGCAGAGCCTTCGGAGGTGGACCCCAGGGTGGCGGTGGCACAGGGTGACAGAGCCGGGGGTGGCCACAGCCACGGCCCCGACACCTTCCTCCCCCCGCAGCTCATGGGGAGCCCTCGGGCTCCCCAGCCAGAGCGAAGCCACCAAAAATCACCCAAGGTCTGCACCAGGGGGGAGGCGGAGCCCCCCCAGCCACACCGCCCCGCTCACCACATGGGGAAACTGAGGCAGGCTGACCCCACCCCCCGATAGGGACGGGGACAACGAGGGCAGACGGCTCTCCCCGCTCCTCCAGCATGGCTTTGAGCCTTGGCATCCCAACACTCCGTCCCCGCCGTCCCTTCACCCCCAGCAGCACGAGGGGGGGCTCAGCCGTGCTGGCAGCGTCCCAGCGCCGACTGGATGGCCGCATCCTTCCCGCCCCGCCGCCCGCAGCGCCCCGGCCCCGGCCGTGCTCGTGGCTGCTTCACCCCCGGGCACCCGGCTGACGTCCGAGCCTGGCGAGCTCAGGAGTTATGTCGGGTTTGTTTTGTTTTGTTTCTTTTTTTCTTGGGGGATTTTTGTCCCCCCCCCCCTTGCCCTCCCCGCTCGCTTCCTTCCTCCACACCGTCTCGGCGGCCTCGCCTGCCCCCGAGCCGCTGCCCGCCCCAAGGCCCCGCGGCTGATTTATGATTTATGGCAGCCCCAAAGCTCACGGCCACGGCTCAGCCGCCTCCTTCCTGCACCATGGCCGGGAAAACCACGGCACTGCCACGGGGCAAAGCATCCCGAATAGGGCTGGGGGCTGCGATTGAGCTCCCCCACCCTGTCCCTACCCTGGTGGCCAGGCTCAGGGGTGTCCCCCGTGTGGCCTTTGGTCAGGGTGCACCCAGGGCAGTGAGGTGGCACCGATGACACTGGGGGGCTCAGGCAGGATCCCCAGCCCTGTCACATTTTGCCACAGCTGCCTGCAGCCACCACGTACCCCAAAACACGCCGGGGGGGCAGAAGTAGCAAGGAGACGCCGAGGCTGGCACGTGCACGGCGTGAAAGTGGTGGAAGCCCTGTCCCTGGGGATGCGGGGCAGGGAGGCAGAGGCAGGATGCGGGCCAGACGCTGCCCCCTCCTCCAGCGACACGAGGGGGTCGGCGGGTGGGATGGGGTCAAGGTGAGCGGGACTGACCCCGGCACGGGGTCACGGGCCCCCGCAGCCCGGCGGCCGGGAAGCCGGGGCGAGCGGCCGGGATGCTCCCTCCCTTCCTCCGAGCATCCCACGTGCGGGATAAACACCCGCTTCCTGCCCTAATCAGCTCCAGGGACGGGCGGGGGGCTCGAGGCCGGGGGGGGGCTCAGAGAAGGGAAAAAAAAAAAAAATCTCTGGAAAGAAAAACTCATTTCCTCCGACAGAAGAAAAAGATAAAGTCTGGGCTCATTAAAGCGAACTTTACTGGGGAGAGACGGGAAAGAGCCAAACACAATGTCCTTGAAATTTCCTTCGCGCGGCTCTGTCCACGAAAACAGGATAAGGCCTCTTCCGCTGTCTCTGCCGGCGCGCGTGGAGGGGGGGCGCGGGGCCGGGGGCGCGGGGCAGCCGGCACGGCTACAGGCTGTCGAGGTAGGAGCAGACCTGCTGGAAAACCTCGTCCACGCTGCCCTCGGCGTTGAGCTGCAGGGAGGGGTTAGGGGGGTGCTGGCTCCTCCAAGCCCCTTTTGGGGGGTTTTGGTCGGTCCCAACCCGGCAGGGTTAACCCTAACCTTGTATCAGCCCCCCACACACACATTGATCCCCCCCCCCCCCCAGGGGCCCGCTCACCTGGCGGACGATGCCCCTGCTCTTGTAGAAGGTGATGACGGGCTCCGTGGCCTTGTAGTAGGTCTCGAGGCGCTTCTTGATGGTCTCCTCGTTGTCGTCCACCCGCCCGCTGGTCTCGCCCCGCTTCAGCAGGCGCTTCACCATCGTCTCCTTCCCCGCGTCCACGTAGAGCAGCAGCGTGGGGGCGGCGATCTGCAGGGACGGGGGGGCTGGCACCGTGTGGGCTTGGCACATGGATGTCCCTGTGCCACCCTGCAGCACCCTCCGTGTGGGTCTGGGCACCCCCGTGTGACACCCCAGGGACACCAAGCCCCGGCTCTCTGCCACCCCCCGTCACCCCTGAGGACATCCCGGAGCGATGGGTCCCCCCTGAGGACAACTCAGCCCCCCCGTCGGGATGGGATCTGCTGCCACCAGCGCCACGCAGCCCTCAGGGGGACCCCGCAGCGTGGGGACCAGCCCTCACCTTCTTCTCGAACTCCTCTCCCTGCTTCACCTCGCGGGGGTAGCCGTCGATGAGGAAACCCTTGGACACGTCGGCTTTGGCCACCATGGCGTCCCGCAGCATGTCCAGCACCGTGTCCTGGGGACGGGGCACGGAGACGTCGTGGGGCCGCTCGCCCACCCTGTCCGTATGGCCACAGGGGGGCACAGCCACCACAGCGGGCACGCGTGGACTCACCAGGGGCACCAGCTCGCCCTTCTCCATGATGGCCTGCAGCTTCTTGCCCCGCTCCGAGCCCGAGCTGACCTCCGCCCGGAGCAGGTCCCCGGTGGAGAGGTGGGTGTACCCGTACTTCTGCACGATCTTCTCGCACTGCGTCCCCTTCCCCGAGCCGGGGCCACCTGCAAGTGGTGACAATGCCCCAGCCCACAGCAGGGAGCTGGAGGGCACGCCGGAGAAGCAGCACAGAGCCACCGCAGTCCCCAGAGCCTGGTGAGAAGGGGGACGGGGTCCCCAAGCCCAGCACCAGACGGATGGAGAGAGCTGCCCCTGGTGTGGGCTGGGGGATGTCGGTGCTTGGGGTGGCACGGGCTGCTGGTGTGGGTAATTGGCACCTGGGGATCACCACCCTGATGGCACCCAGCACATCATGACCCCATCAGCACCATTGGCATCACTGAAATGATGGCACCTAGGACATCATGACCCCATCAGCACCTGGGCTTTGCCACCCTGATAGTGCCTAGTACGTCACAGCCCCATCAGCACCTGGACATCGCTGCCCTGGTCGTACCTAGGACATCACGACCCCATCAGAACATGGGCATCACTGCCCTGATGGCACTCGGGACATCACGACCCCCATCAGCACCTGAGCATTTCCACCCTGATGGCACCCAGGACATCAGGGCCCCATCAGCATCTGGGCATCCCCACCCCGATGGTACCCAGCACATCACGAACATCAGAACATGGGCATCACCACCCTGATGGCACCCAGGACACCACGACCCCATCAGCACCTGGGCATCCCCACCCCATCCAGCACCCGTGGCATCACCCCCAGGAGCGTCCCATCACGTCCCATCAGGTGCTGCCACCTTGCCGGTGGTCCCTGCTGTTCCCAGCGCCCCCCACCATGGCCTCGAGGAGCCAGGCTGGTGTCGCGGCCACCCCCGTCCCACCTCAACCCCGCCAGCCTCAGGACCCGGCCGCCCACTTACCCACCACAAAGATGATCTTGTGGTGCTTGAGCTTTTCTAGGGGAAAGAAAGAAAAAAAATAAATAAACCTAAAAGCCAAAAGGACACCATCGAACGAGCTGTCCCCCACAGCACGGGGACCGACCCCTGCCCACCCCGTGATGGGGAGCAGCCACGCGTGCCCCTTGTCCCCGTCACCTGGGCGGTCTGGGACATCGGAGCTGGACGTGCTCGTGCACAGAGACCCCATGGAGCCTCAGCCCTGGGACTGGAACCTTGTGGTGCCCCGGAGACACTCATTGTCCTCAGCCTCAGGGTGGGGACCTGCAGGGCTCCCCTGGGTGGCCACATCCATCCCCGTGGCCGGATCCTGGTCCTGCCCGCGGCACGCTTGGCACGGCACGGGTGCCTCAAGTGCCTGGCGTGACCCCCAGCAGCCCCTAAAGCCCCCTCGGGACCGATCGTCCCCAAAAGCAGCGCCTGGGGCAGGCAGCTGGGGAGCAGAGGCTGGGTGCCAGCACCCCGCGGAGCACCCCAGCCTGCGGGACATGGGGGGATCCCCTCACGGTCCCCCCCACTTGCAGGATCCGGCCCCGAGGGGAGCTAAAAATACCGGTGAGCCGCCTCGGGGCCGCCCAGCACAGCTCCCCCAGCTCGGCCTTCTGAAATTTCAGCTCCTCCGGCACCCGGCGAGCCCGGGGAAGGAGCCAAGAGGGTGGCGAAGGGGGGGGGGGGGGGCAGGAGATGGGGGTGCTGGGGGGCCGGAGGGGTGCGGGGGTGGGAAGAGGCCCCAAGGGATCTGGGTGGACACAAGGGGGAGGCAGAGGGGACGGACACGAGTGGAGAAGGCAGGGGACGGACGCAAGGGGGGGACAGAGGGGATGGAAGCGAAGTGGATCAGGGAATCGGATACCGGGGGACGGGGGGGGGGGGGACGGAGGGAAAGGGGACACGGGGTGGGCACGGAGGGGGGGGGCAGGAGATGGGCACGGGGAGCGGGTGTGAGAGGGGCAGAGGGGGCGGATACAAGGACACGGGACAGATGCAAAGGCGGGGTGGGCATAGAGGGGACCCAGGGGACGGACACGGGGTGGGGACCCAGGGGATGGACGAAAAGGGGTCCAAGGGGTTGGGTGCGAGAGGGACAGAGGGGACAGGGATGGGAACAAGGGGATGGGGCACAAGGGGGACACAGGGGATTAGGCACAGGGGGACAGCTGCAAAGGGGATCCAGGGGGTGGCTGCAAAGGGGACAGAAGCAAAGGGGACGAAGGAGCTGGCCGCAGGGACGGCAGAGCACTCACCTGTCGACATGCTGCCGCTGGCGGGGTGGAGGAGTGCTTCAGGCTGCGAGGGAAGGAGAAGAGAGGAGAGGAGTGAGCGGCTCGGCGGGGACACGGGGGTCCCCAGGGCCGGGGCTGCGCGGGGTGTTGCTGAGACAACAGCTCTCCCTTCCCGTCCCTTGTGGGACGGAGCAGGTCTCAAACCGAGCTCTGGGGCCAAGCTGGGGGACTCGCTGGTGCTGGGGCAGAAGCCCTGCCCCCCAGCTTGGCCCTAAAATTTATAAAATTTATAAAATATACTGGAAAGGCAAGACGCTGCCTGAATTTCGTGGCTTTAGGAGCTGGGGAGCTCGGCTCCCGCGGCCATCGCCTACCTGGCTGCCGGCAGCCACCCGCCCCGTGCTGGGTGACACCGGGTGACGCAGGGTGACATTACCTGCACCTCCCTGCCCTGACCACATCCCCGTGCCCGCGGTGCTGCTTGGGGTGACACATGGCCCTGGGACGCCGGGTGATGGAGGCAGCACCTACATCGCTCCAGCTCCCCGCGTGCTGGAGGGGAGGCTTTAGGGGATGGTTTTTTGGGGGTCAGCCCGCTCTCAGAGCCCCAGAGGTGGGGGATTGCTGCACTCTGCTGCACCCCCAGGACCCTGCTGCGGGTTTGGGCACCCTGCCTGCCCGCACCCAGCCCGCAGCACCCACCTGCTGGGCCGCCCCGCGTCACCCCGCGCTCCCCAAACCGGCCAGACCGGGGCCAAGGGATCCGCGCTGCTCTCCCGGTCGTGTTACAGCCGGGAAAGGGCAGGGGCTAAGTATGGACGGGCTGAAACCTGCACCGGGTCACGGCCTGCCTGCGCCGCGGGGGCCGAACCCCGCGTCGTCCCCGTGGGGTGGGCCCGGAGGGTGCGGGACCTGTGGGGGACCCAGGTACGGGGGGCACTGGGATGCGAGGGCTCGGTGGTTGGTGCTGACCTGGCATCTTGGGGCGGGGTGGGGGGCTTGTGGCCTGATCCTGAGCAATGCTGGGTGCTCTGGGGGTGATGGGGTGAGGGTGCTGGGCTGGGGAGCTCAGCAGGATGGTGCTGGGGGCATGGGGCTGCCCAATAAAAGCTGTTGTGTGGTGTGCCCCGCAGACTGCATCCCATCAGGAGCTCAAACCTCCCCTCGACCCCATCCCAGCCCCACTGCCACCTCCCCCCCCACCTCAACTCCAGGCCCCGGCACCCCAGCAGTGCCCTTGGTACCCCATGCAATGCCCATTGGCAGCCCAGCCAAGGCCACCAGCAGCTCTGTGAGACCCCCAAGCACCCTGTGAGATGTTCCCCCCCCACACCCCATAAAACACCCCCCCAGCACCCTGTGCAATAGTGCATTACCCCCTGCCATGCCCCACAAGCACCCTATGCAATGCCCCAACACCTGTGCAATGCCCCCCCAGCACCCCGTGCAACGCCCCCCCCCCCAAGCAAGCACCCCATGCAATAGTGCAGCAACACTTGCCATAGCCCCCCAGCACCCCGTGCAATGCCCCCCCAGCACCCCATGCAATGCCCCCCCAAGCACCCCATAAAACGCCCCCCCAGCACCTTGTGCAACGTACCCCCCAAGCACCCCATGCAATAGTGCAGCACCCCCTGCCATGCCCCCCAGCACCCCATACAACGCCCCCCCAGCCCCCCCCCCAGTGGTCACAGAGCTGCCCCGCTCCCACCCCCCCCCCCCAGCACTGCCCACATAACCCCACACCCCCCCATCCCCATCCCACCCCCCCAAAGTCCTTTACGGGGGGAGGGGGGGTCACCCCAAGCCCCCCCCCCCAGGGGACCCCCGAGCAGCGGCTGCCCAAACGCCCTCCCCAAGGTCACCGTGGGGAGGGGGGGGGGGGCACCCACGGGTGGGTCAGGGCCGGGGTGCTGAGCGGCTGCAGGGCTGGGGGGGGGGGGATAGGGTGCTGGGGGGGGGGTCTGGGGGGGCTGGCACTGACCTGTGGGGCCGGGCGCTGTGGGGCGGGCAGCTGCCTGCTGGCGGCAGCTCCTGCCCGTACCGCTAGCTGTATATAATGCTGCGGCGTGGAGCATGCCGGGAGCGGGCAGCGGGGGGGGGGCACACACGGGCTGGGGGGGGGGAACCGCTGCTGCCCGCCCGCAGCCCCCCCGAGACCGCGCAGGGGGCTGCGGGGGGCTCTATGGGGCCCGGTGGGGCTGGGTGTCCTGGGGGGGACCCCCCCGCTCCAACCCCTCCCGAAAAAAAAAGTGTTCCCCCCCCCCCCCTCAAGTCCCCAGGATCAGCCCCAAAACGGGTGGGGGGGTCCCGAAAGGTCCCGTTCTCCCGCCCCCCCCCCCCCCCCCCCCACCTCCACACACCCCAAAAGCAGCGCCCGGCCCCAAAAACGCAGCCCGGAGTCAGGGCCCAAGGCAACAGACTGCAGCAAGGTTTATTCTGTACAAATCACTACAAAACGCGGGGGTGACCCCCCCGGGGGGCTGAGCCCCTCCCCCCCCCCGGGTGTAACCCCGACAGCACAGGGGGTACGCGGCCCCCCCCCCCCCCCCGCTGCCACGGCCCCAGGGAAACTGAGGCACGGCGCCGCGCTCTGCTGGGGCTCAGCACCCAAACACGCCAGATTGAGAGATTTTCCCCCAATTTTCCACCGCCAGGAGATAAATAACAGCCCCCCCCCAAGCCTGCTGCCCCCCCCCCCAGCCACCATGCACCAGCTCCTGAATAGTTCATGAGCGGTGAATAAACGATGGACGCCTCCCGCGGCCCCGCTGGTCAGCCTCAGGGAGGGAAAACGAGTACAGACACTGGGACCAGGACGAGGGGGGGGGGGGGGCGGGGGAGAAAAAAGCAAAAAACAAAGCCCCCAAATTCCCATTGTGCCGATAGAAAAGGTTTTGGCAGTGCGGCCCCAGCCTCCCCGCAGCGAGCACGGGGCCAGGGGTTTTTGGGGTGGGCACCCTGTGGGTAGATCCTTACCTGGGTGGCAGGGCAGGGACCCCCCTATGGGGGCGATGCCACTGAAAACGTCAGGATTTGTGCTGGGGTGCTGGGGCTGGCAGTGCAGGTGATGGCAGAGGGGAGCAGAACAGGGGGGGTCCCAAAATTTTGCCGTGAAAGCAATGTGACCTGTACGGTGCACCCGGAGCGCCCCCGGGTGTGCTCGCAGGGTGGTGGGCTGCGAGGCAGCCGGGGAGGTTTGGAGCTGGGTCTGTGCAGGATTTAACCCCCGTGCGATGCCCCCACGGCTCCCCTGCCTGCTGTCCCATGGGAGGGGACACGCCACCCCAAAACCCTTCACACCACGGGCACGCGGAGCCCATGGGCACAGCGGTGGCAGGCGGTCCCCGACGGCTCCATCAGCCCCGGGGTGCACGGCGTGGCCCAGACCTTGTACCAAGGGGATCCCGTCCCAAGGAGACCCCATCCCAAGGGGACCTCGTCCCTGTTCCCAAGGGTCCCCGCTCGGCACGGCCGCCCTAGGGCCAGGCGGGGTGGGAGAAGGTGATGTTGTAGAGGCCGGCCCAGCTGGCGAAGACGCGCTTCTCCGTGATGAAGCGGTGGTGGTTGCCCCGGCGGCTGCGCTCGTTGTGGATGTAGGTGGTGCACTCGTCAGGGCCCTTGGGCTCGTAGTAGTGGTAGGCCATGCGGCGGGGCTGCGGCCGCCGGCTGCAGGGAGAGCATGGGCTGAGCCCCGGGGATGGGATTCGGGGTGAGGGGGGCTGATGGAGGACACCGTACCTGCAGTAGTTGGGGGGCACCATGCCGTAGACGTGGACGGTGTCGCACAGCTCCACCGCGATCACCATGGTGAACCAGCCCGTGCTGAGCCACGAGCGTGACTTCTCCCTGGGGCACGGCACGGGGGAGAAACGGGGCACGATGAAGAGATGGTGACCCCCCCCCAACCCCCCCCGAGCCCCCCAGTCTGACACCGCAGCCAACCCCATGGAGCAGCCCCGGGAGCTGGTCCTGCTTGGGGACCTGCTGGCCACCGACAGAGGGGACAATGTGCCGGTGGTGGCTCCGAGGTACCTGTCCTTCCCCGTCTCCCCCCGGAACAGCTCATCGAACTGCTTCATGCGACCGGGGGACACGACATAGGCCGTCATGTTGGGGAAGGACGCGCTGACGCGCTGGATGATCTTCAGCAGGCTCTTCTGCATCTTGGCGGGAGGCCCCCAGAAGATGAAGATGGTCTCCGGAGTCTTGTTGACAAACTCCTGGGGCCGCTTGAGCACGCGGTAGACGCTGGAGTGGGCCACCACACGGAACGTGGTCTTGTTGCCCACGTCCGCCTCGTAGCCGGTGGTGGGGGCGTCGTTCATGCGGATGGCGCATTCGGCCTGGTCGATCTCGGCGCCCAGGCGGGTGCCCAGGAGGTGGCTGGAGCTGGTGACGATGACGCACTGGTGGCAGTGGGAAGTCAGGCTCTGGGGACGACCAGTGGGGTCAGAGGGTGAATTTTGGCGTCCCACCGACGGGGACGGTGCTGCTGGACGTCACCACAGGGCAGCGACTGCCCGCCGTGATGTCCCAACCCCGCCATACCTTGTTCCCGGAGACGGGCAGGTACCCGCTGCTCACCCCCCATCGCCGCAGGTCGGGGGGCCGGCGGGCTCGGCCCCGCAGGGCGCCGTAGGGGAAGACCTCGGTCCCGTTGCTGGAGCTGTAGATGATCAGCAGCATGAGCAGGGCAAAGAGGACCACAAAGACGGCGGCGCGCTGGCTCTGTGGGCGAGGGGAGAGCGTCAGGTGCCGCGGCCCCCGGCCGGCTCCCAGAAGGGATGGAGATGGGAGAATCACTGGGATGCCGGCGCCCCGACACGCTCCCCCCTCGCTGGCTGTGGATTTAGCAGGAGCTGCCCCCACGCACTGCTGCAAACCGCTCCTCCGGCCATGCTCAGCTGCTTCCAGATATTAAAGAATAACACCCAAGGCTGTGGGGAGGCACTGAGCGGCACGACACTGCGCAGGCAGGGCAAGGGGGACAGCAAGGAGACATGGGGATGGGGATGGGGACGTCTCTCCCCTTCCCCTCTCGGCCACATGCCTCTGCCCCAGCAGTAACGGGTAACGGAATGGCTGCAGAGCTGGGAGGAGGACGGAGGAGGAAAGCGCTCGCTGCTGTGAATAATCCTCCGAGAGGCAGGAGGAGCTGCCAGGAAGGTCCAAGGCTGGGGCAGCCCCTGCCCGGCACCAGCACAGCTCGCACTGGCACGGCCGCCCCGACCCCAGCCCCGCAGGCTGGCTTTTAAGGGGGTTCCACGCACCCCCAGGGGACGCCCAGCACCAGGCCCAGCACTCACCGTGCTGCCGCTCATGTCTCCCGGCCGGCCTCAGCGCAGAGCGATCGCTGGCGTCCTGCGAGCACCTGCAAGGCATGCGGTCACCCCAAAAAGCACCACAATGGGGGGCCCATCCCCAAAATGAGCCGCACGTGATGGGCTGATCCCCAAGCCATGCTGAGCTCCGGGCAGGATGGATTATCCCTGCACCACTGGGGCGAAAGCCACTCGATTCAATGCTGGATCGGGTGGGTGAAGCCGCCAGCAGGCACACCGCTCAGCCCCCCTGCCTAAGGTGATCGGGATCTCCCGGCTAAATCCAATTAAAACGGCCTCGGGCTGGGTGCACCCGGGGATGCCTGCCCTGCGGGGGACCCACTCTTCTTCCCCCTCCTGCCCTGATTAATATTTGAAAGTCCTTCTCAGTGAGTCACCACCACTCCTGCCTGGTAGTACTCAAGAGCAATTAGAAATAGATAAAAAAAAAACGAAGCCTCTTTACTGACTGCCTTGGGAGGAGCTGGGATGGAAAATTACATAGCAGCTGGTGTTTAACCCACCGGGGGGGCCTCAAAGGGCTCTCAGGGCTGGTGTCGCTGCCCAGGAAGGTACCAACAGCTGGGGAATGGCCGCATTTTATGGTGCCCCTGCCCTGTGGAGAGGGGACGGTGCCAGGAGCTCCCGTCCCTGCATGGGGCAGAGCACGGTACAGCATGGGACGCAGGTGCCAGGGGTGGGGGTGCCAGATCCAGGCCCCCCCCCCCCACGCTGGGTTTTGCTGCGGGTGACCCCAGCACGGGGGTCCCTTACCTGGCCCAGGGCGTTCATCTGCAGCGGGCAGCGAGCGGTGCCGGGGGGGCCTCGTCCGCCTCCTCCTCCCCGCGCGCCCCCCCGAGCTGCGGGGTGCTGCCGGGCCCCTCCAGCCGGCGCCAGGGCCATGGTGGCACCCGGGGTCACATTGCTGCCGTGCCGGGGAAGCGCTGAGCCAGCCCGGCTCCCCACGCTGCCAGCCACCCCCAACCCCCCCCCCCCCCGCCCCCGGTGCAAACCCGCCCACACCTCCGGCGCACAGCCCCTGCCGCCCCCCCGTGTCACCCCGCTATGCGAGCCCTCCCTGCGCCCCCGCAGTGAGAAGCTTTTGTGCTCTGCTGTGCAAATCCTCCCCCAGCCCTGGGATGCAGCCCCCCCGGTACCCGGGATGAAGGCCCCCCGTGCCTGGGATGCAGCCCCCCCTGATTCCCGGAATGCAACCCCCCTGGTTCCTGGGATGCAGCCCCCCCGTTCCCGGGATGCAGCCCCCCCGTTCCCATGATACAGCCCCCCCAGTACCCGGGAAGCAGCTCTCCCGGCTCCCAGGGGATGCAACCCCCCTGTTCCTGGGATGCAGTCCCCTGGTTTCCAGGTTGCAAACCCCAAGGTTTCCAGGATGCAACCCCCCTGTTCCCGGAACACAGCCCCCTAGTTCCCAGAATGCAGCCCCCCCAGATTTCCAGGATGCAGCCCCCCAGGTTCCCGGGATGCAACCCCCCGCTACCCGGGATGCAACCCCCCCCGTTCCCAGAACGCAGCCCCCCCGTTCCCAGGATGCAACCCCCCATGTTCCCGGGATGCAGCCCCCCCTTTCCGTGATGCAACCCCCCCCGGTGCCCGGGAATCCTCTATAACCCCCCCCCCTCCCTCTCGGCCCCCCCCCCGGCTGCCCCCGTTGCATTTCCCAGGCGGGCCGGGGCCCGGAGCCGCCCAGGCCCGGTGCGCGCTGCCCCCCCCATGGCCGTGCAGCGCCCCCCTTCCCCCCCCCCCGCCCCGGTGCCAGCCACGCACCCACCGACCGGCGGACGGACCGACAGCCCGACGGACCGACCGACGGACAGCCCGACGGACCGCCCGCTCCGCTGCGCACTGCGCCGCCGCCGCCGCTGCTGCGCGCTCCCGGGGCTCGCCGGCCGCGCGCGCGCGCGCGCATTCGCTGCCCGGGGCGGGGACGCGCTGGGGGGATCCAAGCGCCGCCCGCCCCGACGGGGAGCGCATGGGGTGCGCCGGGGGGGCGTGGGTGGCTGGGGGTTCCCGTGGGCGGCCGGGTGCCCGTGGGTGCCCGGCATTTACGGGGTGGCGCAGCGCTGTGCCCCCTCGGCACCCCACTCATTTTGTGGGGGCTGCGAGGTCCTGATGTGGTACGGAGCCCACGGACCCACTCGGGGCCGTCCCCGGGGTTTTTGGCTCCGCTGCGGAGCGGGGCCGAGGAGCTCCCCGGCCTCTCCTGCGAGCGGCGTGCGTGGGGAGCTGCGCTGGCAAAACCCCGAGGAACAGCCCCAAAGCGGCAGGCGCCGGCTGAAACAGGAGCAAACGTGACCCCAGCCCAGCACCCCACAGCTCTGCCGCCCTCCTCGCCGCTCCGTCCGTCCCAGGAGCCGTTTATCAGCACCCTGCACGCCGTGCCCGCAGCTCGCCCCCTCTCTCCGGGCACACAGCCACACCGGGGCCAGCTCCCGTCCCATAGCACCGCCGCCCCCGCGTCCCAAATAACCCCTTCCAGCGCCCTGCTCCGTGTTGGGCACCGCTCTAACCCCGTCCGTCAAATCCCCGTCATATTTATAGCCCGGCAGGGCACGAGGAGCCGGCAGCCCCCAGCTACCCCCCTGTGCCCCCCCGTTCCCATCCCCACGCGCCCGCCACCCGCGCACCTCCGGCTCCTGTCTCCGCCGCGGGCGCAGCGCGGGGCCCGTGGAGTTACGAAGGCTTTAATGGGCACGTTTGCTTTGGTCTCGGTCCAAGGGCACTTGTGACAAGGCAACTCGGAGCTCCCAGGGCGCGTGGCCCTGGGCTGGGGGGCAGGAGGCACGCGGAGCCCTGTCCCGGTGGCAGCTTGGGGACAGTCCGGAGGGGTCAGCCCGGCCCCATTCCCCGTGCCCCACACATGGCACCAGGTCCCGTGGCACTGGGGCTCCATCCTGGGACGAGGCAGTGGCTGGTGGGGGCTGAATTTCCCCTCCTCATGTCACCGAACGCTGAATCCCACAGCAAACATCCATCTGGTGGTGCCGGCGAGGTCCCCTTGTGTCCAAGGCAGCTTGATGCCTGCAGCTGGGGGGGCTCAGTGGGTCCAGCCCCGTCCCCCACGCGCTGGCACGGGGTGGGGGTCCCCCCGCCGCCACCCACACACCCACCAGACCTGGGGGTACAACAAGAGGCTTCCAACCGCGGCACCGGCAGGGCTGAGGCAGCCGTGGCGCCGCGCCACCGCTCCTACCCGCCCGCCCACGACGGGTGGGTGAAGACGATGTCCCTCCTCTTGGCCCAGCGGGAGAAGATGGCTTTCTCGGTGATGAAGCGGTGCCCGGCGCGGGGGGCCCGCTCGTGCACCAGGTACATCCTGCACTCGTCCAGCCGGCCCTTCTCGAAGTAGTGGTAAGGCACGCTCGTGTGGTTCTTCTCCCTGGCGGCGCAGGGAGGAAGCTGAGCAGGATGCGGCCCCTCCGGTGCCCGGTGCCGCCAGCCGCCCCCCGGCCCCGCACCTGCAGTAGCTGTCGCTGACCATGCCGAAGACGCGGATGCGCTCGCACAGCTCCATGGCCAGGATCATGGTGAACCAGCCCGTGCTCAGGAAAGAGCCCGACTTCACCCTGCAACGCACAGGCGGCCGCGCTGGAGGACGGACGGGCAGACAGACGGATGGACACCCAGCAGGGGCTCGGCCAGAGCAGGGGGCTTGGCCCCGGGGGTCAGCGCTCTGGGGTGAGGCCGCGGTACCTGTTCTTCCCCGTCTCGTTCTGGAAGACGTCGTCGCAGTAGGCCATCTTCTCCTCGGTCAGGGTGTAGATCTGCAGGCGCGGGTACGTCTCCATCACCTTCAGCAGCGCCCGGTAGGTGGAGCCCCCCTTCTCCCGGCTCATCTTCTTGGGGGGCCCCCAGATGACGTAGACGGTCTCCTGGGACTGCTGGAAGAAGTAGGGCTGGTTCCTCAGCAGCAGCGGGACGCTGGTGTGCGACACCACGCGGACGGTGCTCCGCGTCCCCACGTCCTCCTCGTAGCCGGCGGTGGGCGCGTGGTTCATGCGCAGCACGCACTCCTGCCCGTCGATGGCCTGCCCCAGGCGCGAGCCCAGCATCTGCCCCGAGCTGGAGACGACGGCGCAGCGGCGGCACAGCGCTCGCTGCAGCGGCTGCGGGGACACGCGCCGTCAGCACGGACCCCTCCGGGTGCCAGCGCTTTCCCCGTTTCCCCAGCCCGCTTCACCCTTCCCTGAGGAAGGGGAGACTGAGGCACGGGGGCAGCGGGGGTCAGGCTGTCCCCTCCCCGTCCCCACGCACCTGCCCGTCGGGGACGCGGCTGTACCCCTGGAAGCTGAGCACGGCGGGCGCAGCGTACGCGGGGCCGTCCCAGCGCCGTGCCGCCCGGCAGCAGGGCCGCAGGCAGGCGAGGGAGCAGAGCAGGACGTAGAGCACGGAGACGGCGGCCACGCACACCAGGGCGAGGAAGAAGCGGATCTGGAAGCAGAGCGGGGAAGGTTCTCCAGGCCCAGGCCACGTGCGCTGGCCCCGTATCGGGTGCTCGGAGAGGCACCGGGATGCCTCGCGGCAAAACCGGCCTCTCGGGGGAGGACGCATCGGCTCGGGCGCTCGCTGGGGTGGGGATGAGGAGCCGCCGGTGCCTGCGCGTGACTCACTTCCTGCACGCAGCCAGACCCACGCGCCGCATGGCTGCGTGCCGTGGGGCCGAGCTCCTGTGCTCATGCCAGGCTCGAGCCCCTGCTCCCACTCCGGGGTCCAGGGGGGTGCCAAGCGCCCAGCGGGGCCGCCGGGCAGGGCCCTGCCCCAGTGTGGGTTTTGGGGTGAGCAGCCCCGTGATGCCCGCAGGCTCGCCCCGGCCCCGTAGCCCCCCGCTCCCGGCACCCCGGGGTACTCACCAGCGTCTTCATCCTGCAGGGCGAGGGCGGCCGGCGGGGGTCCCGCGGGGGCAGCCGGCGTTACCTGGGGGGTCGGGGCGCGCACCCTGCACGCAGGCTGGGGTCAGTGGGGCGGGGAGGGGGGAAAGGAAGGGGGCTGGTGCCGAGCTGCCCCCCATCACAGCTGGGGGGGTCCCGGACCCCCCCAGCTGTGATGGGGGGCAGCTCGGCACCAGCCCCCTTCCTTTCCTGGGACCCCCGGTACTCCAGCACCCCCCTCCCCGCGCTCATGCCCCCCCCATATCCAGGACCTGCCCCATCCCCGGGACGTTCCCGTTGAACCGAGTCCCCCAGCGACCCCCAGGACGCCCCCCTCCCTCTATTATCACCCCCCCAGACCCAGCTCCCCCCATCCCATAACCGCTTCCTCCCCCCGGGCCCGGAGCGCAGCCCAGGCCCCGGCCCCCCCTCACCGAGCCGGGAGCCCCCGCGGGGGCTGCAACGGGAGCGGGGGTGCCGCTGCCCGGTCCCCGGGGCCACCGCCGGGCCCCGCATCCCGGCTGCACCGGGCTGGGCTGCACCGGGCTCGGCTGCACCGGGCTCGGCTGGCGGCGCCGCGCCGGGGCGGAGCGGAGCCGAGCGGGCACTGCCGGGACCGCCCCCGCGGGGGGAGCCTCGGCACCGGGCCCCGCCGCCCGGCCCCCGGGACCGGCCCCGGGACCGGCCCCGGGACCGTCCTGGTGCGCCTTGGTACCAGCCCCGGGACCGGCCCCGGTATCAGCCCCGGTGCGCCCTGCTACCGGCCCCGGTCCCGTCCCGGTGCGCCCCGGCACGGAGCCGCCCCCCGCAGCTCCCGGAGCCGCCCCCACCCCCCGGCAGCGCTCCCGTGCGCCCCCCGAGCGCTCGCCCACGCCCCAGCCCCCGGAGGGGCAGAGCCGGTACCGACCCCGGTCCCCGTCCATCCCCTGAGCCCCGGCCCCCAGCCCGCGTCCCCCGGGACCGGCAGAGCCAGGACGGGCCCCGGCACCCGTCCCCACTCCTCGCCCCCCTCCTGCGGTGCCCTCCCAGCCCTCTCCCAGCCCGGGGGTCCCTGCAGCCCCCCCGTCCCCAAGCCCCTTTCTCACCGCTGCGCCCCCCAGCCCAGAGCAGCTCGCTGCGCGCTCAGGGGCAGTAGCAATGGCCCGGGGGCTATTTGGGGACTGGGGCTGGGGCAGGTTGGCCTCCTGCTGCCCCCATCCTGGCTGATGGCCTCGGGGGGCCACAAGCCACCCACCCGTCCCCTGCAGCCCCTGGCACCAGGACCGAGGCGCGGAGCACCTGCAGGAACCGTCCCCGCAGCGAGCCACCTGCCCGCAGCTGCCCCCTGCCCATGGACTTTGTTTTTCCAAGCAAAAGACAAGGAAGTAAGAAAAACAACCTTTGTATTGGGGTTACGTGGCAGGGGGTGGGAGCAGGGGGACTGCGGGGGGGCTCTGGGAGCAGAGCCCAGCAGCTGCCCCGTGTCAGAGGGGAGCCGGTGCCAGGTACCCCAAAAGGGACCCGCTGGTGGCCAGAGCTGGGCAGGCCTCTGGGAGAGCAGAGTGAAGGAAGAAAGTGCCGTGCCCCAGCAGCTGAGGGAGAGAGGGCTGAGAGATGCAAGGAGCAACCCTGCAGCCAGCGCGTCAGCACAGGAGGAGGGCAGGAGCTGCCCTGTGGCATGTGGAGGAGCCCACGCAGGAGCAGGAGGCCTGTGGGGCCCCGTGCTGGAGCGGCACGCTGTCCTTATTGCAGCCCTTGAGATCTGTCCGTGTATCTTCTCCCACTCTTTGAGGCGCTGGGCTCCCCATCAGGGTGAAACCACCACTGCCTCGAAGCTGGTTGCGCCATCCCCGCAGGCTTCGGCAGGGATGGAAGAGGCGGCGATGGTGGCACGGCACACCAGTGGCCATGCCTGTGCGGGGAACCCCGGCCAGCAGCCCTCCCGTGATGGGCCAGAGCGCCCACCCACCCTTGGGCATCCCACGCCAAGCAGGAATCGCTCCCGAATGGCCTGCAGCGGATTTTGTTTAATTTTTCAGCTCCCTCGGAGCTGGCGGTAGCACTGCGTCCCCCGAGGCTGGGGTGCGGGCTGCCCTGCCACGTGCCAGCAGCTTCACAGGGAGGGTTTGGGTTTTATCCACCGTGTTTCTGTCTTCTCTTCCTGCCCAACCTGCCCAGGCTGCAGGCAACAGGACACGGGGTGGCCCCACAGCACCTCAGCAGGGGGATGTGGGACGCTGCCACGGCACGTGGGCTGTCCTGGATGCGGGGTGTGAGACCCCATGCTGATGGGGGGAGCACGGCGCGAGTGGGGTCGGATTCTGCAGAGGGACATGGCCCACGGGGGGGGAGGTGGGGGTCCTGGAAGGCGAAGGGGACACTGGAGCAAGGGACTGCACCCAGAAACAGCGCAGGAGCCCCCCGGGGTGCGGGGACCCCGCTGCCCCCCGAGAGAGGCTGCGAGGGGGGAAACTGAGGCACAAAGCGCGGTGCTGAGGGCACCTCGAGCCGCACGGGGCACACCCAGCGCCCTGACCTTCAGCCTGGGCCGGAGCACGGCCACCTCGTGATGCTGCCGGCTGCTCCCGCAGGGTTATTTTTAGGGCCGCTGCCCTTTGCAGCGCGGCATTCCCCGCTTATCCCACGGGGAGCCGAACGCCCTGGGGCGGGCACGCAGCCCCACGAGGCTCAGCCCGGGGCAGGGCAGCATTTCTGGGGACACTTCTGGGCAGGCGAGCGGGTGGCAGGTGCCCTCCGTCCACACCCCAAACAATACATCTCCGCTCAGCTTCTGGTGCAGGAATGGGGTTTTAGGCGGGCCCCGAGCGCGGCCGTCACTCGCTGTGCGTTTCCACCCACCGGCACAGCCGCCGGGCGTAGGCAGCGGGGTGCAGGGTGGAGAAGGACCCGTCCCGGTAGCGGATCCTCTTCCAGAGGCGCTCGAGGCGCCTGCGGAAGGTGTAGGCGGTGAAGAGATCCACCAGCCCCCCCCCCCGAGTAGCGCCGCTGCGGCCCGTCGATGCAGTGCAGGGGGTTGCTGCCGCCGGGCAGCGGGCGCTGGTTCTGGCTCGTCCCCGAGCCCAGCAGGACGCGGCACGGCGCCGGGGACCTGCGGGGAGGCGGGCAGGGGGCTCAGCCCCCCAAAACGGAGCAGGGACACGGGGGGGGCTCCAGCCCGTTGCCCCCTCACCGGGCACCACTCACCGTGCCGCGCGCCCGTCGGGGAGCAGGGGCTGCACGGCCAGCAGCAGGCTGTAGTCCAGCACCCGCAGCTCCTCCAGGAAGCGGCTGTCGAGCTCCAGCTGCCGCAGCAGCCACGGCCGCTGGGCGCCTGCGGCACGCGGGGCAGCCTCAGCCCCCCGGCGCCTCGCCGTGCACCCCCCCGTGCCCCCCGCGCCTTACCCAGGACGAGGGACTTGCCCTCGGAGTTGAGGTCCTTCGACACCACGGCGGTCGCGGGCTCGGCCCAGCGGTCCACGCGGCAGCCCTTGATGTCGTACCTGCGGGGGGGGCGAGCGGCTCCGTCCCGACAGCCAGCCCGGCGTGGGGGGGAAGGCGCCGGACAGATGGACACCGGGCACCAGGGATGGACGGACACCACGTTCCCCAGGACAGACAGACACCAGGCACCAAGGACAGCCACAATGTTCCCCAGGACAAATGGACACCGCGTTCCCCAGGACAGACAGACACCAGGCACCAAGGACAGATGGACACCACCTTCCCCAGGATGGACAGACACCATGTTCATCCGGACAAATGGTCACCACGTTCCCCAGGACACGCACACACCATTCCCCAGGACACACGGACACCACGCACCAAGGGGAGGCGGCAAACAGACGCTGGCTTTGCCAGGACAGACGGACATTGCGTGCCCTGGGACAACGGGACACAGCCACCCCCAGGACAGACGGACAGACAGACGTGGGCAGCACTCAGTGGACAGACCCCAGGCCTGGCAGGACAGACGGACGCCCTGCCCTTCCCCGACTCACCGCTCGAGGATCCCCTCGGCTGGGAAGAAGCCGCTCTGCGTGGCCGTGAAGTAGCGCTGGGGACGGGGCAGGGCTGCAGCGGGGGCACCTACCTTCCTCCGGCGGGGCAGGACGATGCTGTGGGCGCCTGGGGGCGGCGGGGGCGAGCGCCGTGAGGCCGTGGTTGGCGCCCCACAGCCCCCCCCAGTCCCTCCGGTCCCACCCCGGCCGCCCTCACCCAGCAGGCGGACGAGCAGCGAGTGGGGGAACGCCTCGAGGTGCCGGAGGTAGCGGGGCAGGCTGGCAAGCAGGAAGCGCATCTCCTGCTTCGTCTGCGTCTTCAGGAAGAAGCGTCCGTCCTGCCTGGGGTGGGCGAGACGTGGCTGGGGGCACGGGGACGGCCAGGGGCCCTGGGGGCACCCGCAGCACCCCGCACCCCGCTGCCCACCGCCCCGGCGCCGCTCGCGTCAGGAAGAAGCGGGCCTTGCTCTTGGAGTTGCTGACGAACTGGAAGTACCGCGAGCTCAGCGCCGCCTGGTACTGCTCCTCCGGCAGCCCCAGCGCGCGCCGCAGGCGGGCGAAGGCCGGCCCGGCGTAGGTGTGCAGCTCGAAGCCCTGCGGCGGCAGCGGCACACGCGGTGAGCCGCGGCACGGCCGGGAGCGCAGGGGCACCCCCACGGCTCCTACCTCGCGGGGCTGCCTCAGCACTGCCGCGCAGTCGCCGTCGCAGGGGGTGTCCTGGGGCGGGGGGACATGGGGGGGAGTGTGCCCCCAGGGGGGCAGTGCAGGACCCCGGGTGGGCGCGGGGAGGGCTCTCACCGCGGGCGGGTGGTCAGTGGCCACCTGGGTGGCGGCGCTGAGCCCCGCGCGCAGCCGGCAGGTCAGGAGGGAGAACTCGTGCTCGGGGCCGATCTCGAAGAGGCCGAGGCGGTCGTGTCGCTGGTGCCCCCGCTGGAAGAGCCGGAGCCCCCCCGCCGGGCGGGCAGCTCGCTGGGGTTCCCCCTGCTGCAGCAGCCTGGGGGGAGACGGGGTGCCCGTGGTGGCTGCGGGGACGGGGCGAGGGGGGCAGCGGTGCTGTGGGGTGCTCCAGCGCCCAGCCCCGGCCCCTTCCAGCCCAGCGGAGGCAGCTCGCGCCTGGCACCGCCCCAGCCCTCCGTGCCCCCACCCCGCTGCGCTCCCCAGCCCACAGACCGCTCACCATGACCCCCGGCAGCGTCAGCCCGGGCACTGTCCCCTCTCTGTCCCACCAGCCGGGTCCCTGCCATCAGAGCCCCACGGGGGCCCGCAGCCGGGGGACCTGTGGGTGGCAGGACAAGGACATGCGGCGTGAGCAGGGCGCGGGGCCTCCGGCGGGGCAGGGGCCACGTGGGGGTGAGGGCCAGGGGCAGACCTGTGCCCTTGGGGCAACCCAGCCCTCACCAGCACTGGCCACCCAGGTGGGGGGGTAGCTCGGGGGGCTCAGGGGGCACCACCCGGCATTGTGCACACATCCCGTGTCCCCAGGGCCCCTTCCATGGGGCACGGGACCTGGCATAGCGGGCAGGGCCCCCCTACAAAACAGTGCCCCAAGGGGGGCTGCGAGGAAGGGCCTGCCCTGGAGGTGTCCCAGGAAGGAGCTGCACCCAGCCCGGAGCTGCTACCGCACAACTGGAATTCTTCCCCCTGCTTTCTCCAGCCCCCCGAGCCCAAACTCATCTCCCCGAGGCAGGAGACGAGGCTGGAGCTGCACCTCCGCACGCGGCACGGGAGGGGGCCAAAGATGGGAGACCCTGCAGACACCTTTACTGGGGGCGAAGCCAGCTCGCTACAGCCCGGGGCAGCTGCTGGCAGCGCGGCTCGGGGCAGGGGCTGCTGCCAGAAGGGGCCCACGGGGGAGGCCGGGTGCTGCCGGGCAGGGCCCGGTGCAGGCAGGAGCCCAGCTGACGGCTGCTGGATGCGGTTCCCACCACAGAGGGGGAGCCGAACGCTTCCTCTGTGAGCCAGGGCATGGCCACGGCCTCAGCCGGACGCTGCAGGAGGGGACAGTGGCACTGTCCCTGCGTCCTCTGTGAGCCTGGCCTCACCGGGGGGTCCTTCCGAAATTTGAGAGCCCGCAGCACCACCGTTAGTTAGCCCTTCCAGCAGGCAAATGGAGAACACGAGACTGCCTTTTCCAAGCCCCAAACCTTATTTTCTTTCTTCGCAGTCTTGGATCCGATTTAAAAGAAACACAAACAGTATATAAAGTTAGAAAAAAAAAACAAACAGGGAACAAACTAGCGGACACAGCAGGAGCAGAGAGGAAGGACTACCCAGGGGCCAAGCACCTGACGGGGGTCTGGCTGGGCTGGCTGCGCCCCAGCAGCTCCCACCCAGCCCAGCCAAAGCACAGGGGCCGCACGTAGCCCCAGCTGGGGAGCAGCTCCCTCAGAGCCAGAGCTCTGGGCCCTCTCCTGGCGAGTCCCGTCAGCCAGTTCTGCTCCCTTTTGGTCAGTAAGTCGTAAACTCCACGAGGCTGCTGCTTCTCAGGAAGGAATGTGGGGAGGGAGAGCAGCCAGCTCGGCGCCGCGGCTGCGAGCGAGCTGTGGAGGAGGCGGCCGCGCGGTGCTGCAGCCTCTTCCTGGCCGGGGCGCTGCAGGGCGGGGGCCTCCTCCTCATCTCTCTGCCGGCCCTTCACTCCGATTTCTTGGCAGGCTTCCTGCTCTTCCACGTCACCACCATTATAAAAACGCCTGCCACGGGAGAGAACAAATTAGGTCAGAAAACTTCTAATTAGGGGCACTTTTAAAACACGCTGTAGTGAGGAACAGAATCTCGGCAGAGAGAGCAAGAAACAAATCTACATCCAGAGGGTCAAGGAGCCAGTTACACGCGCGTGTGCGCGCACAGAGCCCACCACCAGGGCCCACACCACGCCGAGCTGCTGCAGGAGCCACGGGCAGCGCGTCACAAGCACTGTGCGTTAGCTACCCCCCTAGCAACCCCCTTCTCTCTTCCTCATTTAGAAGGCCCTAATTAGAACAACCGAAATAACGCTCACCTATAAATAGCAGCAGCAGCAGCCCGGCCACCACGGGGATGATAACGGCGTACTCCCTGGGCAGGAAGAAGCGGTGGATGGCGTGGGTGCTGTCGATGAAGGGCTGCAGAGAGAGAGAGCGGGCGGTCAGCAGGGGGGCACCACCTGCAGGTCACGCACGCGTGCGGCCGTCTGGTTTCAAAAGCAGGACGGAAATATCAGGCTCGAGGGGACTGCTAATTAAAGAGTGCCCGGACCTACGTGGTGAAGCCCCCGCGCAGCAGCTGCAGAGCGCAGGGGGACGGACGGGAGGCCGAGGGCTCCAGCAGGGCTGGTGAGGGGCACGCGGGGGCCTGTCCCGGCCACACCAAGCCCCCGACGCTCCGCCCGCCCAAAGGGAACGGCCGACGCCGGCCTGGTTTCACAGAGATCCCGCCGGGATTCGTTTCCCGAGGACGCCGGAGCACTTCGGACGCCGGAGCGCAGCGTGACGGCTCCCGCGCTGCCGGGCGCTCACCTACAGCTCCTCAGCCTGCAGGACCAGCCCCGGGACAGCCGCGGGCAGAGCCGCCAGGGGAGCTCCGGCCTCAGGGGCGCTGCCACCGGCCCGAAGCCGAACGCGCCCCTCGCACCTCGGGACGCCCGTGAGGGGCTGCTGCTTCCCAGGCGGCCCCCCGCTGCCTGCCCCACCCGGCGCGCCCCGAGGAGCGCTCAACCCCCGGGCTCGGGCTGTCCCAGGGCTCGGCGTTACCCGAGCCCTCCCCGCCGGGCCGGGAGCTCACCTCACCGCCGCCCGGGGGCCGTCCCCGGCCGCGCCCCCAGCCCCGCCGCGCGGCCCCGTACCAGCGCCACGATCCACAGCGTGTAGTAGGCGAACAGCGCCAGGCTGAAGGCGACCAGGCCAAAGCCCACCGCGCGGTCCGTCGCCGTGGCCTGCGAAGGGAAAGAGCGTCAGGGCGGCGCGGGGGGGGGCCCGGCCCCGCTCCCCCGGGCCCGGGCCCGCTCCGGGCCCCGGCCCCGGCCCCCGCTCCGGGCCCCGCTCACCATAGCGACGGGCGCCCCCTGCCCGCCCCGTCCTTCCGGGTCGCCGCCCGCCAATCAGCGCGCCGCCCCCTCGTCACGCTCCCTCCGAGCGGCCAATCAGCGAGGGAGACCTCGATAGCGGAGCGCGAGGTGGGGTGGGAAATGTAGGCGCGGCTCGCCCGGAGCGTGGCGGGAGGTGGAGGGCTGAGGGGCGCTGTGCGGGGGGCGGGGCCGCAGGGGAGGGGGCAGCTGGAGGCGGCGGGGCTGCGGCGGCTGGGGGCCAAGCGCCTCGCCCTGTGCCCTCACACCTCACCTGGGCCTTCGTGTCTCACCCCACGCCCTCATGTCTCACCTGTACCCTCACACCTCACCTGCCTGAACCCTCATGTCTCACCCTGAGCCCTCACATCACACCCCATACCCTCACACCTCACCTGAGCCCTCGCACCTAACCCCATACACTCACATCTCACCTGTACCCTCATACCACACCCCGTACCCTCACACCTAACCCCATACCCCCGCATCACACCCCTACCCTCGTATCTTACCTGCCTGAACCTTCGTGTCTCACCCCGTACACTCACACCTCACCTGTAACCTCGTATCTCACCCCCTGCCCCCATATCTCACCCCTACCCTCACACTCCTCTTTGCCCCAGCTGCCTGTGGTTGGAGCCCTGCAGCCCTCAGCTTTCTGAAGGGAACGCGCCAAGCCCTGGAGCGTGCCCAGGGCAGGGCTCTGAAGCTGGTGAGGGGTTTGGAACACAAGTCCCGTGAACTGTGGGTGTTTGGTCTGGAGGAGGCTCAGGGCAGACCTTATTGCTCTCTGCAACTGCCTGAAAGGAAGGTGTGGGGAGCTGGGGGTCGGCCTCTTCTCACAGGTAACCAGTGATAGGACCAGAGGGAATGGCCTCAAGTTGCACCAGGGGAGGTTCAGGTTGGAAACGAGGAGACATTTCTTCTCAGAAAGAGCGGTCAGGCACTGGAACGGGGTGCCTAGGGAGGTGGTGGAGTCACCGTCCCTGGGGGTGTCCAAGGAAAGGTTGGACGTGGTGCTGAGGGACATGGCTCGGTGGCAGTAAGGGGATGATTGGACCAGGTGATTTTGGAGGGTTTTCCCAACCTTAGTGATTCGGTGATTCTAAGCCCAGGCTTGGTGCTCCTGTGAACCTGTAATTCAGCACTGAATTGTCATGGAGAACAGCCCCCCAGTGCTGGGAGCAAATCCCTTGGTGGAAGGCTTGCAGCTCCTGCAGCAGCAGGTTTCCATTTCCACAGCCACCTGCTGCTCAGTTCCGAGGGAAGTGACTCATCTCAAAAGCAGTGAGCTCAGACAGCTCCAGAACGCAGATCATCACATCCTGCCTCGCAGCGAGTTCACACACAAGGCAGCTGGAGAAGGAAAAGTGAGCCCGAAGAGCCGAGGGATGCGGGGAGCCTCAGAGGAAGGGGAGGCTGGGGGGTCCTGGGACTGAAAGGTGCGGATGTTCTGGCTTTGGGAGGCTGGGGAAGGTGAATCCAGCTCATGGTGGAAGAGGACAGGCTGCCCTGGCCCCCAGGTGGCTGCTGGAGCCATGCTTCAGCTGCGGCACCGTCCCCACAGCGGGGCAGGATGCAGCCGCTGAGCGCAGCCCTGGCAGGGACGCAGTGTTCAGGAACAGGAGACTGTGCCAGGGGCTGGCGGTGGTGCCAGTTCACCTTCCCCCCGGATTTCAGGCTCCTGCTTCTACTGGACGCGTGCTGTGGCGCCTGCCCTGCTCCAGCCCCTCTCCTGCCCCCGGGGAGGGCTGGCAAGGACCCCGTACCCTGCTGGCTGCCAAGGAAAGCCCTGCCTGCCAGCAGGCACTGTCTGACTTTTTTGCTTCCTTAGCCAGTATTTCTGAAGCAAATGTATGTCTAGAACAAAAATACAAAGCAAGAAGAATCATTGTGAAGTACCAAAAACCTTTATTTTCCCCCAAACCATAACAACATTTGACATTATATTGATTTCCTCATATATTTGTTATTTCTCTACGTTAGGAACCAGATACAGAAAATACAAACACGATCTGTTGAATCAAAGACGGCACAGCATTCCGTTAGAAAAAGAAAAAACTAGAGGAGCAAGATAAAAATGGTGAAAAATAGTCATTCCCTCCAGCCCAAACTTTCCAAGAATCATCATCAAAATAGAGCAGTGGAAGTAGCTTCTCTTTCTAAACGCACTTCTGCTTTAAGAAAAAAAGTTAGAGATTTATCTTTAGATTTTCAAAGTAAAAAAATGTTAAACTATCTTTCAAGCAATTTTGGAAGTTTGCATAGACCCATTCCCTTTCCAAAAATATCAGCGATCTCTCTATAGAATCTGATATAAATCAAGTGCGCGCCTCATCTGAAGATCACCAAGTTCAATTAACTTTCACGAAAATAAAACAATCTCCCCTTCCCCTCCCTCCCCCCACAAAAATACGGGCTCTACCATTATTCCTTACAGTCGAGGCAAGTTCAGAGGCTCAGCCACACCTCTAGCTCCAAGCTTCACCCAAATTCCTTTCTCTTTCCCAGGTTTCCAGCTCCCTCCTTCACGGGCAGGGGCAACAGCCACGGATCAGGTCGGGATGGCGCGGGTGGGCTGACGGACGACGCGGCGCTCGAGAGGGAAGGGGGGGATCTCACGCTCAACCCCCCCAGCGAGGAAGCGGCTTTTCAGCGCAAACACGTGCTACCAGGCAGTGTCTGCAGCAACTCGCCCCTGGGGACTAGCCTTGTCCACAGGGCTAAGTCACCAGAGCATCAATTCGTTCAGCTAGAGCCTAGGTGGGGCATCGGGGCAGGGCAGGGGGGCAGAGGGGGGCTTTGCAGCCCCCGGGTAAGGCAGCGAGGGGGGGGGCAGGACAGGGCCCCTCTCCAGGAGGGGCGTTTCACCTAGGTGCTCTAGCGTACCTGGAGTGAGGTTTTCCCAGAGGTTCACAACAGCGCGTGCAGAGTCCAGCTGCACAGCCACCGGTTTAAAAAGAAAAACAGCAACGACAAAATAAATAAAAAAAAAAGTTAACCCCTCCTATTAAGATTCGAATGAAAGACGTTTCTTCGGGTCTCGGCCCAGTTCAGAACCCTCTAAAAACCTGAAGCAAACACTTAAAAGGGCTTAGCTTTCTGCAGGGGGCAAAGGGATTTGGCAACGGGGGGGGGGGGGGAAGAGATCACAAGTCCGCTGCCCATCACACCAAGGGTGAGGACAGCACAAAGCCCCCCATTTAAAGTGCCAACCAGACCAAAAAAAATAGAGACAGAGGGGCAACATCCTTCTCCCCCTTTTTCCATCACAATTTCCAGTTGAAACCCACCTCCTTCAGCAATTCACAACTAAGCCTACCGTCCTGGACATTCACTCCACTCATACCGTTTTTAAAAAAAAAGTTAGTAAAAAAAATTACATTGAAATTTCCCATGCCTTTGCAACAGGCCTCCACCAACCAGGGGTCCAGAGACTGAGGGCAGGGCCCACACGTTTTGCCTGGCCCTGAGACGGGAGCAGAGAGCCAGCTCTGCTTCTCCAGGGCCAGCCGGGCATGGGCAGCCCTGCTCACCAGCATCCGAGACCCAGGGGATGCAGGGGCTTGCCAATAAGGTCCTTTTACTCGTTTAAGTCACCTCTGAATCCCCTGAGAAAGGGAACAATGTAGGGAAGAAAGTCCCCCCTCGGCCCCCCAGGAATAAAATATCAATGAAACAATAACGCAGTCAAAAAAAAAAAAAAAAAACACCAGCCTGCTGGGTTTATAAAAAAAAATCAATAAACTTCAAGACAAAAAAAAAAGAAACTAGCCAGCGGTTTGGGTCTGGAAACTGATTCACTTCTTAAATGTTCAAAGCCCAACAAGGAACAGACGGCAGTGATGCCAACAAGGAAAAAGTGCTCGCGAGACGCAGCTTCCCAAGAGACAGCAGTGGCTGCTGGACCCCACTTCCACACCAGCTTCCTCCACCAGCACCAGGGATGCTGCTGGGCACCGCTCGTGGTGGATACGCAGCAGGAGCTCCGCGTGAGGTCTAGAGCTAGAAGCAGGCTGCTCCTTCCTTCCTCCCTCTCTCCACAGGGCCCTCCCGGGCACTCCAGCCCTGGCTGTGCTGCACTAGGCTGAACGACTAGCGCTGCCTTCTTACTCAAAATGAAGGGTGGGAGAGCTGGAAAATAAAACGGCCAGGATCCGTGGAGTCAATACTAATGTGGAGACAAGAGACACACACCCTGCGAGACACCGTTACCAAAAACCCGAGCAGTGATGTGCCGAGCAGCTGGAAGAGAAGCCAGAGGCTTGCCCAGGCTGGCCACAGCTATGTGATGGAGCAGGTTACAACTGCCAGCCTGGGGGGAATGAGAGCAGCTTTCTGAAAAGCTCAACTGATGCTCCCCGTGCTCTGCTGGAAGAGGAGATTCACAATGCCTCGCTGCCAGCATCTCGGAGCAACAGACTCTTGCCAACTGGAGCCCAGGAGAAAGCCCTTGGCTCCCAGTTGCTCTGACAGCAACTACCATTGTTTTTCATGGGAATAGAAGCAAAGCAGCAGAACTGAGCTGGGTTTGGCCTCTTTCCTAGCTTATTTCTGCCCCTTTCAAGTCCTGGTTGCAATGCCGGACCCGATTTCCAGCAGGTGCTGTGCCCCGGGGAGCAGCCTGACCCCCAGCTCCCGCTACAGCTACCTGAGGGCAGAGCAAGGACACCCGTTGCTGTTTGCGTGTGCTTCTGCCCTCACACTGACCTGAACAGAGGGTCAGGCCAGGCCGAGCTTTCTGGCAGAGCCTCAGGGAGTGAAGAAAGCAAGCAGCAGCTCTCCCTGTCCTGCGAGCACCCCCGGCACAGGGCACCTCTCACCCAGAGCGGGCAGGAAGCTCCCCAGCCTGCGAGCGAGTGCCAAACCTCCCCAGACTGAATGGAGAAGAGATCGCAGTTAAAAACACCAGAAAGTGTGAAAGAGCTTTTGTTTTAGACAGACTCAAAAGATCAATACCTTTTCCCTACATTAAACCAAACCGAAGTGGTGTCTGTAACCCTTTGAACCATAACCCAAATTTTAACTCCCTTTGAAGCAAAAGGGGTGAAAAAGATCCATATCCTACGTGTGGTCTGTCCAAACACAGAAAGAAACCTCTGGACTTGAGGACAGGAACCATCAAAACAGAGTAAGCAGCTGTATGGCTTTGCCACACTGCCTAACACCCTCCCCATGCAGCCATCCTTAGCTAGCAGGGCAAAAAAAAACAAGAAAAATTAAAATCAAGGCCCTTTTTAATTCCTCATCTCTCGTTCTGCCAAATTCCCTTTTCCAGTAGCTCATCTGCATGCATTCTGGCCACAGAGACCACTATTAATCCTTTTTTTTTTTCTTTTTAAGAAGGCTTTACAATAACTAAGCTTGAACAACAACGTGATCAATTACAAGTCTTTCCTTGCTGAGCAGGGCAGGTGTGTGCCCGTGAGTGTGCACGCACACGTGTGTCAGAGGAGGGCACGCTCCCGGCGGGGCCAGGAGCGCGCCGTTACTCAAAGTGCATGGCTGCTGAGTGCTACTACAGTACACCGGCAAAAGAGGAAAGGGCACTACACAGAAATAGCTTACAGGCCACGAGTCTCTGTACAGGAAGGGCTGCAAGCACAGCCCGCGGCTGGAGTCTGCAGAGATCCCCGTCTGCAACGCAGCTGCCAGGAGAATCTATCAGTGGGAGCTGAAAGGGACTGACAGCTCTGCCACACGCTGCAAGGAGGCAGCTCAAGTGTCAAACAACTGCAGAAAAACCCAAAGAGGAACAATTGAAGGATCAACCAGAAAAAGAGTTTGAAGCCTTGTCAGAGCTGACTCGCCACGGAGCAGGTAGGAACGGCTGCTGTGGCTAACGCAGCAGGAAACACCTGTCCTACCTCTGAAGGCAAAGACGGGGGCTTCATCTTGCCCTACTTCTCCCCAGCCCCAAAAAGAACCAGCTCAGGCGTAGATCCCTGCTGACAGGTCAAGAAAGGCCAACCAACACCGACTCCCGTACTGGCCCAGGCCGAGAGAGGCAATTGTTACCACCACCACCAGAGAGACCGCTGCAGATAACTGCACGGCCCAGGGAGGGCCGTCAGATAACGAGAATCTTTTCACAGTCCAAGAAGGGCAGCTCCCTTCCTGAGCCAAAAAAAAAAAAGAGGTTTTGTATTCCAAGCTCCAACAGTAACTATTTGCTGAATCAGTCCAGCAAACGTGGATTATAACCCTGGAAAAGCAAGTATAAGCCTCCTCCAGGTAAAATCTGGAACCTCTAAAGTGCTCCTGGTAATGCTAATAGGTGAGCACTGCCCTTCCATGCCCAGCAGTGGAAGGGCACGATGCAGTTAGTGGTATAACAAGCATTTAACCATTTAATCAGCTCCCATCTGGATTGCAGTAATTTTCTGAAATGCACTTTCGGGAGATATTTCCTATAAGAAGCTGTTTGGGGATCTGAGGGTAGCCAGGTGAAGTGCACACCACAGCATACCTCGTTCAGTAAAACTGTTGCCTTGGAAGGTGATGCTCCCTTGCAGAGTCAATGTATAAAGCATCCTGCAAGCGGCCCTTCCGCCGTGTCACCAACAAGCAGCTCTTGGTTTGGTTACAATGGTTTCCCCCTCCCCCAGTGGTTTGAAGAGTTCACAGTGGTATAACCCAATGTTTTGGGGAGACAAAGCTGAGACGTCCCCTGTTGCAAATGGACGGGTGCAATGAGGGGTGCAGAAGAGCAACATCCTCTAGGACTAAGGATACGTCCAACAGACACCTGGCGCCTGCTTGGGAACAGGGGAGGGCAGGCACTGGAAGAACTGGGAAGCGGAGGAGGGTACTGCCGACAGGGAAAGTGCACGGTCTGGAGTGGTCTCGGAGTAGTTCTGCAGTGCAAACGTACGGGGAGGGGCGTGGAGAAATCCCTTCTGGAATGCTGCATGAAGAGAGGTAAAGGTTGGCATCCATGTGGCAGCGGACCGGGTAGGGGGCCTGTTTCCAGCAGCTCTACCCTGTTCTTCACATTTAGTGGGTTTCAATCACCACTGGCTCGTAAACTCCAGACGAGACCCTGAGGAGGCAGAGGGGAAGAGGACGAGAAAGCCAGGTTATTTTCCTCAGTCACTTAGAGCAAACAAGTCTTTATTCAGAGCTCTCTGCTCATGAACATCGCCCTCTAACCTCACACGAAATACTGAAAATAACGACTCAGTCTGGCGAGACGTCAACTCACATAACACAAAACAGACAGCTACGTGGCAAGCCAACACTAGAGCACTTGAAAGAGCTGGGTGTAGCACATAAATCCTTCTAGAAGGCAGAGGAAAGGGGCTGGGGAGGGAGCATACTGTGCAAAGAGCCAGTGTTCCTGGCTCTGCTTCCAATTTTACCACCGACCTGACACATCTTTGTATTCGCCATTATTGCTTTTCTTCCTACAAAGGTGCTATAAAGCTTCGCAAACGCGACCGGTCAATGCATGGCATCAAGGGCTATTGCAGCAAGACAAAGTTTTATTTGTCCAGAAGTCTTTCACAAGAGAAAAAGCCCTTGACACGGATGGAGGGGGCAGGGAGAAGGGACAATAGAACAAGCTGCTGCAGTTTTGCTGTAGTCCAGCAGGAGGCAAAGCTCCCTGCCTTCGGTCGGGTGCGGAAACAAACAGGAACCAACCTCTACCATTTTGTCCTTTTACTCCTCACTTACTTCTGCTCTTGGATCTAGCAACTGGGATCAAACTATCCCTATGAGCTTCTACTGACAACTGCACTTACACTCCAGTGCAGCTGCAGCCTGTCACCATGACACCTGGGGGCGTTAATGTGGGAATAAAGCCACCGTACAGCACGTGATGTTTAGAAATCTCTCCCGTAACAAAGGTGAAAGTTTCCTGGGTACAAACAGCTAACTAATTTCTCCGGAGCCTCGCTGTCTGCAGGCTTGCAGGAAACCTACCTGTTTCCCAGCTGAATACCGCTCAGTGTAGTTGTTCCGTCTCTGCTCACAAACAACCTCAGGTTGCTATCTGCAGATAGAAAAGGAAGCAGGTATCAAAATCCAGAGCTACCACTGGCTGCCAGGTGCTCCTCTCCCAGCTGCGTTACACAACGTTCGGAACAGGAACAAATGTATTTCTGTGAATCCGCATGCACACTTTCTGGTGTTCCCATAGTAATAGGGCCCCCGGGAACTCTTCTTGCTTTAAAAAGGAGCCTCATGTACAAATCAAGCACAACATTGAGTTTTGGAAGAGTAAAAGCAGAGAAATGAATGCGATGACATTCCTCCGGCTGCTTCTTTCGAGGCAATTCCACTGATGTAAGTTTTTGGGTCGGCTTTAATACATCTAAACAGGTAAACTGTGGGGCTCCCATGCTGCTTTTGTACACTCGTTACTGGAAAAGAAATTCAGCCTGTTCTGCTGGTAAAAGGTGGCTATATTCAGCCTAGTTTAAACTCATGCTGAGTGAGGTGGAGATCCCCATATGATCTGATACCATATCCAGTGATTTAAGGTGACTAACAGTAATCTGTAGAAGTACTAACAAGAAGTTAGGCTCAGGTTTAAAACTTACTGAAAAAACACACTAGATAAAGGATATGAGATTGATTTCTAGGCTAAATTGGAAGATTAAAATAAATGCAGTGATGATATTAATTTTCTCTTAACAAATGCTGTGACTGCAAAGGAGAAAACTCCTTTGGCTCTCTCAGACCCTAACACCAGCACACCGTGACCCATCTCTTTTCCCATCCTTTTGCCAAGATGTGCCATTTTTGCTCCAGCTGTGGCCTCCTACTTTAACAAACACCCTTGGGTTGACCCTGGAACAAAGGCCCTGAAGAACTGGTATTTCTTCCCTCTCATCTTGTATGTTTAAGCTCCTGTTCAACCTCTGTTGTGCGTTGCAGAAGAACAGTGGCAAGCACTGTTTGCAAATTGATGCGCAGCTCTCAAATCCACGTGGTTTCTTTACCTACCGCAGAAACACCTAGCAAGCACTGAAAGAAAATACTGTCAAGTGGGGAAGGGAGTCTACAACAGATCAGATCTTGCTCTGTAAAAGCTTGGCAGCCTTGCTAAAGGAATAGCCAAGACCTCCCCTCTGAGACTCATCCTCTCACCTTCAGTATTGCTGACATCTGTGAAGTCCTGACTCTGCATTATCTTCTCCACTATATCATCTGCATCGATCCTGGTGTCATCCACTCGGGTTGGATGACTCTCCACTGAATCCTTTTTCCTCCTGGGGAGGAAAAATAAAAGGAAAACTTACTCAGCCTTTCACGACAGACTTTCAGATACTCTCTTGCTTCTTTGAGCAACGGCCTCCCTCCTAGTGATTACTTCCAATTTACTGCTGCTTGAAGACCAAGGAGTAGATTCTGTCTCTCCTTCCCAAGGGGGCTTTGCACCAGTTACCTACCGAGAGGGTCTGTCCAGCAGAAGAGCTGGTCTGGGGGGCCGGGGCGGCTTCTCTAGTTTGTGGTCGCGCTCTCCCTCGGGGCACTCCACCGTCATACTGAGCCCTCCGGACGCGCTGCTGCTGGTGGAGGTGTTGCGGCGGTGGGTCAGGTCGGACATGCTAGAAGAACGGGAGTGCTCTGTGCTGTAACCTGCAAAGGCAGAGTGGTTACAAACCAGTTTTTTCCTCCTTCCTGGCAGCACAGCTAACAGGCAGGGCAGCCTCAGACCAGCAGTTCTGTTCCCAGATACTGGGGTTTATGCACGCATCTGTGAACTCATCTGCAGAGACTAAGCAGGAAACTCTGCTATTACAGGGCTGGGTAAGAGAGATGGCTGCAAACTGCACTCACAAGAGCTCGCTGCAAGAAAGAAAAAGGGATGGGGCCACTGCTGGCAGAACCACACAGATCGACAGTTACCAGAGATCTTGGACTGCTGGCTGGCGTAGCTGGAGTTCCGCGAGTGCCCCGAGTGGAAGACTTCCTCGGGGCTGGACAGATTCTGATCGGGTTCTTCTGGGACACCTGCTGAGAAACAAGGCGCTCCGGTTACACCACAACCAAGCCAGCATGTTGCCCGCTGCCTAGGACACCAGATTAAGGAAAGTGCAAGCCTCTTGGCAGAAGCCCATTGTACAGGCTAGCACATCGCTTACAAGAACCTTGGAAGTAGGGAAGACAACAACAAGCTTCTCTGTCAAGCTCTAATCACTAATTCTAGCATCCAGTGCCTGAATTAACAGGCATCTTTAGGGCCTTGAAGGACCCAGAAGGACAGTTAGTGTCTGAAATTTAATACTTTTAACTGTGAACAGCTAACACCATGGAAGCAAACGGCCACTATCAGTAAAGCGTTATAATTTCCACTTGAGTGCTTCTCCTGTTATTACTTTTCTCCTGCCATTACTTGTGAGAGTCCATGCCATTTAGCATTTAAATCACATCTGAACTTGGCACCGAAACCTCAGGATAACCTCTGCTTCTTTGCCCTTGCCCCATCTTGCCTCTCTTGCAGCAAGTTTATCCAAAAGTGTCCCAGCGTAACATCTGCCAGCTTTTTAAGAACAGCACTTGCACACTGTGCTAAGTGTGAGGCGACGTGACAGTGCTATTTTGGTGCAGTGTGCCTGCCTGCACATTGGGAGTGTGCAGGGAAGGAAAAAAAAAGCAATGGGAGAATGCAGTGTCCTTGAAAATGGGCTCACACAGAAGCCAAAGAACTCCACATCAGCAGCTGGAACAAGGCCATCAGACCTTAAACCAGCCTCTAAAACCTTCGGAGGAACTTTTCAAGAAGATAAGCTCGAGCACCAGAATAGCTGAGTGGAGAACAATGTTAAGTGCCACTGAACACAATGGAAGGCAGGGATGAGCGTGACACATGGATTATTAAATCCACAGCTAAAAGAACTAATTGCTTTATCTCCACCAACACAAGTATGCATGCGGCAAAGATTCATGCTCCCCCTCCTCAGTTCCACTTAATAGATAACTTTGTTTTTCTTAATTTTCTTAAACGAGTAAAGAGGTGAGGGTTGGTTTGGGAAATCATGAAAAATTAAAAAAATCTGTGCTTGTAATTGCTGGGAGAAGGAAGAGAGTGTGCAGGCAGACCCAGGCGCTGCATGGCTCCGGGATGGGCATTCCTACCCGAGCTGAGGATGGTTGCTCGCGGCTTGCTCTGACGCAGAGAGCCAATTGGGGCTGAAGTGCTGTTGCTGCTTGTGGTTCCCTCGCCCTTGCAGGTGAGCTGCAGGGTGGAGTCCTGCCCCGGAATGGTGATGGATTTGGCTGTGGAAGGCGGCCTGTAAGCAGAAAAGAAGAGGGTTACAAGGTGCAGGGCAGGGATCAGGGATCGTCCCATCGCACGGGGTGCTCTCGCTGCGCCACGAGGCCCCCCCAGCTCCCCAAGGAAGGACCGGCAGCCCCCCAGGCTACAGCACAGCGTGACATTTGCTCCCAACCCCAAGAGTTGGGTCTTCCCTAATCCATAACGCATCCAGACTGCGGAGCTAGCACTTTACAAACTGCTGATTACAAGGAAAAGCAAGGTTGAGGTAAACTAAGGCAAAAAGCGACCACTCAGTCATTCGTACAGGACAACTGCACTATCCTCCAGGAAATTATCCAGAGCTGCCCTTTTCCCCCAACATGTGTTCCAGCAGCCAGTCGGCCTCACAAACAGGAACCGGCTTGTTTTCAGCCAGCTCGAAATCCCAGCACCATCCTGCTACACCTTTCTGACCCGGGTCAGAGAGAAGCCTTTTATCCCAGCACCCCTACGAGAGCATTTTACAACCATCGAGTGACCTTTCCGTTTTTTAACTGATGATTAAACTACTTTTTAGTGAGACTAAAGTATTTTTCCAGCTGTCAGAATTATTTTTCCGGTTGTTCTGCGTGCTCCCAACATCCCTCTGCAAATGCTGACTCCAGGACAGAACTGCAAGCGCCTGAGCCCACTCCCTTCCTCCAGGACGGTTTTTGGGTCACAGCCACGGCATGTGCAGCGTGGCAAAGTTAATATTCCTGCTGGAGCCCTAACTTCCCTATAGCCTGAAGCCTGAGCTGTAAGTAATGGATTATACCACGCTTTTTAAGCGAGGAGTGAGAAAGCCAAACTTTCATTTGTCTCACTTGGAGCTCTGAGGTGAGCGAGGGAAGATGCTACACGAGGGGACCATTGAATAGTTTGGGAGAAAGAATAAAGAGCTAAAACCATTTCTTACGGCAGCCAGACGGCTACAAAGGTCACAGGAGACCCCCAGCACACCTTCCTGAGGCGGGGCAGGGGGGAGCAACCACCGAAAAAAAGACCACCTCCCTAACCCTGTTAGCGGTGATTTACACACAGCCAGGTACTTCGGGGACTTGCTGTCCCAGGTTGATAAGGCCCCTGCTGCCTCAGTCAAGCCCACCGCTGCTGCTGCGGCTGTCGGGTCGGGCGAGCAGCCTGCTCTCCCCTCCTGCATGACACCCAGGAGGGGAAGGTTCCTCCGGGTGCTGCAGAAAGCAAGTGCTCGGCGAGCGCATTCAGGAGTGACTTCCCAGCACAGCTTAATTCCTGCCTAATCCTCTAACGAGTGTCATTTCTCAACAGCTCTCCTGATCAAGGACTATTCTACATGCAAAGTTTCCATTTTTAGACATTTGCACATCATCACCATATAAAGAAAAAATGGGGATGACTGCAAAAATCCTGCAAGAAAATAGGGAGGTTTGACTTTCAGACTGACCCCACTTACATTAAATTGATATTTATACTCAATTCTGTATAATTTCCAGGTACTAACAGTGGGGTTTGATTCCACAATGAAAAAGCAACAGGTATTTTTGTCAAATTGAAGCGATGGCTGACGATGTTTATCATTGAAACTAATCCTAGTAACCTAGGCTGGAAACATCTGTTAAAGCATCTATTACCGTTAAAAGGTTAGGATTTAAGATGCTCAAAGTTTCCTTCTGAAGCACAATTTTTTCCGAATCTGACAGCACTGCAGTCACTGTTTGAAAGGCTCGCAAACATTGCTGCACTGTGAAAAGGCATTCACAAAATACAAATTAGGCAGCTTTTTATAACAACGCGAGCTCACTGATGTACTCGAAGCCAGCTCCTAAAATTAGACCGTTTAGCCCAGAACGTTACTGCTACGAGACGTGACCTTAAGGTAAAGCTTTCTTCTCCCACACTGCTGGGAGTCAGCAGGAAATATTCTATCAGCACAGGGCAGTCCTGCAGCAGTTACACACCTTGCTGCACACTGGCTGGGATCACTGCAGTATAAAGGCACATGTCACTGCTATATTTGTTAATTGATTCCCCAACAATTAGCGGAGCAACAAAAGTGCTCTCTAGCTCTGCTGCATTTATTCTTTCTTGCTACAATGGATTTAAAAAAAATAAAAGATGCGTATGATTGCAGTTTCTCTACTAATCAATACAAATTATGATCCTAGGATCCTGCAGAAGAAAGAGAGAATTAAAATGCTTCAGCCTCGCATTATTTTTGTTGCTATTTCAATTCAAAATCTTTATTTTGAGTGCTATGTGCTGAAACATGGTAATTTCCAAGACTGTTTTCTTCATTGACCTTTCCCTTCTTGGAGGTCACCGAAACCAACCCCAGAGCTATGAGAAACTGTCCCTCGTGTAAAACACAAAGTTCTTTATCAACGTCCGTTAGTTTCCAAAACTCAATGACACTAGGAGGAAAAAAAACAAAACACCCTATGCACAACAAGACTGTTTCTTCCCCCAGAAGAAGGGAAAAGAGATACAACCCAGTCCTTCAGAAGAATACAAGAGATTTGGAAATCAGGTTTGAGTTTCAAAGGGAAATTTGAAAATACCTCCCCCTGCCATCCCATCTCACAGAAAACTGAAAACTGTGTCAGTGAAAACTGACACAGACTTCAGCAGCCCTCGCAGGTCACCCTTCACATCTCCTATCACTAGCTGACGTTACCACTGGCACTGAAATTCAGAATTCCCCCACCCTACAGCAGACTCTTCCTTTTTATAGCTGGGAAACAACAGCAGAGAACAGACCAACCAAAAGCACAGTCTTGCTATAACTACGCTGGCTGATCCAACAATCTAGACCATCATTTTCAAGCTTTCCCCCATACTTCCTTATCTCAAGGACATCTCCTCCTCCTCCCCAGCAATTTCAGTCTCCAACAGAAGACTGCAAAAGCAACAGGAGTCTCAGTCTCCCCAGAACAGGGCGAGTACCCAGAAACTCACGTTTTGAAGCAGGGGTCCCCTGAGAGCAAGGACATCCCGATGGTGACCTGGAGAGAGGGGACAAGGCCTGTAGTTAGCCATCCTGCCGCTGCGAGCACCTCACTTCGCAACAGCCAGGAGATCAAGGGCTAGGTGTAAAGATTCATGAGACCCAGTTCCTCTCTAAAGGAGATCAGCTTCAGGGATTTAGCAAGTTATTCCCTCCCTTTCCCAAGCACAGGCATCAATGGCTCCAAGCTGTAGGGGCTCAGCAGGACATCAGCCTGGCAACCCTGACAATGCACTTCAGACTTTAATTTTCCCCCCAAGCTCATGCTTTCTCTGATGATAAAAAATATTATCGAGGGTTATCGCTTGGCCAAATGGATGCCAAGACATCAAAGGGCAACTGTGATAACATCAAACTTCCCTGCTCAGACCAGCAGCATAAAAGCAGAACCCTCTCTCTGTGCATAACAGGATCTTCTTTGAGGCTCAGCACTGCACTCTGGCTGTGATTTTTTTTATTCAACAGCAGGATTTCCACTGTGGCAGAACCAGCTGCCATACCTTTAGGATGGAGTTGTCCTGTCGCGTGTTCTTGGTGTCGTATCCTTCCAGCAAGCAGCAACGGACAGTGGATCCAGAGCCCGCAAATTCTGCCAGATTTAGATCGGCGAAGCCCAGCTGTAGCCACGAAAACAATGGAGGGGAAGGGGAGAGAACAAAGAAACAAAAAGACTTCAATAAGGGGATATGCAGTGTCACCCAGACCAGAGGAGGACAGCACCTCTGTGAGTTAGGGCAGAAACGCAAGCCATACATGCAGAGACGGGGTGTAGAGACCCCTTAGAGCTGGGGGTGGGAAGGGTCGCCTTCCTCATCCCCAGCCAGGTGAACGCTCTGCGGGACGTCAGCCCTGTGCAAGGGAGGAAAAGAGCAGTGGTGCTGGCCAGGACAGCGTTAACCAGCCTGCAGCAGTTGCATAACCAAGGACATGGAAGGCACTAGGTCACCGATGTGGAAAAAACAGAATCGCACATACACAAACATAATAAGGCACTCTTTGTGTCGGGCCATCCCAGAGTGCAGCGGAGCATGCGAACCGGGAGATGAAAGGATATTGTTACGGAGGAAAGCGACACTGTCCTGAACCACAGAACGGAGCCTTGCAGCACCGCAAGCTGGGAATGGAGAGCCATAGGGCCATGCGTGTGCCCTACTGCCACAGCTCCAGCTGCTGGGCTGCGCATCTCCTGTAGCAAAGCTTCCTCAGCATCTCCACGATTTAACTAGCTAGTGGTACGTTTGGCAGGCAGGAGGAAGAGAAATGTCTGCAGAGATTTAGTTATCAGCTCTCCAAACTTTCTTGAACAAAGAGAAAATAAATAGGGAAGGTGACAAAATTAAAGATTAGAGGCAAATTCAAAGCGGGTATCGATGCCTCTGGAGCACAAACACAGTGAAGAGCAGTTTTGCTCTTCTGCTCTAATTCCTGGTGTAGGAATACAGTGCTTTCCCAAATGAAAAAAGTTACAGCTTCTTTTACTCAGAATTTTGGCAATAAGTCAGTTGTGTCTCACCCGCCCTGCCCAGAAAGAGATGCTGTATCCCAGATTTGACCAAACAGCCCCAGCACAGAAAGTCAGCATCACTTCAACGTACAGGTCGGCTTCCACAAGAACACGGAGAGAAGGTGGACAAGCAAATGCCCATACCCAGCTGTTATTTTGTGCATTACGGTACAATTCTCCAGCCCTGGCGTTGACACCTGAATGACAGAACTGAACCACGAGCCTCAGACTGGCACCAGGCTACGGAAACGCGGTGCTCTCAGCTGTGGCAGCTGATATGGAGTTACAGCCCAAACCAGTCCCTGTTGTATGAACATCGTTCCACATCAGGACTGCTCCCATTATTCCACGTCAAAAGTCTAAACCACAGCCTGCAAAAGATGATTCAAGGGATGACAGCAACAAGATTATGGTACCTTTTGTCCTCTGTCCCATTCTCAAAGAGGAACAAGTGTTGATGGCAAATAAAAAGTGAGACAGAACAGGAACCTTTCTTCAACAAAAGGAAGGAAGAAAAACATAACCTAACTTTGCTCCCTCTCTTCTCCTTTCATAAGGATTCCCTTAACTCGAGTGTTTCTCCAGTTCCTGCTGCAGGTGTTCCTCTCTCTCGCAGCGCCAGGGGTTATGTTTTTGCTGAATCTTCAGCAATGATGAAAAAAGTAGAGACTTTTTATCTTTCAGAGAGAAACTGGGGAGGAGAAAGCCATGTGCAATGCAACACATCAGAGCAACCGAAATGGAGGACAGACGAGATACGGCCCAGCCCCACTGGAAGAAGAAGAGGGCACTTGAAGGGCCTGGACCCAGACCCCCCGTCCCGCACCAAAGCGGTAACGGAGCCGACGGCCTCGCTGAGGAGATGGGCATCAGAGGACAGATGTGGGACGGGACTCCAAGCACCCACGCTGCGTGCTGAGGTCACAAGCCCTCCTCAGGAAGCAGACTCCCAGTATATAGAGGAAGGATCCCTTAACAAGAGGATGTTTTCATATGTAACCTTTCCCAATAGTTTCCTCAGTTTTCCAGCCAGCTGATGGTGTTTCTTCCAGCTTGGGGAAAGAGTTTCCGCTTTATCAGTCCTTCCTGCTGGTTTCCGCTCCATAACCCCTGACACCGAGGTGACATTAACGTCAAACCAAAGGTACACAAGTCTATGGAAACTCTGTCCTGAGCACAAACAGCTCCACTGCTCTTACCCTACTGAAGGGGGACCAGGTAGAGAGGGCACTCCGCACCTCCCACGATCAGGGGAGTTGCTGAGCGAACGCAGTTTGAGAAGGTGAGGACTTGTTTAGGAATGAACACAAACAGACTGCTGCTACAAACATTGGGAATACCAAGTAACTCGATTCTGTCACAACAATCTGCCTGGAAAGGAGTCTGAACAAGCCTGGTCCACAGACCAAGACTGCAAAGCCCAACCACCCTGCCTGGTATGACACCCCTCACCTCCACACGGGTCATTCCTCAATTCCAGGAGTCCAGCCTGGCTGGAGAGAGCTGCGGGAAGGCACTGAGGGACCACGTGCATGCATGCGACTCATTCCACTTCTTCACAGGAGACCAAGCAAGGCCTCAGCTCAAGGGAAGACGAGTACTTGAGTTTTGGCCTCTGATTTTGGGCTGGAGCAATTAAATCTCTTAACACGCCTCTAAACGCAACTGCAGACCGAGTGAAGGGGAAGTAGGTTACAACACGACCTGAATAAGAGCCCAGGTTAACTCCACCATAGCGACTGCCTTTGAGCTTCCTTTAATTCCACATTTCCAAATACTGTGGGAAGCTTCAGGACGGGCATCGAGGAGGAAGAGGCTGATGCATTTACACCTCACAGACACACCTCTTCCTCCAGCTACGCCATGCTCCCCGGACAGGCAGCTCTGCAGGACGGAGGAATAACCTCCCCCTCAGCGTAAATTTAGTGAGAGAGAAACCGATGGCCCTAGAGACAGCGTCCTCACGTTAGCCACAAAAAAAGGAACAGTGTGGGCAGCACCACTGCCCTCTGCCACAGGGCACAGCGGTACCTAGGTGTGAGTGCAGCTCTCCTCTCAAAGCTTTTTAGACCCATGGTCTCAGGAAGGATATTGATTAGAAGAAATTCTTACAAGGTTCTGCGTGACCTGAACATCTGTTTATTAGAAACTAGCACCAGTGACTCATTTTCAAACAAACATAGTTTCGGGCTCTGTGCGAACTCAGCTCCTAAGCCAACATTGTCTCTTGTTCCAGCACAAAGAGAAGGGGTGGCATCCAGCCCATTGTCTCTCCCACAGCCTGAGCAAGAAAACGAGTGGGGCGAGTGTGCGTGTAACAAAACAAAAAACTAATGTCCCTGATGATCAGCTTGTTTCTTGCCTCAGTGCCTCCTGTGCCCTGGAAAACAGTGATTTCTGCTGTAGGTTTCTGCCTGCGCTCACAGCGCAGCGAGGTGCCTACCCCAGCCACAGATGGTTACTGTGTTTGGGAGAGCACAGTAACTCAAGTCTGTATTTCTTTATTAGCAAGACGTTGCCAGAAGCCAGAAAGTTCACATCTGACTCAGAACTTCCCCAAAGTTTGAGGACATGCAGAACATCTTCCCAACCCCCTTCTCAAATCCACATCCAGTGCAATCTGGATCCTGTCCCAGTAAGTAAGTTTTTTTTTTTGGGAAATCACTTAATTCAGGCCGAAGAACTAACGAGTGCCTCTCCAGACTGCCTCTCGCAGCAGCTATGCTGTGTTCTGACCGTTCAGCCACTGCTTTCTAATGGGCACAGAGCACGAACAGCAGACAAAACCATCACCACTCTGACACATTTGCCCTTTCTTTACTCTGTCTTACCTTGGAGTAGGTTTTTCCGCCCTTCAGCTCCTATAATGGGAGACAAAACAAACAGGAAAAGAAGCTATTATCTGCGCTGGGGAAACATGGGGAAAGTCGTTACTCAATCCTGGAATTTGGTCTCAGGATTTCACAAACTTCTGTACCAACACCCTGCTCCCTCCCACCCTCGGTCAAGCACCCTTGCTGGAGAGGCGAGCTCCATTTCGTTTCTGTCTTAGCCCTAAAAATCCTCCCTTCCCACCACTGCAATTCTTGCTGCCAAAAAAGCAGCTCGGAACCAACACCAAGACACAGGTGGTACCTGCCAGAAGCAGAAGCTGGACGCTCACCTTACGCACAGATACTCGGCAGATGCAGGGGTCCAGGAGCCCTGTGGCGGGGTTGGCACTCATTTTGCACACGAAGGTGAATTTCTTTTTCCAGCGGACACAGTTTTCCTGCACTTCCTCTCTGTGAGAAAGCAAAAAAATAGCCTTCAAATGAAGGTACAAAGCCAAATTAATCCCAGTTGTTGTCTTTGACTGGGAACACAGTCTGCCAAGATCCTCTACAACCTAACTTGACCCACACCACCCAAAAGGGCACCATACAAAGGCTGTTACGTTAGCAGCAAGCAATTTCACTGGCCAATGCAGATAAAAACGCATCTAGGTTACAGGGTAGGCTAATCATCTCATCAGCATTTGCCTTAAACTCTCCCAAGCCCTTCCACGTTTCCTGCTCAGCTGGTTTAGCTCCTCTATTGTCCAGCCTGGACAGACCCAGGCTCTGTAACTCAACTGGGCTGAAGGTTTCCAAGCTTATCTTCCTACAACGCCCGTTTTGTGCAGCCTCCTGCGCAGTAAAGGTGCTTTCTGTCCCGGACAGAGTGTCCTTCCCACCCTGCTCTGTACGCTGGGACTGAGCCCGTGAGAACAGCCAGCTCCAGGGAGGACACGAAGAGGTGGAAACGCCGGTGGGTGCAGGCAGACAGGACCAGGCCACACAAGAAGAGCCCGAGGCGAAGAGGAGCCTGCGTCCCTCGCGCCACTCTCGCTGCCTGGCCCTGAGCACCGGCCACAGAGTTGAGGCTGCAACTCAGGCACAGGGTGAAGCCACAGGAGGAAGATGAGGAGGAGGAGGCTCCTCTCCAAGCACAGGAGCTGCTTCAGGTAGGGTTTGGGCTCCACAAGGCCCTCCGAGGAAGCCAAGCTTTATCTCTTGAAGACTGCGGGTTCAAAGGGGCAGGGGAAGGAGGTGCGGGGGGCCTTTCGCGAGGCCCTGGGTACCAAGCGATCCTCGGCAAGGATCTGATCCGGTTATCTGATCCAGTTAGAGCTCAACCCCTGGCCCCCAGCCAATTAAGTGCTCAAAGTAACGAGGCTGGGGGGAGGCACGGCGCTCCTGGCAGCTCTGAGCTAGGAAGTTTGCATACAGCTCTTCTCTTGGCACAGGACAAAGGAGCAAGGGCACCAAAAACCCTGTTTGCATTAGCAGGGAAAGGGAAGCTTCCCACCACCCAAACCGGGCACAGGAAAGCCGGAGAGACTGGTGGGAAGGGAAACGAGACCAGTCTTGGTATCGCCTGCTGCTGGGAAGGATGGAGCAGACACCAGAGCACGGCCCTGCAGCCCCTTCTACAACCCTGAGGTGAAAGTAACGCGACAGGATGCCAGGGAGCGGGTCCTGAGCCAGCAGGTCCCTGCCAGTCCTCGAAACTTTCTGTGGGACTTCAGTGTGTCAGCTAAAGGGAACAGCAGGGGCCACAAACGTGGTAGGTGACAAATAACTAAACCCTGTAATCCTCTGTAGTGTAGATCAGGGCTGGTCTTCCCTGTGTAAAAGGGGGGAAAACAGAAGGCTGTGATCCCTTCAAGGCGGTGAACTCCAACTCCTTGCTGGCGATGGAAGTCATTGAAATACCAGACATCTAAGTGCCGAGAATACCTTTGAATTTGGGATTAATTCAAGATGAGGTCTGGTTCTCATTGCTCCACTCAGCTCAGTCCAACTCCTTCAGGCAGGAGAAGAGGAGATACATTTCCACAGGGATTAAAGAGGCTTTGCCCGTAATAAAATATTCACCAAACCAGCCAAGGTAAGTTTCAGACCTGAGGTGCCTTGAACCTGACATAGCGTAACTCAAATGACCTGGAGGAAGGAGAATTCAGACTCAGAAGAGAAAAGCATTCAAGAGAATAGGATCATGTTGCAAACCCACATGCTTCAGATCTGCAAGGATGGTGCATGGGACGCAGAAGACACCAGGCATGTCAGCAGCGTTACTCTTCTCCTGCTGGGCACGACAGCCCCTTGCTACAAGCACAGATCCCAGCACCATACCCCATGCCACAGGCGGCCGAGCTTTGGCACGGCGTGCTGTGGACGGTGATCCCAGCTCCCTGCCTCACCCGTCCGATGTGCAGGAGCCCCTCCAGCGTGCGAGTTTTCCTACTCGTGACTTCTCTTTGCATTACAAAGCAGCTCTGATTCAGCATCTGCTGGATGCGGCTAAGCCCAGCGGAGGCTAACGATTTAAAAATGGGGCAAGAAGTCCTGACTGGGAATAAAGAGCTGCTTCACGAGCTCTGCTAACAGACCTCCTGTTTCTTATTAACAATATACGTCGGCCTTTCCACACTGCTGTGGGTAGCATGGCTGAGGCGATCAGGGGACGAGCAGAGGATTTGGGGATGAGCAGCACCACGACCGACGTGCCTGCAGGTGCACACGGAGCTCAGGGCCTTGCGTGCCCGCAGAGGGGGCTGCACAGGATGGAACTGAGATAAAATTCAGAGCTGCTTTCCAGTCACAGTTTCACAATCATTCAGCAAGGACTTTCAGCGTTTTTTTTTTTTTTTTTTTTTTGTCTTTTCAGAGTGGCTTTTCAGGGTGGGGGCTGGGGCTGTACCATCAGACAAGCAAGCAGCAGCATTGTTTCGAGCCAAACTGTAAAAAATTAGTTCCACATTTTCAAGAGACAGCATGGGGTGAAGCAATGGGCTTTGTCTATCCGCCTCCCAGCAAGTTATCATCAGGATGGTAATTAGAGAAGACTAAAATAGGAAGAAAGAGTGGACTCGGATGAGGAGCGGTTTTGCATTTAGCTCCAGAACACCCGGAGCGTGGTGAGGGATGCACAGAGAGGTGTTTCTTTCCATCCTAATCACAGGGCACCTAAAAGCAAAGCAGAAACTAACAGCTTTAAACCAAACGTGTCTAATTTTAAGTCGTACTCTGTATTTGAAGCGCCAGAAATAGATTAGAGCAATGCCAAGCACTAGGTGCCAATTCAACGGGTCTTCAGAAGTTTCATTTTAAAAAAAGCTGTCCGTAGCATTTTGCAAAAAAAGCCTCCCAGAAGGCTGAATGCCTGCCAGGCTAAGCTTTGCCCTCTCCTGACTCGAGACTTACTCAAAGCTATGTAATTACTCTTGCAGACCTAAATATACCACCGCAGAATAAACCAACGCAACCCTGCGCCAGCTCTTGTGAAAAGTGGACCTCCAAAGGGAGCTGCGAGCTCCTCGCTTGTCTCCAGCCCTGCGATGAGCCCTAAGGGACCACACGCCGTGTCCCCGGCCACCGCCGTCCCTGTAGAGCAAAGGTGGACTGGGCAGGGAGCAGTGGGAAGATGTTTTGGCGTGGCAGGAACCTAACTCGTGGGAGCAATGCACAGCAGCAACCCGTTTATCTGCTTTTACGTCCCGTGCAGAACTAACAGCGCGCTTGGTGAAAACCACAAACCTCTCCGGGCTCAGGTCTCACGCGCAGCCTTCCTGCAGCTCTGGAGGCAGGCGGAGGAAGGCACGACGAACAGATTTTATAGAAGAGATGTTTACCAACTGCGATTTTAGTGCCACGGACAGAGCAGCGCTGTTACAGAAAGCCACGGTGCTAACTGAGACTTTGCTAAAACAAGCACACAGGGAAACGCTTCTAGAAAAAGGCCATGTGTAGGAGCCACGCTACCAGGACAAGTGCGGGTCTGTCCCACAAGGCAACCTAGCTATTGAAACACCACAACAAGAGATTAAAACTTCTATTTACAGCCTCAAAGCTGAGCTGTGCCCAACTGGGTGTGATGCTTTAACACAACCCGCTGAAACAATTTTGCCCGGCTGACCCATTTACAAGAGCAGTTGCTTCGCTCTCGCTTTATGGCCGCAGCCATATGTAAGAGAGCTAAAAGTACGAAACATCCTAAAAAGCCTACAGGCTTACTGGGGGGGCAGAGACAACAAAAATAGCTTCCCAACGCCAAACACTGCAGCAGAGCAACGCATCTCAGTCTGGTGTTTCGTACACAGCAGCAGATGTGGGCAAACCTCGGGCTAAACAAGACGGTACAGAGATAAGTGCGCACAAAGAGCTGCTTATTCACATCCCCTCCTCCTCATTTACACAAAGGGTGAGGGCGAGCTCTCCTCTTTGTGATGCCCAACCCGCAGGCCCACGTCCCCCAGCCTCCCAGAGGTGGCTCTGGGTGAGCTCCCTCGAGCAGAACTAACCCCTGCCGGCTCGCGGCAGGCAGCGCGCCCCGCTCCCCTCGCTGGTTCACCTCTTCACGAGGCAGCGCAACATCACTGAAGCTACGTCTCGATACCGTCAGGCACAAAAATGATAACAGTGTTTTAAGGAGGCCAACGAGGCCATCCCCAGCTCGGATTCATTTACAGTGCAGCTGACTGACAAACGGACTTTGAAGGGACCCCGGCACTCCTGCAGGGGGTCTTCTGGGGAGGAAGGTGGTGCAGGTACAAGGGCATTCCCTCAGTCACAGGGAAAGAAAAAAAAACAACACAAAATCAGGTCAACAGATTGCATCTGAAGGGCAACACCATGCGTCTCCTACAGCATTTCTTTCCACGTGTGTCTTGGCTCTGCTTTCAGCTGCAGACACACACCATTAGAACCAGAATGGCCTGGGTTGGAAGCACCCTAAAGCCCACCCAGTCCCAGCCCTGCCACGGCAGGGATGCCACCCACCAGATCAGGTTGGCCATGGCCTCATCCAGCCTGGCCTTGACCACCTCCAGGGATGGGGCACCCACAGCCTCTCTGGGCAGCCTGTTCCGGTCCCTCACCACCCTCTGACTAAAGAATTTCCTCCTAATATCTTACCTAAATCTACCTTCTTTGAGTTAAAAGCCATTCCCACTTGCCCTGTCGTTATCTGACTGAGCAAAAAGTCACTGTCCTTTTTTGTAACCCCCTTTAAGTACTGAAAAGCTGCCATGACATCTCCCTGGATCCCATCTCCCTGGAGCCTTCTCTTCTTCAGGCTGGACCCCCAACTCTCTCAGCCTGTCTTCATAGGAGAACCTGCAGAGGACTGCTGACATCCCCTTAGCTCACACAGTCTGGATCAATCCTGGGCTATGCCCTGGAGAAGACAGCCACTGTTTTAACCTGGTTATCTACTGCAAAGCTCTAACGGAAGAGACACCTTTGGTAAGGCCTGAAGAAACCACCTGAGAATCCCCCTCCCAAAGGGATTTGCTGAGAGCCAGGCCCGTAACCAGCAGTCACACCGCTGGGCTCCCAGCACACCGAGGTTTACACCACCCTCAAACACAGCGGTCCTGCTACAAGCACAGGGCCTAATTGCTGCTTTACAGCATGGAAAATATAAAGGGAGGTGAAAATACGTATAATAGAAGGCGAGCCTTTACCTAGCCATTAGCTGGTTTAGATTTACAACCCAAAAGCTGTAGGTGGCCCCAAATAACGGCTTACAAGCGGGCACTTCAGCGCAGCACGTATTATTAAAGCAAGCTGCATCGCCATCCTTTTCTACCTGCTGCCAGGCACAGGTAAAAAGCAGAAGCAAGGAAGAGGCAGAAATCTGAGCTGGGTGCTGAGAGGTTCAGCCGAAACATAGTCCAAGCAGGAGAGGTGAGAGAGAGACCATCTTCCTCGGGGAGCACCATGCAGGACTGGGAAACGGCTGGATAAAAAAACCGCATCAAAACCCAGGACAGCTTAACCTGGCGGCGTACGAGTGCTCTGTGGATATAGTAATTTAGTTACGCGGCGGGGTTTTTGTCTCCCCTGACCAGAATGAAGGGAAAGGACAGCAGGCAGCCCTCCTCACTGCAGTTCCTCTGTTTTGCCCGGCTTACACCACAGAGCGGCACAAGTGCCAGCCCCGAGAGCCGGAGGGCTCCCCCCCCGCACCCAGCCCCGCATTCTCCAGCCGCCAGGCGCTGCGTGTTGCACGGCAGGCAGCAGCAGCGACGATGGCAAAGTGGCTCGGGGATGGACGACGTGCACTGCGTCACTACGAGAACTAAGGGAGTCTTTGTCGTTTGAAACAAGGCTTGTTTGGATGCTTCACTGCCAGTGTTTTAACCAAGGGTCCAGTGGGAAGGTCACCGCACCCACCAACCAACAGATCAACTTCTGGGTTCCCAGCGGAGCCGCTCCAAGGAACCACGGTACCAAAGGACCTACCCCCAACCCCATACTTGCCAGTTCAGTTCTGCGCTCCCGCCCGAGGGGAAGGAAGATGCCCACGGGCTCTCTAAAGGCTGGATTTGAGCACCAGTGCCTTTGGAGTGAAGTCCTCACGTGAGCCGGAGGCAAATACAGCAGAAAGGACTAACAGCAACTGTACGGGAAAGACAAAGCTAACGGAAGCAGCTTCAGGCACAGGTGAGAAGCCAGGGAAAGGAGCTGCCGAGACCGTCTCCCTGCGGGGGAAGACAGCACCACGACGTGCGAGGCGGGTAAGGAAAGAGCTGGAGCAAAACCCAGGTGAACGTGAAATCACAGCAGGATACAACGAGCGATTTCCAAGTTCTCCATCAAAATGAGCTGCTATCTGGTCAGCGAGCGATTGACTTTTTATGGCTTTAAGCTTCTCTCCAGCAGGCTGTTTCCAAAGACACGCGGCTTTTGAACTGCACACTCTCGATAAAGGTGCGCCGGGACGAGGCAGGGAGCAGCAATACCTCCTGCAGAGCGGGGCAGCAGCCAACCACCAGCAGAAAACCCTCCAGCAGCAGCAGCATTCCTGCCCGGGCGTTAGCAGCTTCTTCACAAGGCAGCACTTCAGTTGTGCCTGGCCTCCATGCACCCCAGCGTGAAACCCCGTGCAGGATGTCCTGTCCCATAGGTGAGAGCCCTCCAGTGCATCATCTCCTGGACCCATCGTCCAGCTTATCCACGGCTTCTAAAACCTAGCACCAGGGCTTGTTTTAGAGGGGAAAAAGGAATTCCAACTATTTCTTGCATCTAAATCTTCAAACCTTTGAACTCTTCCTTTCTGATGGCAGTTAACAAAAATCAGCACGCAGCCAGCGATGGAACGCTACAGCACAAGTTGCATAAGGAAATAAAAACTGGGCCAAACGGAGGAAAAAAGTCACAGGATAATGAACCTTGAAGACAAGCTAAAGAACGAGTCAGATGAGTTTTGGAAGGGTGAGTGAGGGTGGAGCACGGCGAAGGCAGGGAGAAACGCTCTAACAGACACGGCCATGGAGCAGCGAGGATGCACACAGGGCACTTCAGCCAGGGGACACGTGGCACAGCCAGCTTTGAGGGGGCTGTATTTTGCTCTGTCCTCTTGAATCGGAGAAGAAAAGCTGGAGCAAGGACGAGAAGGGCCTGTAGCAGTAAATATCGTGCAACACACCTACTGCTACACGCTGTGCTTCAGCCGGAGCAGCACGCATCCGAGGGCTGCTCGCCACATCCCCAGCACACAACTGCCTTCTGGTCAGCGGCCAGGGCCGTGTGCCAGGAGCAAAAACCCAAACTCTTAAGCGTAAAGGAAGGAATAGCTGGATGGGTGACTCAGTTACTGAAATACGAGTCCGTAACAACGCGCAGATGGAACGCGGGAAGACGCATTGGCTTTTTATAAAAAAAAAACCCGAGCACGCACTGAGTCACCACCCCGACTCCCACCTCTATTGTTCTGATAGACTCATTTGGAGCTGGATTAGCCGAGCAAGAGTCAGGTGCCAGGCTGCCAAATCCATCACCAGAGCTTTCTTATCGTAAGCAAACGCACAAGTATTTACAGAAAACACCAGGAACAGCTCTGCAGTGCAGATTTCGCTTGGTCTGCCCAGGTCAGCCCTGAGCTCTGACGCTCAGCTTACTGCACAAGCCAGCTGGATTTAGGGGCGCAAGCAACCCCAGGGTGAAACCTCTGTGGGACTGGAGAGGAGAAAAGAAAGCCTCCCAAATACCCCAGTACCCGTGTGCCCTTTGGACAAATCACAACAGAAATCTGCCTCGTAGTTCTAACAGATAGAGGAACCAAAGCTTCAGAAGACCGCGAAGGTTTGCTCTGAACAGGCGCTTGCAAGGCGAAGGTAGATTAATTCACCGTCTTTCCGGGACAGCACAAGTTTCTGTAACACCGAAGTTTGGGAAGCTTTTTGCTTGTGGCAGCCTGTAGATGTGAAATGAAGATTTACCGATTATCCGCTGCTGATATATTTATAAACTTGCTTCATCCCCTAAGTGTTAGCTGTCAATTTGAGAGATTCCAGCTTTGCCTTTTGCTGCCTAAATTTGGGCTCCTACTAAAGAAAGACAGCAACGTAAAATCTGGCAAGGAAAACTCTGGTAATGTCCCTACCACGAGGGGTACAAGAGATGGCCACAACTCCGTGCTGCAAGAAAGCTGTGCTTGTGAACAGAGTGCTCTTATAAATAAAAAAGAAAGCCACCTTTCCAAGCAAAAAAAACAAGCCCCTCACAGACACTGAGATGAAAAATCAAGACATGGGTCTTGGGATGGGATATTCCAGGGCTTTGCTGGGACAGCAAGTCTGGAAAATGAGAACTCCGGAGGGAATCGCCACAAGACCAGGAACAAAATCCCCGCTACAAGCGACGTGCACTGAACGAATCTGTTGGCCTCCAAGGCAGATTTATGGCACAGGAAGCCATGCTGAAGCTCAGCTATTCAAGCTACGCATCGTGCCAATATCAGCCCCGTTTCAACCAGGAGAGTTCGCCAACGTAGCCATACCAGAGAAGCCTTTGTAGTGTAAATTAACCTGCACACGAGGCCAAGTTCATTTCGGGAATAATTTCATTAATACCGCGTGATGTAACATCACTGCAATTTGGCTCGAGTGTGCTGAAGAGCTCTTCAGTAAATAAGCTGCCTGAAGTCAACCCCGGTGCTAAAAGTATGTTTAGTTACCCAAGAGGTAACACCCTGCTGTGCCCAGACATGCTCCGCTGTGAATCACCTCTACACGGTACACGTTTCGTCAAAAACAATAAAATAGTCCAGGAAAACATCCCTTTGTGTGTTAAGACCAGCTTTTCCATCCCATCACGGATGTTTTATGACGGTTCGTTTATAAAGGCATTGTTCAGCAGCACGAACCAGGTCACTGCATTTAAGGACAAGGCTTTAAGGACAAGGTACAGACGCGTTCTCACTGTACCTCAGGCCCTTCCATCAATATTTGTTGCTGCTTTTCTGCAAGAAGGCTGCCCAGCAGAGGTCTGCGAATGACAGAAAGCTGCTGAATAAAGCCTGCTGCATCCCTGACTCGTCGCCATCCCGGTGGCAACAGGCTGGGAGTCTCAGCGCTGCCGGTCCCCGTTCTCCTTTCCCATCTTTTCCTCTTGCCTCGACTCCGGCGTGCGTCAGCCCCGGTGTCACGCTGTTTCAATACGCAGAGCTGGCAGAGAAGGACAAATTGCCTTTTGGCTAGATTTTATCAGTTTAACACAAACGGTGAGGTCAGAGGAGTGCCAGAGCCAGCACGGGGGGAGAGCAGGGGGACGCAGACGCAGCAGTCGGACTGGCTTCAGCTCCCCCAGACCCACAGCTCCAGCTAAAAGCAGTTCTCTAGGACCGATACCCCGTGACGTAACGGCACGCTCACACTGCACTGACGGCACCCTAATCAGAGAAAGGTAATTACATAAATTACATCTCGGTTAAGAGCAGAACGAGGGAAAGTGCTGCACTTTGTGACACACCAGCCTGTGCTGGCTGTGCCACCGGGAGATGCTAGGCTAGGCTCGCCTGCCAGGAGCGGGTTTTGGAGGATCAGAGCATTTACCTCCCCCGGGGCTGTCACCACCGGCAGTACTCAGACACATCTCCTCGATTCTCCTCTGCTGAGAGCCGCTGCAATCGGAGACGAGCAGGAATCCCTACTGGAGGGAAGGCAACACGCAGGTTTGTTTTGAAAGAGCAGTCACGCTCGCATGGCAAGAGGGAATAGCCACTGCCATAAACCTACGCCAGAAAGCAACCTTAAAGAGAACAGCGGCCAAACGGCGTACCATCAGCTACCCCCAGTACCACCAGCAGGGTATTTCACAAAGCTGGAAGCAAATGTAAAAACAGCTACAGGAAATCCACTGCCCCACAGCGCAGCGTTCCCCTCGGGGCAAGGAGCGCTGCAGGCTACTGAAGGCACACGATGAGCAGCTCTCGAAAGGAATTCAGCATTTATGCAGATGCAACTGCCCGGCCTTACCGAAGTATGAAATAAAACCTAACAGGCCACTGACAGAAGCCAGGAAGAGAGCTTCCCTACAGAGGGGCTGCTGCATGATGATCTGTGCCGAGGCAGGCAGCCTGTCCCCAGAGGAGCCCGCGTTGCTCAGCCTGGAAGCAGGACACGAGCAGGACCCGGTACAGCCAGGCTATGGCAGTAAAAAAGCTCAGCCACTGCTTCGTTCCGGTGCGATGGAGCATTAAGAAACCTCAAAAGACGGCTGGATTATAAATAATATCCTACGCTCCTGCCTCACAGTCAGCAACGTGCAGGCACAGTCTACATGATCACGGGAAGAACTAGCAAAAGAGACAGAAAAAGCATGGTGAAAGCCACTGAAACCCTGGTATCACACCTAACCTCGCCTTTGCTTAGCATGCATAAAGCCTGAAAGTCTGTTAGGAGGCTGGTGGCGGGGGGAATAAAACTCTAAGCCTGTTTTTTTCCAGACAAGCCTCTCCTTCCCCTCCTCCCGGCCATCAGCGCATTGCGATGAGCAATGTTATCCCTGAGGGACTGGAAACAGAAGTGACTGGGCAGAGAAGAGGGTAAGCAAACCCCCGGCAGCACTCGTTCTGCCTCTCGTTCCGCGGTGCTCACACTCCCAACTTGCACTTCAGGAGGAATGGGATCTCCAGCCGCAGGGCACGGTGCAGGCAGGCACGTGCCGGTCCCTTCCCCATGGGCCAGCCTCCGCTGATCATTAACCCAGTAGCGATCACCTCGCTGCAGTCACTTCCTACAAAGTTTTATTCTGGAAGCAAAATGGAGGTGGCTACCCCAAACTGAAGCCCTGAGGCCACGTCCCATTTATGGGATTTTCTCCTCCTGTGGGTTCCTTGTTGTGCTTTTCCATCGCAAAGCCAGACTGGAGTTTAATGCTTGATACAAGGCTCTAAATGAGACCTCAAACTTCATTTTCTACATTTTGTACACTGAATGGCAAGAGAAGGGACTTGCCTCGTTTCAGCTAACGCACAGCTCTGGGAAGCTGTAATCCCCAAAACGTTTTCTAGCTTTAGCAGGTTTCTTATTATTATTTCAGAGAGCACGTTTTGGGGCTAGTTACCAACCACACGCAGGGCGATGGTTTCTGCAGCTCTCTAAAGCTGCATTACTAATTCATGCCGCAGCTTTCTGGTCCTTCCAGCACAGTAAATCTCTCTTCCTTCCTCCCATGTAAGCAACCTCGGTGCTTTCAGCCTCAACAGACAGCGTCCATTTCTTATTTAGCCTACAGCAATGGAAGTGTTTTTAGCTTCAGTCCCATCTCCTGCAACAACACGGGACCTTCTAGCACACGGCCTCCTCTCAGCAACGAAGTGTGACGAACTCAAAGGAAAGGCGTAATCCTGATGCCCTGCCAGCCCACTTCGTCTGCAGGGAAAGCATCCGCTACAGACCATATACGCTGTGGCTTATCTAGAATATCCTGTCTCTTCAGCACTTGCCTCCTCCCAAGCCTCCAGTCTCCATGCGCTTCCTGTTCGTTTTCCTCCTCATCCCCGTCCCCTTTCCTCTCATCTTTTCCTCATCTCAGCCTTATCAATGGAGCTACAAGGGAGACTCACGAGAAGCACGTGAAAGTGACGCCCGTGACGATCAGGGCTCTCAAATCCCTCCGAACAATTCCCTTTCTTGCTCATCGGATTAAAAATACACCGAACAACAAGGCCGTTCATCCAGCGAACACAGGCACAACTGTTTGCCAGTGGGAAGAGCCTTTCAGACCCGGGCGCTAGGACGGGATGCTGAGCCCCGCTGCGTGGTACCAGAGCTCACGATGCCAAGTCAGGGTGCTGATGTGTATCGTGTCTCCCAGCAAGTGCACAAAGGCATCATGTGAAGAACCTGCAAGAAAAAAACCACCTCTCATCCTGCAGGTTGGGCAGCTGGTGCTAGGGTGGGGCAACATGCAGCCACCTGAAATAACACGGCACGGATTTCTGATACGAGCCCTTGGGCTGTTACAAAGGAAACAGCAGATCCAAACCTTGGTCCAGGATATTCCTAAAGGCTGCTGATTTATTACATAGGGAGCTAGAGAATAATTCCTGACCCGTTTCAGAGACGGCTGCAGCCCCAGCTCCGACAGGGCAGGGCTGGCAGCGCACAGAGGATGCGGAACATATCCTGTTTGAAAAGGGAGGCCACGCAGAGCCACATCCGTCTGTCCTCGCACGGAAGGAGACCTCGCAGAGCCCAGCGCAGGTGATGGTGCAAGAGCTCACCGCGCCGTTCCTTCGTGCTCCTGAGCGGACAGACGTGCCCTGCAGTGGAAGGGGTTTCTGACGTGAGGGAGAAGCCGGAGATCTCTCCTGAAATGCTAGCAGATGTAGCTCCCTGCAATAAAATAATAAGAAATAAATCTGTGCCTGCCTCATTTATCTAGAAACTAGCACCAGAACAACTTGCTGTTGGCAGCTTACGGCCCATTAAAATACCAACAACCATGCAGAGACCACAGGCTCCCGAAGGCGTGCACCAATTCCTCCCAAATACAGCTTCAAAGCTAGAGTCAACACCGACGGCAGCTAAAGAGCACAGAGGGTAAACAGGCTGGAAGCCATTTAGGTTTCCCCCTGTATTTCAGAAATAAATACGGGGCTTAAGGGGAGCAGGGGGCACCCTCTGCTACCTGCCCTTGTCCTCGGCCAGAGCTGATTTAATTGCCACTCCGTAAATCCGTCGGGCTGCAAGGCCCCAGCCCCGAGGAGCAACTCTCAGAGCCACGGGCTGCTACGGGCTGCTCAGCTCACACAGGTAAGGCTGATCCTAAACGTTAGGTGTCGGGCACTGCCAGCTCCGAGGGGGAAGCCTGAAAGCAGCCTGCTCCCAAGCATTTACAGCCTATCAGTCACAGAGCTTATGATTCTATGATTCTAAACCCCCTTTTTCTCATCTCTGCTGTCTGGTTTCCCTACGTTTGTTTCAGAAAACAAGGGGTGCAGGTGTTACGCCTTAACTGTGCTGAACTAGGCTGTGTTTTACTGCAAGCCATTTCTAGGGGCTGCATCCAGAAGCCCCTCCACCAACACTCCCAGCCCTTTCCTGAGGTTGCGGCCAAGAGCAGGAGGTTACCACGTGTAAGGCAAAGCTGCTGCTCCGGAGCATTAACGCTCGCTCTCTCAACCCATACATTTGGGATATGTTTACACACAGGGAAGGCCTACGTTTTCGGACACATTTGCAACAAGAGCACTTTAAAAGGTTATCACACCACGTGCTCTAGCAGCCCTCTCCTTTCGCCACTGCTGGTTTTCTTCCCCTCCTGGAGAGGCTGACTCCAGAAGAAACCAGTCACCTCGCCTTTGTTTTAAGGCAGGCAGCGGTGAAGATTTACATCTCCGCTGGGCTGAATCAGCCCTGTAGTCGCTGGTGAGCCAAACGTAACGCTCTTCTGGCCAGAGGGAGCCAGAGGGTAAACTTAGTTACCTGAAGGATCTCTAGCATCAGGCACGATGGCTATGTGAGGACGGTGAATTAGTTGATTTCTGACTCGCACCACAGACAGCTGGATTTCAGAGGCGGTGTGACTTGCACCTGGCCTAAGAGAAGCTCCTGATTCACCAGTCAGTTAGGGCACCGCTTCTCCCCTTTCCTGATGTCAGACAGAAACGAGCGTGGCCGTGCCAATGACTAAGACAACGATGCTTTACATCCCCCCGCAGGAGGGAAGCAGGCAGCTCTAGGACGCTACTACCTGAGGACGGCAGTTGCACAAACGCTGACCTTAATCCACGTGGAGCTGCCGGTACGAGGAGCCTGCCCCAGCATTTCCTGTGGCTGCCGGGGCACAGCTTTACACGCACACGGAGCAGGAAGGGGCCTCTCACCCCTACTCAATTACAAGCTGTAACAACGTTCTCGGTTCAGGCTACAGCACCGAAATGCTCGGAGGCCAGACCACCCTAACAGGCAGGGACGGCTCTTCCCAGATCATGACTGCTCCACTTATGCCTCTGTACGAGCGGCTGCTGGGCTGCAGGAGGCAAAATCCAGTCTCTGGTCTGACTGGTGCCGCAGTGCCAGGACCAGAAAGCCAGGCTGAAACGCCAAACGTGCTCGAGAGAGCGTGCTCCCTAAGGAAATACGGCCTGAGGTGGACAGAACCACTGCCTGGGTTGGAAGTTGGGATTTTTTTGGCCTTCAGAAGACGACGTGGAAGGTGGGAAATGCCCTCAACGTCGTTAAGCTCTTGCAAAAGCTTTCCCTCTGGAGTCAGCCAGGGGCTTTCAGAATACAATCCCTTCCTTTGAGTCCAGAAATACCAGAGTGAAACTGCTGGCAAGCTAACGGAACAAGGCAGGACGAGGTGTCGGGACTACGTGGCTGACACCTGGCCTTCCCCTCCTTTACGTCACGCACCAGCAGCGCTCCCTGCCAGAAGTCAGTCAGCAGCAGGGTGAAGAGCAGCTGGCCACCACTCGGCATTAACTGACACCGTGAGCAAGGGGGGGGGTTAATCAACTCTTCCTCTGCTGTAATACCCGAAGACGTAAGCACACGAGCTCTGTGGGGCTGTGGCTTCAGGCCCTCGCTGGGACGGCCGCGCTCCTGGCCAACCCCGCAGCCACAGCCGCCTGCGAGCCGCTCGGACCCGATCCCTCGCCCCGCCGGATCCGAGCCCTCCCGGTGGGGCTGTTTTACCATCATCTGTCTAGGAACAGAGGCGCACACCCCCTCGGAAAGCTCCGACCCGGTGCACGACGCAGCAGCCCATCTGCTTCGCAGAGACGGTTGCCATGAGCACATCCCCGCGGCTCCGCGCCTGCTATTTTTAAAGCTACTTGGGAGGCAGCTGAACTCGCCGGCGGTTGGGCTATTTCGGTATCGGGATTAACAGCCTTCGAGGCACGGACCGGTACCGCTCCGTGGGGAAACAGCACCTGCCTGGCCTACACCTGGCCCAGGCGCACTTCCAGAAGTGCAACTTCCAGAATCCAGCAGCGGCAGGGCCACAGACCGCAGGTGTCTGCCAAGCGGAGCGCTGTAAGCCGGAGCTGGTCTTATCCTCAGAAGACCTGCCAGAACATAAGGAGGCGATTTTACAAACGGAGGAGGAGGAGGAGGGAAGGGTGAAGGGAAATTTACGGCTGCAGCTTGAGTCACTGAAATACCCGCGGTCTAACGTGAGGCCTTAACCCAGCAGGCGTGGAAAGAGGACACCTGCCTGTGAGGAAAAAATAGAAAAAACGCAAAAACAAGAGACGGATCCTCAAGGCGATGTGCTGGCAGGACCTGGACCTCCTCCAGAGCGCCCTCAATTCCTAAGAGGACATTTCTGAAGGCACTTCAGCCAGGTTCCCCTCAGGGACCCGAGGGGACTCAGGACCAAGGCGCTCTGCCCACAGGTCACTTGAACCCGCTGCCCCGGCAGCTCCAGGCTCACCACAGGCGAACACCAGCTTTCAGGTTACCCGCTGTGAACACCCTGAAAAACCTCAGTCCCTGGAGAACCTTATCTTCCCAGACAACCCTCTTTGTTCCTCGTCATAAGTCGCTTAATTGAGGAAAAAAACCCACCAACTTGGCGCATCCTATACCTACTCCTGCCCTCTCCGTTCACAGATTCTGAATGGTGTGGGACAGACACCTCGTCCAGATCAGCTCTCTGAAACCACACAGACACCAGGAGTTCCTGGTCTGCTCGGTCACAGCTGCACACCTTTTTTTATTGCCGCAGACCAAAGAGGCCCAAAGGGACTGCAGGGCACACACCAACACTTGTACACAAGCGGTTCATCGTAAGATGACCCGACAGAACTCCACTCCAAACACAATCATTTTTGGAAGTGGCTGATTTCAGACGAACAACCACAGGTCCTAACTAACTGCACGGACTCCCCAAACACCACATCTACTTCCCGATCCTTCCCCAGATCCACACAATCTCAAAAAGGTCACGGAACAGGACTCGAGCGTAGAGCAGAGCCAAGGCATGGTCAGGGAGCCTCTCTGTGCAGTAACTGCTCCTCACTGTTCCTGGAAATCCATCCCTCTCCAAGTTTCTTTAACTGCAACAGGGGAAAATATTTGGAAAAGGTCAAATGACTCAATACCACCGAGAGCCGTCACTTTTCCAGCAGGAACAGGTTTCCATGTGCTCTCAGTTAGACCGCAGACAGGTTAGGGGAAGGCAGCAAACCGAGCTGCCTGCCTCCCCCTGCTCCTCTGTGAGCCACCAGGCCACTCGGGCTCAGTGTCCGCGTTTGGTCTGAATTACAGCTGATGTCGGTGCTGGAACACGGCTGTGATCTGCAACGCACCACGCACAGAGCGCTGCTGAACCCCAGCCAGCTCGGAAAACAGTGCCCGCCAACACCCGCACTGTGCTCCCAAAGCTGCCTTCGAGGGCAGCAAGGAGATGGAGACGGACGTTTCCTAGCACAGGCTTTTCCTGAGCCACCCCCAGTTCAACTCGGTTCACCGCGGCTCCGGGAAGCAGAGGGGTTAATTCCTCCCCAAGTTCACATACTGTGTGAATTCCTTAGATAAGCCGCTTCCACCAAGGGCAAGGACCCAGCCTCAGGGGGGAAGGCTGTAAGGAAAAGCTCTTTTGATAGATTTTCTTCAAAAGAGAAATTAATTCACGGTCCCTTTTTGGACGCATTCCACGCCCACAGTTTCTATAGACTTCAGATGAGGTTGCACCATGCCTCCAAAACAAAAAAAAAAAAAAAGGTTTGAGCAATGCCCTACCACTTCTACTTCCAAGACAAATGTTTTACACTCGTCCAATAAAGTCTTCTCTCCCAAAATAAGAAAGCTCAATGCACAGCACCCCAAGGAAGAAAACCAGACCAAAAGAGGCTTTAGTTCTGCGATAGAACAGTTACCAGCAAACTCACACTGTACCTTTAAAACCGAGTACTCACTCAGGAAAGCAAAAAAACAAGTTTGAAAGCCACTGAAGGTTTCCTTCACAAACTGAGGCAGAAAGAAAGCAAGTCCAGGCTGTTACGGAATTTGCGTTTACACACTGCTGGTGATAATCTATGTGCAGAGCTGGAAACAAAGCAAGTTTTTATTAGCAATTAGCAGCAGGAGTGGGGACAGATCTGCCTGAAGGAGCCTGAGAAATGCCAATACACGATGGCAAACAACCTTCTAAAATGTGCAGCAGACTGATCCCGATATGAGAAATCGTTTTAAAAAGAAAGTATTGCAGCTATAAACTTGGGAGACGCGATGGCATTTGTTCAAGGAGATAAACTGTATCTTTAGCACTGACAACTTTGACTCCAGGCAGCAGTTTTCCCTTGCACAGCAATTTGCAATGCAAAGCAAGCTACTTCCACTCTCACCAACAACAGCAACTCAGAAACAAATGGGGAGAGCAAAGTTAGAAAGGGTCGGTTTGGTTAGCTGGACATGGTTTTCTTCAGAGCTAAGTTTCAAATCAGGCATGAAGGCAATACAGCAAAACATCTGAAGTAGCATGTGAAAACTGGGGTAAGAGGGGTGAAAAAAATAGAAGAGGATTTCATCCCTAAACCCCATCTCTCTCGGGGTGCGACCTCCCGCTCCCTTCCTCCCCACGTCTCTGAAAAATCCCATCCAGCCCTGAGCAGCCAACAATACCCAGCTGTGTTCTTCCCCGACTCTGGAGGATGGTGTGGCCCTACAACAGAGCTCCTGAAATCACACCCAGGGGTAGGCAAGAGGTAGCCGAATGCCAATCCGCTCAATTAAAGAATAACCAGGAAAAGAAGGACAGCCAGGAGGCAAGCCCGCAGGCAGCTGCTTACCTGGTAGACAAGCTAGCAAAGTCTCCTCCATCCAGCAGCCTGATTTTACAGAACAGAACGCCATTGACGAAGGGGACAGCAGTCAGCTCTTCCAGAGTAAAACTTGTCTGAAATTTGAATTTCTTCTTCTTCATCAGGAAAGCCATGGGCAAATTCAGCGTGGAAAGCCCAGGAACTCCAGACGAGACAGGGAGGAGAGGCTCAGCACGCACACAGCCGAGCAGAGGAACAGCTCTCGCTCCAGGAGCGTACGCGGGGAGTAAATTCCAGTTCAGTTACAACGACGGCCCGGCTTCAAACGCGCAATCCTCTTCTCTTTGGTGGTCGGATCGGGCTGCTGGATCATCGCCACGGCAGGCTTCAGGTGAGGAGGGGGAGGTCAGGTTAAACCTCTGCAACATCTCCGAGGGAAAAGGAAGGGAGAGAAGCAAGTCTCAGCTCCAGACCAGCAGGAGCTGTCCCCGTTGGAGGCTGCTGCGCTCCGTCTTCAGCAGAACCCCTCCAGAAAGCATCTCTCGTGGGAAGTCATCCTGAGTCTCTGAAGAAGCCTTAGGTCTGCGTGCAGCACATGCAGAGAGCTTCCAGTTTCTCTCTCCTCTTCCTGCACAGCTCCTTGATGCAGGTCTTCAGGTCAGCCTTTGGGAGGGAAATGAGGAAATTAGTCCCAGGCAGTCTCGGGCTCCTCCCCCTCCTCTAAAACCTGTTTGGATGGGTAATATTCAGCCCAGACTCATACCAATCTTAAGAGGTATGGCCCCAATTAGCCCGCTCCCCATATCCTCTGTCCCCTTTTTGCCTAGGGCAAGCTTCGCCGCTGTCATCATCCCCCTCGTAATTTCTGTTTGCAAAGCAGCTAATAAAAATCTGCTCCATTTTCACCCGTCGTCTCCAGGAGCACTTTGCAGAGCAGACCAGCGTAACACGTAGCCTGGCGAGAACACACAAAAACATCTCGAGAAATGCAAAATCTGTTTCTTTTCCCTTTTTCCGACCAGCCCTAAGCGTCAGCACCTGCATCTTATAAACGCAGCACCCGACGCAGAGGGGAAAAAGGACCAAAAGAAGGCAGCCTGCTCCGGATTGCACAGCACCACCGAACCAGGTCACCGCCTGCCTGCCCACCGGCTCACGCCGCCTTCCCCCAGCACCAGCTCAGCCCCACACGGGTGGGTTTGGGGGCCGGAGGCGCTCGTTGCGCTGCGGATTTCAGCAGCGCCTTGGCTGCGAGGCCGAGGGGCCGTGCAGCAGAGAAGGGCCGAGGCTGTAACCACGGAGCAGCCCCCAAGGGATGCTCAGGATGAAATGCCAGCTAGAGGGGAGAGCAGGGCTCCTGCGGTCACAGCCCTGCCCAAACAGCTGGGGGGCTCGGGGGGGCTCCAGGAGGGACCCCGGGGGCTCCGGGGGGGCTCCAGGAGGGACCCGAGGGTCCCCAAAAGGATCCCGGGGGGCTGCAAGAGGGACCCCGGGGGTCCCCAAGAGACACTCGGGGAGCTCCCAGAGGGACCCGGGGGTCCCTAAGAGGATCCCGGGGAGCTCCAAGAGGGACCCGGGGGTCCCCAAAAGGCATCCGGGGGGCTCCAAGAGGGACCCGGGGGATCCCCAAGCGGCTCCCGGGGGTCCCCCCTCCGCTGCCCCGCACCACCGGGAGCCTCCGGGCCCCCCCCGTTGCCCCCGTACCGAGCCCCGAGCTGCAGCCCCGGCAGCCCTCCTCCCGCCGCCCCCGGCCCCGCACCGACCTGGGCCCGGCCCCCGCCCGCAGCTCCTGCCCGCTCCGCTCCGCGCCCCGCCGCCGCCGCCGCCGCTCCGAGCGCTACGCCAATTGCGGCCGCTACGCCAACGCTTCAAGGGGCCGCAAGGCAGAGCCAAGGTACGGCGCCGCTTCGTGAATAGCAGCACTACGCTGGGTAGCGCGCCCCCTCCCCTCCGCCGCCTTCCTCCCCCGGGGCCGCGGGGAGGGAAGGGCGAGAGCGGCGCGGCCCCATTGGGTAAGAGCGAAGAGGCGGGGAGGGTAGAAAAGGGCGGTGATTGGTTGTTTTGGGAGAGGGGCGGGGAAAGGCGTGCGGGGATTGGAGGAGGGGGCTATCTGTTTGGGGAAGTCCCGCCCCTCCTGGCTGAGGGGGTGGGAGGGAAGCGGGGGGCTCTGTGGCGGCCCCGGGGGTCGCCGCGGTGGGAGGGGGTTCTGTGTGCGGCCGAGGCGTCATGGGGCCTTCCTGCCCCACAGGGGGGTGCTGACAGCTCTTCCTAGGGCTGAACAGCCCCGAGGAGGCTTTTAAAATAATTGTTTAATCATAGAATGACCTGGGTTGGAAGGGACCTCAAAGATTATCTCGTTCCAACCCCCCTGCCATGGCAGGGATGCCACCCACCACACCAGGCTGCCCAGGGCCTCATCCAACCTGGTCCTGAGCACCTTCAGGGATGGGGCACCCACAGCCTCTATGAGCAGCCTGTACCAGTGCCTCGCCACCCTCTGAGTGAAGGATTTCCTCCTGATCTCTAATCGAAATCCCCCCTCCTTTAGTTTAAAACCATTCCCCTCATCCCGTCATTATCAGATCGAGCAAGGAGTTGCTCCCCATCTTTTTTACAAGCCCCCTTCAAGTCCTGAAAGGTTGCAATGAGGTCCCCCCCCGTAGGCTCTGGGGTGTGCAGGGCTCGCTGAGAGGATGGCAGGGCTCACTGAGGCACACCTTAGCCCCCAGGGCCCGCAGCACGATGCTGGGGGCAAGCTGAGGTGTCTGTGCCTCCCTGCAGGCCGGGCTGAGGCGATGGGGGAGGCAGCAATGATGGCCTTGGGATGTGTGCCCATCCCGTCCTCAGCCCTCAGCAGCCTCCAGGTGCCGAGGAGCGGGCCGTGGGTCAGGCTGACCAGCCTGGGATGGCTGGAGCAGGAGGGAAGCCCACAACCGGGGCCTGGCCCTCCGTGTGTGAGATGTGGCAACCAGGTCAATGAATCTCCTCGCCAAAATGGCTCCCTCCTGGTGCTAGGCGTTGCTGCCCTGTCCCGGGCTTGCGGCTGGGATCCCTGGTTAGGCAGGATTCCATTGTTTAAGGGCAAGCAGAACAAAATGTCTCTCCTTGTCCCGGAGGAGTCTGCGATCATCAACATGATTTGCCTATTTTTTAAGGTTAGGGATGTGCCGAAGAAGCTGTGTTGCAGAGAAGTTGAGGCTCGTGTGGGAGGGACTTTTCCCAAGGCTGATTTGCATGTCTGGCAAAGCGTGGATGAAAGGCTGGGAGTCCTCGCTCTTTTTGCCAAGCTTTGATGCCCAGACTCCTTGCCTTTAATCTTTGCCATCTATGCAGACAATATCAGAGCTATCAAATAATTTTACCACAGAATAAGTCTTTTAAAAGTAAATGTGCTAGGAAAAGTGCACAGCAACATACTTGGACAGCACTGGATTAGACCAAATGCTTTGTTCCGATTCTTGTTTACCAGGTTAAACAGATACACAAACCTAGGACTGGGAAAACATTTATTGTGTTGGTGCAGTGAAACCATCGCAGGAGATGTCAGCCTTCCCACATAGCAGGGTTTGTGGAGGCTGCTTTAAAGGTAGGGATTGAATCCATCCCATCAGTTGATATTCAGCGCTTTCAGTGCTTTAAGACATTGGTAGAAATGGGCTGGTTTTTTCACTTTGTTTGTTAATTTACTGGGAAGGAGCTCAGCCTGCTAAATATTTAATATTTGTAAGCTGGGATGCTTGAATGCGGGAAGCATCTGAGGAATCCAGCCCAGTCCCTCACACTTCTCATTCCCCGAGCATACCACCGACAGACGTGTCAATCTTTCACTTCCATCGCTACGTAAAGGCCAAATGATCTTTCTGTTTGCAGTGTGGGAGGAGGCCTTGTGTTATCTGCTGTGATTCACTCTGATAAATAACCTCCTTGGAGGACTTCTCTTGTTTGTAGCAACAGCCTCGCATGGTAAAGTTTGCAGAGCTTTTAATCCTCGCTGTTCTCACGCATATTTACTCTGCAGTTTTAGCAGAAATTTCTCTTGAAAACCTCAGTGTTTTTTATAATTAATGGTATAATGTGACTGATGTTAAAAATAAACTGATTTGGAAAAGTGCCCAGAGAGCTGCTGAGCAGTGTGTAATATAGCAACCATAGCCGATTCTCAGGGGTATGTATATTTTCCTAACAAAGGCAGCCTCATGACTTTGAGATTACATCTCTATTAGTTTGAAATTCACCCTGATGATTTTTCTGTGTTTATGCTGCATAATTATTTCTGGACAAAGCCACATTTTTTAAAGGGGCAGTACTTCTCTGAAGGTCTCTGGTGAGCCCTGCTGGGAGGGATGTCGGAGCCCATCGGTCAGTCTGGGCCCAGTGCAGGTAGCAGAGGGAATATGGGGATCAGCGTGTCTCTGCCCATCCGCCATCCCACTGGCTTTGTGTTTTTTTCCGATCCTGGTCCAAACACTTGTTAAGGGGTCATATACGTGATCAGGGTGCTCTGACGTACGTTAATTCTGCTCAGCCCAGACTCCAGCGCTCAGCTCTTTATGCTGGTGGTTTCTCTTCCCCGACCCCGGCCCCGCTGTGCCCATTTCACCTCTGCTCCAGGAACCTCAGCCACGTTCTTACCCCGTGCTCTCCCTGCCCCGAGCCTTTCCTGATGACTCTCCCCAGTGCTGCCACCACTTCCTCAACTTTTGCTGGTTCAGGGCATTATTGTATCAGCCAGAGATAATTTATCGGTTTGGGTTCTCCTTAATGCTGGGCCTCACCTCTGCTGTCACTGGAGAGGTGCCAGCCAGGGGCTGGGATCTGTGGGCTCTGCTTGTCTTGGGACCAAGGAGCAAGCAGGAACAGAGATGGCTTTTCTTGCCTCCTCCCTCCCAACTTAGAGTACCAGGATGAAGAAGCAGGGAAGAAACGAGGCAAGATAAATTCAGAAGGGATAAAACTCAGAGAGGTGAAGTGAGATAATGCATTTGGTGAGCCATCAGATCCTGTCTCTTATCCCAGAGGAATCCCAGATACACGAGCAAATCAAGCCCTGTAATCTACATCATCAGCGTCTTCCTCTGGAAAACATCATCAGACTAATCCATTTGTCCTAGCAGCCAAATGATTAAAGTTTGAAAACTAAATTATACACGGTTGCTGCAACAGCGTAAACACATAATGGCTCTCCTCTATTACATCTGTAACCTCGGTTGTAATAGCCGTAATGGGCTTCCAGTCCTGTCATCCGCCCCCCAACCAAACAAACAACAGAAAAGACACCACACAATGCTCTCTGCTATAAATATTCTTCGCGCTGCCAGTGGCCAAGCACCTGCAAAGGCACCTGCTGCCCGGAGCTGTGCTGGGAGCCGCCTTCCCCAGAGCTTGGGGAGCCCCCAAAGCAGGGCAGGGGCTGCAGGACCCACGGCAGCGGTGTCGGCCCTGCCTGCAGCGTGCTGAAACCCACCCTCTCCCCAGTTCTCTAAGGGTTTCCTGGGGTACGGTTGTTCTAAGCTTGGATCTTCTCTGCTTAATTTAATAGCAGGCTGCGAGCTCGACTTTGATCTGCTTGTGTTTTTCACTAGTTCCATATTTAACTGAGCTTATCACCATAAAAGCCAGGAACTGTTTCACTTTCTGCACCAGGCTGGGTTTCCTGTTGGCCATGCAAAGGACACACCTGCCTGGGGGGGTTGTGACCCGCGGGGTCTGGGGATCCTGTTATCTACAGAGACAAAGGGAGCACAGGAATCTGGAGCCGGTGGATTCCTTTCCCCAAGCACGTGGCCAGACCTGAAAACCCAGCTGCCTGGCTTTTGTGTGTTTGCTGGTTCCCATATCTGTTCCTGGGAATGTGCGGCAGGGCTCTCCGCTTCTTGCTGGGAGGCCTGCCGGTAGAACGGGGCTGCTTTGCCACTTCTAAAACCTTCACAGTGGAACCTGCTTTGCCTCGGGGCGTGCTGCATTTATGAAGCCTTCCCCTGCGCTGGCATCCCCGGTGTCACCCTCGGCACCGCCAGAACAGATCTGCTGATCCAGGCTTCTGCCTGCAGCCCCGGCAAGTGCTGCTCTTACCCCACACACAGCAGGAACAACCGGGTGCCTGCGCTTCCCCCCTGCCACGGCAGCTTTTCGTATGGGATCCCAGCTAGCGGCAACTCGCCCCGCTGGGGCTGGGCTTCTGCCCCGTGCAGGACTGGCACCAGGGGCTCGTCAACCCGGTTTGCAGGCGGTGGGGGCTTTGGTCTGACTCGCCCGGAAGCTGTGCTGGTCGTATGTGTGAGCTTCTCGTCAGATGCTTTCAAGAACACTAAGAATCTTAAATGCCTCGATTTTCATACTCCAGCTAAGCACGCCACGCTTCTGTTGACAATATCTGCTGGCAATAACTTCTCAGATGTCAACAGAAAAAAAACAAACCAACAAACCAACAACCCAGCTGAAGAGCGCCTTGCCGAAACAGCCTCAACAGACTAAAAACATGTCGGAGGAGGCAAGGCAATTTAGGTGAATATGCGGATGATATCATTCTGTCTCTGCAGGACCAGCTCCCAGAGCTGGGATGGAGCTATTTCAGTGCTCTGCACTCGTGGGATGCTGACACATTCGTGTGTGGCCTCGGAAAAAAAAAAAAAAAAAAAACAACCTTAAAACCGGTTCCTTTGGTTGTAATGAAGGAATTAATGCATTTTTTACCATGTGCCTGCCCACTCGGTTCTGCTGCAGCGAACTCTTCGCCATGAGCTGCGAGCCCCAGCGTCACAGCCCGTGTCCACGTCCCCAGGCAGCCCGAATTTGCCTGGGCTGGCGGCGTTCCTCCTCCCTGAGCTCTGCCCGCTGAATTTCTGCCCCTGTGGGCTCTCAGACCCGAGCAGACCCGGCAATAAGAGGAGCAGGCAGGACCACCGGAGGGCTGGAGGACTCGGGTGGTTCCTGGGACCGTCCCTGCGGGGCCCAGAAGCCCGCCGCGGGCGGCACCGCCGCGCCTTGCCCCGTTGCGCAGCGCCCTCTCCTGGAAGGCCGTGCCTGAGCTGCACAGGCCGCTCGCAGGCCGGGCCTCACGACCAGATTCTCGCTCCCGAAGCAGGCAGCGGTGCCGCGAGCAGCTCGGCCACCGCCTGGGCTTGCTGCTCAGCGTATCTCCTGCCCCGCCGCAAGCGTTTCTTCCTCCGGAGGCGAGAGGTCCAAAGGGTGCTCGCCGCCTCGTCCTCCCCTCCGAGGCAGCCCACGGCAGGACGTCACAGCCCTGCGCGGCTCTTTGCTGCTCCCGGTGCTGGACACAGGTCTCTCGGTGCAAAAAGATCAGCAAAGGAGCGCAAACGGACGTCTGTGAGGTGCCGTCCCTTAGCTTTCGTTCTGCTTCGGGCACAAGGTCCCCGTTCAGTGCAATGCCCTGCGTGTGTTTGCCCTGTAAGCGCCCCGTGTGCCCGACCCTCCTGGTTTCGGCTTTAAGGGACACATTTTCTCGTCCTCCCCAAGTCCGGTGACCTTGACGTGAGCAACAGCCAAGCCCCTAATCACGGTGCTCACCCTGTACTTAAAATGTTGCTACATCTTTTTAACGAGACAAAAATGTGCATGCGGAACTCGCTCCCGAATGCTGGCGGCCTGACTAAGCCCCGTATTTATCCCGAAAACACAAGAAAAATGGGTGGTTCTGAGGGCAGCGCCTTTACTCCTGTGAAACAGTAACACAGCTTCAGCACTTAGTCACTGCCAGGACCAGCGCTGCAATTTCAGGCGGAAGGCCGGCACCTCATCCCTCATCTTGGGCCGTTGTACCATGTTCGGAGCAGCTGGGAGATCGGTATCCTTTGGGAATCTGGCACACGCGGTGAAGTAACCAGCGCTGCGAGGTAAGGCTGTAAAAGCTACTGTTTGGATACAAAAAAAAAAGGCCACAATTATGCAAATACAAGGCCACAAAGTTCATAAACGAGGAAAAAACCTACCGTGACACGTGGCTGTTTACAGCTTTGGCTGTTTCTCACTGAGCCCGCTGTGCTGCTAACGTGGTTGCAAGGACTCGCCTTTCCCCGCAGCATGCCGACGGACCGAAACAGCCTCTTTACCAAAAACCGTATTTTTTTTATTAAAATTTATATTTGCGAAGGGGAGATCATTACACAAATGAGGTAAAACAACACGCACGGCAGAGCTTTTCGCTTTAAAAATAGCTTTCAGTTGAGCAATTGATTTGACTCCACCAAGTCTGAGAGGAGTCAGGCGAGCGTTACTCACGCGGCCGGGTGCCCGACAAGGTGGGAAGGCGCCGCTGATGCCGCCCTGACTCAGCGCAGAGCTGTCGGTGTCAGAGGGTCAGGAGTCCTCCCAGGGCCAAAGCCTTGGGACTGCGTTGTTCTTTTCTCCGCCATCGGACTTGCAGATGAGAGGAGATCACTGAAGGCCAGGGGCAGGCAGCAGGAGCCTGTTCGCCTCCTCCTCCAACCGGGGGACCCCATCGGCATCCCACCATAAAACACGTAGAGGTTTCGTTTGATTGTGCAAATTCACTCCCTCGTCAGTCTTTGTTCACCACTTCTCAGCCCCGAAGGAGAAGTAACAGCAAGCAAATACCAGCTCTGAAAAGGTTCAGTTTCAAAAGTAGCATCGGGCAAGCACCAAGCCTATTAAACGTGAAACGCTCTGCAAGGTATGGGGAAGAGTTCTGCTTCCTTCTTTTTATTTTTGGAGTTTGCTTCCATGCACGTACACGTGGAGCTTTCTGTCTAAAAGGTCATGAAGCTACTCCGAGTCTGTACAAACCTCATTTACCGCCCTGTGAACCGAGCTTGCTCAGTGAGGACTGAGCCCAGCAGCCTGAACTGAGAGAGCAGCGGCTGCGAACGCTGTGTAACCCCGTGTAACTGTAGGAGAATGGGTGAGGTGAGCCTCACGCCCGTCTCTCAAACCACCGGTCAAAGCCAGGAAACTAACCTGGCTAACTAACCTGTTAGCAGACTAACGAGGAGCTGCTGCACCTGCCTCCAGCTCTGAAAAGCACGGAACAAATACCACCACCAGACCCAATTAACGCTCCAAACCTCACTAAATGAGTGGCTGACAGACTCCTCAGGGCTGGGAATTACGGCGTGGCTGCAGCTCTCTAGTCCAGGCCCACTTTGATGGATGAACCTATCAGGGAGGTGACAGACCCTGTGTGGCGAGACAGAGATGGAGCTTCGCCTGCAAGCCCACCTGAGTGAAACCTGTGTGCGCCCGTGTGTATTAACCACGTGTGACAGGCAACTGCCTCCGATACGCACCCCAGGACAGCGTCTGGTAACCAAGGCATGGCATTGTCATCTCTACTAAGTTTAAAGTGAAATCTCATGGCCACACACAGACAACGCGAGGTGAATGCACTCCTTTAACCCCCATTTATATCCTAAGGGGACGTGGGTGGGATTTAAACTGCATGTAGGCTTGATGCTAGTCTGCGTGGGCTGAATTTCGTGCTCCGAGAGCAGCATCCACCAGTTCTCAGTGCGGAGAGAAGGCTGAACCGCCGCTGGTACCACGTTTCCAGTAAATGCTTTCAGCAAGAGACAGAAACGCACCCCCCTCCACGCACCACAGTTTACAATAACTGTACCTTGGCAGTTTCAGCACTGCGATATAACAAGGCTCTCCATGTTACACGCCAGCTAAAGGCAAGAGAGAGAAAGGGAGGGGGGGGAGGAAGAGAGGTATCATACCTAGGAGAGTTTTTCAAACAAATAAAAAAATAATTATCGTCTTTTCTATTTGTTTTTTAAACAAATCTATTGTTCTGGGGAACTAAAGCAACCAATGTTACATTCCTGCTTTATTACACATCCGGCTACCCCTCCGCACGATGAGTCTGAAAAGGCAGCTTAGCATAAGATTAGCGGAGAAGAAAGAAAGCTGTCTGGGCTCGGCCAGCCTCCGAGGCGAGCCGTTTCACATTGACAAGAGCTGGCACCCCCTCGCTCCGGGCCCAGTGGCAGCAGAGGCAGTTTTGTTTTTTTTTTTTTTCCAAGAAAGGAGTCCCATCACTGTTTCTTTCACTGGATAATGCCATCTTGCTGCCCAGGCTGGCTGGGGTCAGCGGTCACCGAAGGGCTGGGCGTATTGCTCTGCAAAAATCGACGGAAGTCCTTAATCATGGGGCGGAGGACCTGGATGAGGGCGCTGAGCGCGGCCTGCGTTCCTTCCATGGCTTGCGCCTGTCGCTCCTGCGCGCACGCCTGCACCTCCTGGGAGCGACGGATCATCTGCAGCAAGTCATTCTGCTGCTCCAGGTGCTGGGCAATCTCCTTCACGTGTAAGTTGGTCACTCGCTGCTCCTGCAGGAGCTTGGCTGAGTTCAGAGCGATTCGGCTTTTCAGCTCCTGGGGTTTCGCGGATACTTCGTGCTGATGCGCCATCATCTCCAAGGGCGCCTCCGCCGTAACCGTCGTGGGGGCTTCTGTCGTGCAGTACTCCACGACCCCATCCTCCAGGCTGTGGTAGGTCGTCTCTGCAGGAACTGAGAACAAAGGACAGAAAGGGGTGAGGAGTAGCGGCAAAAGGAGCGGTTTTATCTACAGGACTATTCAATGAACGTAACTGAAATACTGCCTGTTCGGCGAGATAACGCACAATAAACAGTGAATGCACAAAATGACCTATTTAAGTCTACTCCACCCTCATCTAAGCTTCCTTGTCGGGCGTACATGCTGAAGTCCAAAGGAATAGGGCACGCCATGTCTGTCTAGACAAAATCCTTCTTCAACCTCCAGTTCTGCAGGCTCTTTCCAAGCACCACTCACCAACTGACAGAAGGGCGAAGAAAAGGCCCAGAACGGCACTTAGGCACTTATCAGCCAGACAGCTCCTCTTTGGGGCTGACCAGGGAATCGGCCTTGGAGATCTCTCTCCCTTTGCTTTTGTTCTGAGAGAAGGGGACCACACAATTCCTGGTCTTGAGGCCGACCCCAGCTGTCGAGGCTGACTTTCAGTACACGAGTATCTTGGAGCCGCTCTCCGACAGCACAAGGACACGTTGGGAACGGTCGTTTTGTTACAGAGGCTCCTTTTGGCCGGGGGGCTCCCCACACAGGGCTCCCCACGAGACCTCCAACCGCACCTCTGGCGGGCTCGGCACTCACTCTGCGTCAGCGTGACGGTGGCGGCCGCGGCGGTGATGGGGATCTCGCTCCCGTCACCCGCGCCGCACTCCCCGCCGGGCAGGCTGATGATGGTGGCCTCTCCCAGCAGGTTGCAGATGCGCTGCTGCATGGGCGTGAGGATGACGGGCGCGGCCGCCGCTCCCGCCGCGTCCTCGCCCTCCGTGCCGCCGCCGCCGCCGTTGCCCTGGCTCTCGCCTCCGCCCTCCATGGCGGCCCGCACCTGGGCCACCTTGCGGCGCACCTCGGTCTTGAGGTCCGACCACTTCTTCTTGACCTCGGGCAGCTCGCGGCGGCAGGTGGCCACGGCGTTGACGCGGCGCAGGATGTCGTGCCAGGCGGCGGCCTTGGCGGCCAGCGGCACGCCGGCGTTGAAGTGGTTCACCAGCAGGTGCTTGCCGCGCTCCAGCTCCTCCACGATGATCTCCACCTCGCGCTCCGAGAAGTTCATCTTGCGCTTCTTGGCCGGGGGGGCCGGCGGCGACGCCATGGCCCTCGGGGGAGCTCCGGGGGGGGGCGCCTCAGGGGGTCCCCGAGGGGTTGGGGCCCCCCCGGCCCGCCGGGCCCCGCGGCGGGGAGGACGGGGGGGGCCCGGGGCCCCTCAGGGCCCGGTGGCGGCCGCGTGCCCCCCTCCCCCCCCCTCCCCCAACCCCGGCCCTTAGCAACCGCCAACGGTACGCAATTTGCGTACCGCGAGCACCCGGCGGGCCCCGCTCAACGGCCTCCGCCCTGCGACGCTGGCGTAATGGCTTCCAGAATCAGCCCCCCCGTCCCGCCTCGCGTGGTTGGGCCGCGCGGCTGCTCGTCACCGGGAGGGTCCGGCCCCCCCCGCGGGTAGAGGCGGCTGCTATTGGCCGCCGAGGCTGTCCATCGAGGGGAGGTGAGGGGAGGCCCCGCCCCGCCGCTTGCCTCACTCCACTGGGCCTGCGCGAGGCCGGTGAGGGGCTGGGCCCGCCCCTAAATTTCCCCGCTCTAATCCCATTGGTTCCTCCCCTGCCCATCAACGCAGAGCGCCCGCCCCCCTCTGGAAGCTGCTGGGTGCGCGCCACGTCCGTCAAGATCAAACGGAGGCCTGGCTCGCGACCTGATTGGAGCAACTGCGGCTTTTCCCCGCCTCCCCCCCGGCGCTTAACCAATAAGAGCTTGCTCAGCCCTCCCGTGCCGGCTCGCGCGCGGCGCCCTGCTCCGATTGGCCGCGAGCTGGACGGCAGCGCGTGCCGGCCGACGTCAGCGCGGGGGACCTCCGCCATTGGCCGGCGGGGGGGCGTCACGTGGGGGCGGCGGCGCGTGGCGCGAAGGCGGAAGCGCCCGGCGGCTGGTGGCGGCGGAAGTGCCGCCATTTGGCGGCGGGGCGGGCGGCGGGAGGATGCCGGGGGCGCGGCGCTCGCTGGCGTCCCCCGTGGTGAGCGGCGTGCTCTGCCCCTGCGGCTCCCCGCGGGCCGCCGCCGCTGCTCCCGGGCCCGGTTCCGTGACCGACGGTGGCGGCGGCGGCGGCTCCGGTCCCGGCTCCGGTGCCGGTCCCTGCGGGCGGGCGCTGTGCGAGGCCTCGGAGCAGGAGCGGCGGCTCCGCGCCCTGTTCCAGAAGCTGGACGTGAACCGCGACGGCGCGCTCTGCATCCACGACCTGGCCGTGGGCCTGGGCCGCCTCGGGCTGCACCGCACCGAGCTCGACCTGCTGGTGAGCGGGGCGGCGGGGGGAACGGCGGGCACCGGGCGGTACCGGGAGGAACGGGGGGGGGCCGGGCCCGCAGCTGCCTGCACACACCCCCCCCCCCGCCCCGCCTGGCAGTGCCCGGTTTCTGCTCGCCAAACCCGTGTGAGCCCGCCGCGGGAGCCGAGCTGCTTCCCGGTGCCGCTCGCTGCACGTGCGGGGCCCAGAGCTCGCTGCTGGCGGGGGGGGCGCTGCCGGCCCGGCTCACGAGGCTCTGAGCGTGTCGGCTCCCCGGCCCTGCCCAGGCGGGTTTGGAAGGGGGGTGGCTGCAGCCAGGGCGCCGCCGAGTTCTCGCTCCCTTCCCTCCCAGCAGCCTGCCTGGCACCCCGAAGGCTCGCTGCCTGGCTTTTTTGCCCCAAACATCTTACGCGTGCCCGTTTCACGTGCCTAATTATCTGAAGGGGTTCAGAATCTAGATAGGAAGGCTTCTGGGTTTGTGCAGCTCGCCCGTGAACCGTGCAAAACGCACGGCGCGCCGGGAGCTGTGACCTGCTGCGGTCACGCCGCTCCGTGTGGTGCTGTGCACGGCAGTCCCGGCTCCAAGGTCCAGCGTTAGTAACGCTGCCCCGTTTCATCGCAATCGCTGGGATTTAGGTCCCCGTGAATCAGAGGAACGAGCTCGTCAGTGCACACGCGGCTTGTCCCCGCGTCGTGTCTTGTATCGCGCGTGTAGGACTGTAAAACTGCTGCGTGTCCCGGGGTGACAGCAGGTGGATAAAGGGCTGTGGCCGAGGTGTGATCTCCAGGGGAATCAGTCCTGCAGGAGGGCTGCGGGGAGCTTCTGAGTCACTGAGAAGAAAACTCAAGTGATGGTTCCTGCTCCCTCCCTGCCCTGGGAGTGGTGACCCCTTTGGTCGCTCTGACCGTGTGCATCCACCCTTCCCAAAGTCGCCGGCTCCCTTCTAGCTCTGAACCCCCCCGTTTTAACGGTTAACGTTGCTTTTTGGTTGCTACCTTCCTCGCTGCTGCAGAGCGCGATAACTCTTGGGCGACGCGAGGATCCTGCGAGTGATTTACTTGTGCCGCTTCTAAAAATAACGTCAGTGCCATGGCGAATTGCTGCGGCGTGTGCTTCGGTGCTGAAACCTGATTACACCCCATAAATCACCTGTGCATGCCCTGTGAAGTGCTGACCTGCTGCCCCCTGTGGGGCTGAATCCCTGAGCTCTGGCAGGAGGCTCTCATCCCCAGAATGTTCTGTGCCTGCGTGCCGGTCTCGGTTTGCATTCCCTTCTTCTCCCGGGCATGTTACTCAGTCCAGCCTGACATTTTCCAGGCTGGGAGGATGCGCTACGAACCAAAATGCTCTTTTACTTTCCGGCAGAGAGTTTCTTTGCTTGCCGCGCTGCGGGAACGGCAGAGAGGAAATGTTCTGCGGGGACTGGAACCGCTCCGCCCGAGGGGAGCGCTGCCTGGATGCCGGTGTTGCTGCTGAAGCCCTCACCCGTCGGGACTGCTCCTCGGCCCTTTGCTTCCTCTGCTTCCTCTTCTGCCCTGCAGGAAGTGGCTGGGTAGAGCAGTGGAGCTCGTGGTAGTATTGCAGAGCACCCCCTGCAGCAGCATCAAAGTTAGCTCCTGTTAGGGGCAGGAACGCAGGGTTCAGACCTCTCGGTTCCACTTAGACGCGTGAGGGCAGGCCTTGGAGAGCCGGCTGGAAAACTTCCACCCTGTGGTTTTCTTTTTATGAAAAGCTGCATAAACTTCCTGTTTCCCAGGGAGTTCTATTAATAAGTCATTCCTTTTCCTTCCCCAGCCTGAGCTAAGGATGACACTTTGACACGTGGGGTAGCTAATGCCACGTCGCGGTCAGGAGAGGTGCGTAAGGGTCGAGATGAAAACCTCTGGCCGAGCGGACGTGGTGTTTGGGGACCGATCTGAGCACAAATCACACGGGCTGCTTGCGATCGGTAAATCACTGAGTGCCTCAGGTACCTCTTACTTTTCCCCCCGTGCAGGAGTACATTTGATACGGGAGTTCCCTTCCAGTGCTTGAGGGACAGCTGGAGAAAACATCAGCCTTGTGATGCCAGCTGTGAGTGGCTGAGCTCTGCGTCAGCAGGCTAAAAGTCCTTGTGGCAGCAGTAACCGCTCTGGGCCGCAACTCGAAGAGGGAACGAGCGATATTTTGTCTCCTTCAGCCTCTGAGAGTTCTCACCCAGATAAAACCCTCGGTAGCGTTCTCGGAAAACTGCTGCCTTTTGTTCTAGGGGTGGCCTTCGGCGCCGGGGGAGAGAAGTCGTCGTACACAGATGTCCTTTGGGTGGAATTTGCTTATGTAAACGATGTTTTTTTTAAAGCCATGCTGTTATCTTTAAACCATTTGACAAATCCCGCGTGCCAAATCAGTGAGCCTTCTAGAGAAACGCTTGTTTGCGCTGGGTCCGTGAAGCAACGCGCATACCTCGCTGTGCCTGAGCAGTAAGGGAGTGACCACGTGCAAACTGTTGTAGAGGCATTCCTCGTCTCCTGTGTAAGGAACGCTTCGCTGCCGAGTTAAATCTGCTTCGGGAGTAGTTAATCTTTTTACTGCTCCCCGACTTCCCTCCTGAAAATGTTTGCGTAGGTTTATGGAACTGAAAATATGCGCTTAATGGGAGTGAGGGTAGTGGAACCAGCACTGTGCTTCCTGCTCTGTATCTGGAGGTGGTGCGTTGCTAAAAAGTGACAGCATTTATACCCTCCCTGATGTACTTGTTTCTCCCGACCTCACCTGTGCGACTGCCTGTTGCTGCCAGGGTCTCGCCTTCCCGTAGGAATCCACCCCAGCTCCCATTCTGCCCGAATCCTCCCGCTGCCTTTCATCGCCCCGTTCTCTGCCTGGTGTCTCCTCTTTGATCTCCAGGTGCTGTCCAAACTCCCCCGCAAATCCTGCTTTCACGTGTGCTGAAGGGGCATAACCGTGCTGCCGCAGGGCTCTGCGGGGTTTGGTTCCCTTCAGGCTGCTCTGAAGGGCTTTGCTTTTCGGGGGTGGCTCCTGGGCTCCTCCAGCTGTCAGGGAATGGGCGCGGTGTCCCCACTGTTGCTGCGACAGCTGCTCAGTTAGCTCTGGCCAGTTTCCGTCCGTGATGGATGGGCTGAGAAATGCTTTGTATTATTGCAATTTTGAAAAGATTTAATCTTATTTCTGATCAGTACTTTATCATCTCTCATGCCTTTATTTAATATTTCTTTTAGACTCTTATTTCTGCAACTATTTTACTCTCCAAGACTTGACTACTCCATATTACGCTATGGGTAATGTCCTAAAACCCTCAGCGGCTGTACGGGGCGGAGGAAGCAGGGGCTCTTTCTGTGCAGTGCCTTCACCTGTTTCCCTTTGGCAGCGCTCTGGAAGCAGATAACCCCAGCTTTTATTGTGCTACAGAAGTCTGTGAGTAAAAAAAAAAAAAAAAAGAGCAAAACTGCTTGATAATCTAGGCTGAAATCTCACCCCCGAGCTGTGCTCTCAGGTCCAACATCTTCATGGTCCGTGTGTCTCGGATCCTGCCGGGGCAGTTGGGAAGCTGGTGGCCAGGGCTCTGGAACTCATCGGTGGGGTTGAGCAACGCAAGGTCACAATCACACAAGCGAAGCCGTGTTAGAGGTTGATGTTCCAGCTCGTAGCCTTCCTCCTGCTGGCAGCGACTTGCCAGCGGCTTCTCAGCCGCCCATCTCCTGGCTAAGCCCAGAGGACAGCTTTAGACACCCTGAGCTGGTCCGAGAGCAGTTTCACCTTGCGTTAATAACGCGTTAAGTAACTCCAGATGTTTGGGGATGTCGTGCATTAAAACGGCAGCCAGAAACGGGGTGTTTGGGCTGTGGGGAGCGGGGGCTGGTGGCTCTCCGTGTTCTGAAACGTGTGGTTTGAGGAGGGCCCTGCTCCCAGGCGCTTGGGAGACGCGAACTGTAGGTCAGTGATTTTGCTGCAGATAAACCCTCCGCATCTGTGCTCAGGGGATGAGTCAGCGCGGATTCACCCGCGTAGGTGTTCTGAAGACGCAGACGAACCCTTCGCGATCCATCGCACGAGTCCCAGACAGCCACCGCGGCGGGGAAATGCGGGGCTGCCGTGGGCACCGGGAGGCTTCCCCGCGCGGCGTCGCTGTTGGTGCCCCGTGACGGTGAGTGCCGGGGAGGGAGGCTGCCTGGAGCGTCGCTGTCCCAGCCCGGTGGTGACAGGGAGCCTCTGCTCGGACCTGGCCTCCTCTCGTCGGACGCCTTGCTGCGGTTGACTTGGCACGAAACCGGCAGCGCGCGTCCCTGCTCGCTGGGGTAGGTTGGAAGTGAGATTTAGGTGCAGACGTAGCCGAGAGGAGCTCGCTCTTGCTTAACCCCCGCTGTTGGTACGCAGGTGAGCTTACCCCCGTCTGGCTGCGTACCACGGGGCCGGGTAGGCAGCTCCCCAGAGGTGCCCTCCGGGAGCGTTCCAGGATGGCTTTTTGCCCCACAGCACGGCGAGTCGGAGGAGCCCGGTGCCTCGCGGGGTTATTTAGCCGAGACCTTTCTCCGAGTTACGGGTGATAAGGGAGGAGGACAGCGGCTGAGCCCCGCCAGGCGCAGACGTGGCTCTGGGCCCTCGGTTCTGACCGCTGACGTCGCCCCACGAGCCCCGGTCCTGCGGAGGGGTGCCCCGCTCTCCCCGCGGGGCTGCACCCTGCGGACGCTGCTCGCTCCAGACGGTAGCGGAGCGAGTGCCTGCGGGGTCCCCGAGCTGAGTGCAGTGAAATGCTGGAGCCGACGCGAAGCAGCTGGGTGCCCGAGCAGGGCTTGCGCTGGGGCTTTGGCCTTTCCCCGGGTGCTCTGTGCGGCGGTGTTTAATTACCAGGGCTGGGTTCCTTGGTGAGCAGCGTGAGATAGATCCTCGTCCCGATCCGGGCCGTTGCCTGTTCGTCAGCTTGGGAGGGGAATAAATGAAATTACCGAGATAAGGGCAGATAAACTAACCAAAAACTCGAGTGGACTTGGTGGTGGTTTTCTTTGCCTCAAAGAAACAGAAGTCAGCGACAAGTCTGGCTGAGCACCGAGCGGCGTTGTGTTAACAAGATGCCACGAGGACTGCCCTCCCGTTTGCGAGCCCCCCGGAACAGGGAGTGCTGCGTCTCCGGGTGCCCCTGGTGCCCCCCTGGCGCCGGCAGGAGGAGGCGGGGGGCGGGAGCGCTGCTACAAGTAGGTCTGAAAGAAAGGCGGTGAATGGGGCTTTGTTCTTGGCCGTGTCCTAGGGCTATATCAGGGCCTCCGAATGTGGGACACAGCGCGGTGTGGTGATGCCCCAGGGTTGGTTTGGAGCATCGCTGTCAGGGGGCACGTTGCTGCTGTGGGGTCTTCCCAGCAGCTGGAGGGGCTCGGAGCAGAGAGCTCCGCTCCGCGAGCGATTGCTGACGCCGCTGGGCCCTGAGCTGCCCCGAGACGTGTTGCTGCGTGGGGTGCGAGGCCCCGGAGGCGAGCAGGGGCCGGGTGACGTGGCCGCGGGGCCGTCACGGCTCAGCTGCTGCTTTCCTGCCGGCGCTGAGCTGCGGGGCTGTGCCCGCTGATCCGTTGGGTGCAGGGAGAGGCCGACTGTCCGCCTCCTGAGCGCTGAGGGCGCCCTTTTGGCCCTTCCCGTGATGGGACGTGGCCGTGGCACAGCCCCGAGTTCCCCCGGCGTGTCTCGGTGTGCCGCTGGCACTGCGCTCAGCTCCAGCGGCTGGGATAGCCGCTTGTGCCCGGGTTCCTGCGAAGAGGCCTGCTTTTTGTCGTGCTGCTCGCCGAGCTCTGCCCTGCCACCCCGATACGTTCACGGGGTTGGACGGCACTGGGCAGCTTCGTTAGTTAAGCAGCGGTGGCCAAGACGTTCAGGTTCCTACAGCGTGCTGCCAGAAGCGCCGTGCAGGGCTCCTTTCAGCTCTTTCCCCTTTTAAAGTACGTAAAGTCTCATCTTTCTCAAATTACGTAGGGAAAGACGAGAGGTGGGTGCGAGAGCGGTGCCAGCAGCATTCCTCGGGTGTCCCTCGTGCAGCGGCGGCTGCTCGGGGGCGTCCCGGGGCTGCGTCACTGCGGGGTCACGCCGGGACCCGGAGCAGGCGACCGCAGCGGCAGCTCCCCCTGCGCGGGAGGAGAGGTTTCGCTGCTCCCCTTCCCTCTGCCCAGCTCGCTTTTTACCCTCCCTCCCGCATTTTTTCGGCGTGAGCTAGCTGTCTGCTGACGAGGCTCGGGTTCCTGCTGGAAAAGGCTGCGTGCTCGCTCAGGAGTCGTGCAGAAGCCATCTTGGAGCAAGCGGAGGCTGGGACCCGGCTCCTGCCCGGTGCTGCCAGCCCAGCAAGGCCCAGGGCCCGCGGGAGACGTGGCAGGTACCGGGCGTGCAGGACGGGATCGGAGAGGCCGTGCAACACCTTGGGTTTGCTCCCTAAAAGCAGACCTCCCTTCGCCAGCCCGCACCACGAGGAAAACACTGTTTTAATTAAGCGATCACGTCATCCTCTCGCTCTTTCCCTTCTCCTTTGTCTCCGTTGGGGTAGATGGCATGGTTTTGTCACCGCCTTCTGCTCCGTTACCCCATGACCACACCTCGGTGGTGCAGGACAGCGGGGCCCCCAGGAGCCCTTCCCTCCTGACAGCCCCGGACTCGGTCCCTGCAAGCAGCTGGAGCCGAAAGCCCGACCCTGCCGAGGGGTTAGGTTGGGAGAGGAGCTCTGGTGCGGGCTCGGTTTGCGATTTCTAGAAAAAAACACGAATTTTTGTTCCTCTGCGTGCCGGCTCAGGCCGGACTTGCTGCGTTTGTTGCAGCTGTTGTGCGTGAGCGCTTGGCCTCCTGGCGGTGGGGTGATGCTGGTGTGCAGCTCCCCGGAGGAGAGCGGTTGCCTTGCCTCCAGCTGTAATCATCTCGCTGTTACTGGCTTCATTGTTCTGACCTAATAAAATTCCTCGCTTGGTAAAATAAATGCTTTTTTTTTCCAAATATGATCAGAAAAGTCTGTTCCCCAGGAGCTGGGTGGATTAGTGCGGCGGGAGAATTCCTCCGAGGTTTTCTGTAGCGAGGACAAAAGCCAAGGAAGAGTTGCCGAGTTCCTGCTTTAACTGCACCCCGAGCAAGTACTTTCTTGCACCGACGGCTATTTACTGTGCATGGGCGAAGGGAGATGGGGTCCCTGCCATGCACACGCCCCAAACAGCAGCTCATGCAGCACGGAGGAACCGAGCAGCAGCGCCCAGTAAGGTTAGCTGGCCTAACGCGTCCTCGCACGGAGCTGCCCAGCGCCGTGACCGCTGGCACAAGCCCCGGTCCCGCTCGTGCGCCTTGCCCTCGCTGTCTCCAGTCCCTCTGGGCGGCGGAGCTGTGTGCCTGCTGCTGCAGGAGGCAGCTCGAGTGCCTGTCTCCTCCTGACCCCATCCGTTGTTCCCCCAGCGCTCTGCGCGTCCCGGCTGCGTCGGTGAGGCTGCGGGAGCGAGGTGGGCGCGGAGCTGATGGGGCTGCGGGAGCTGCCTGGAGCTCACGGCCACCAGAAGAGCTCCCGTTCGCTGCTGCTCCTGGAGCCGTAGCCTCGGGCCGCTAAAAGTGGATTTTGATGGACTGGGCCCGGTTCAGAGAATCTGCTTTGCTCCTCCTTTGGCTCAGCGGCGTTAGAAGTGTTAAACTACCACCTTAAAGCGCTGTCATTCAGGTCCTTCAGAAAGCAATGTAACTCCTCTGCTGTAGTTGTGATGGCTGGCGCCGGCACAGCACACCTACCTCCTGCTCCTCTGCCTGCGCCTGACCCACATCCCTGCCGCAGCGCCTGCTCGTGCCCCGCGTGGCTGCCTCTCCCTTCCCTTTTTGGTTCTGCCTTTCTGTGTGCGTTGAGTTTTAAAGTTAAAACCGTTCTGTGCTGTATGTGGACCTTATGACTGAGCAGCGTTTTTGTCTCATTAAGTAACTGAAGTGTATTTGCAGAAGAATTCTTTGTAATGTGAATTCTTCTGCGTACTCGTCCCTTTTTCCATTACTCAGGTTGGTTAAAGGAATTCAGCAGTAGCACGTCCCCTACAATGAGATGCTTTACATTCTTCCTCTCAAATTTATTTGCAGATGGGCTGCTTAAAACTTGTAGTTCTTCCAGGTTTTGGATTGTAGTTTTATATCTGATACCTGTAGAACAAAACTTTCCTACTGTTTGCCACCGGCGAAGGTTAAAAACCGAAACAGAAGTCGGGTGCATGGCGAGGAGCTCGCCGAGCTGCTGTTGGGAGCCTCGGTGATGGGATCTGCGGGGTGCTGTGTTATCGTGGTAAAGAAGCAAGCTGTGCTCGTAGGGCAGAGCCGTACTGCTCCGGGAGGCGAGGCACGCGGCGCCCTCCTCCCGCAGACGCAGGTGATGGGCAGAGATGGGGGCTGCCAAGGGGCTCCCTGGTACCCCAGCGCAGACACAGCGTGTCCCCGGGGGGCTGGTGCTGCAGACGGGCGCTGTGGTGCAGCCCCACAGCAGGTCTGGGAGCTCCTGAGGGGGATGTTTTGTGTTCGGGGCCGCGCGGTGACGCGTGCTGGTGCTGCTTGTGCTGCCTCCGCGCTGTGCCCCAGCTAATCCCTTGCTCGACGCCGCGCGTTGCGAGGCTCCTGCCGCAGAGCTCCGGCCCGTCTGCTCGGCGGGGCCGTGCCCGCGGCGTGTCAGAGCGTGCGGAGATAAGCAGCCACACTGTGCCAGCGTGTCGCTGGAAGCCCGACGGCAGGAGCACAACGCGGCACCAAACAGCTCTTGTCGCCGTAACAGACCGGAGAGAGGGAGCAGCTCGAGGTTAATTCAGCCGCGGCTCCGGGGAACCGCCTGCCGCCCGAACAAAGCCCCGCTGCCGAGCCCGAGGAGCGGGTACGTAAACGCTGTGCCCAGCCCCGCGCCTCCGAGCTGCCCCGGGGCCGCGGCCGCCGCGCTCGCTGCCCTCCCCGCCCGCCGGGCGCGCTCCCCGCGGGTGCCCGCGCGCTCCCGGCCGCCTGCGCGCGCTGCCTGGCTCCGGGGCCCCGCGGCGCTGGGAGCGGCGATTGGCTGGGCGCTGCTGCAGTGGGGACGCAGCCCCGGTGCTCAGCCCCGCCGGTGGGATGCGCCGGGACGCGCCGCTTCCTCGGCGGCTCTGAGAAGCCTGAGCCTCTCCGAGAGGCTTTTTTTTTTTTTAAGCTCTCCTCCCGAGCGCGGCATCTCGGCTTTTCTGTGCAAGCGTCCTCTGCAAAGCTCGGCGTCTTGGCTTCTCCGTGCCAGAGGTCTTGCGCTTTGTCTGTTGCCACCAGATTTGTGAGGCTCCTGTACAATGAGCTGCTTGTCAGGCCAGGCACGACTGCGCTAGCAGCAATTTCAAAAGGCAGGAAGCGTCCGCAGGAGCCGGGCCGTAAGGAATCGGAGCCCGTGGAGCCGCTGCCTTGAACCTCCCTCCCGCTGGCCGCCGTGCCCGTTCCCGTCCTGGGGTGCTCGGCGGCGTGCTCAGCACCCTCGGCGGCGGGCGGCTGCGAGCGCGCGGGCTTTCCCTGCCGGGGACGCTCGCTGCGGAGGCGATGCTGCAGAGCCTTTGGCATTTTCTGTCTAGCTTCCTTCCCAGGGCCGTATGCCAAGGTCCTGCAGATGAAAAAGAGGATGAGGCCAGGAACACCAGCCCACTTCCAGGCCCCGGGGAGAAAGGGCCAAAGATGTTGGGGAAGCCACAGGACAGAGGGACTGACCCCACTGAAAGGAGACCAACTATCCTACTGGTGGTTGGACCCGCAGAGCATTTTCCGAAGGTAACGGGATATCCAGGGGCCTGCAGAGGGGTCGGCCAGGCCAGCGGGGAGCAGGGGGAGTGTGCAGGGATGAGCTGTGTGTGTGTGCTTGGGGAGGGGGCGGCAGTAGTGAGCGGGTCCAATGCGTGTGCTCGCTAGGAGGGAAATGGGGGGGACCAGGGGAACGACTGCAAAGAGGCAATGTAACCTTTCGGATGCGACGTTCAAAGGAAAAAAAAAAAAATACCCTTTAGGGGAGTATGGGGGTCTGAAATCCTTGGTGGCTTGCAGGCAGCGTAACTCAGAGGGCAGGGGATGATAACGCAGGTTAGTGGCGAGCCCCTGCACTGCCCTGCCCTGCCCTGGAGATGGGAGCGGGACCCAAAAGGTCCCGAAATCCTCGGGAGTCAGTCTGGTAATTTGGCAACCCTCTGGAAACTGCAAGGAACTAGCGTGGTGGGAGTAACCGAGCGCGTTGGCTGATGGCCCGGCCCGCAGCAGGCAGGGCTGTCCCCGGGGTGCGGGCAGCACGAGGAGGAGACCAAAATCTGCGGGGACGGGAACTTCCCGGGGTGGGCGCGCGGTTGGCGGAGGATAAATGGCGAGGCTTTGTCTGGGGGGAGGCGAACAAAAGCGGCTTAGTTTCGTGCTGGCCTCGTAGTACGAGGCTGGCTGACGGCAGTTCTGGCTTATTTGCGAGGGGGAAGGGAACGCTGCCCGTCTCCTGAGGGTGATGCAGCCGGCTCTTGCTTCGTGGGGTTTGTGGCCGGGGGTGTGACCCGGCGGAGCTGGGCAGAACCCCTGCGGGAGCCGGGGCTGGCTGCGGCGCTGAGGGGAAGCGCTGGGTGAGTGGCAGGATCCGGCTTGCTCGGTAAGGAAATGGGGTTGCTGCTGTGAGGCTTCTCTAAAATGGGGGCTGAGCAGGTTCGGGCTGCGGAGGGGCCGAGTACCTCCTGCTGGTGGTGTGAATGGCAGCAGGCAGGGGGGCGTCTCGCGTCCCGCCGAGCAGCAGCCGCTCCCTGCCTCAACCCGGCTGAAATATCTGCAGGGAGGAAGACTTCTGCCTTCGGCCCCGCCACCAGCAGCGAGCACTGTGCGTCTTCTCCAAAGCCAGAGGCGTGCGCGCCTTGAGGAGAAGAGGAGGACTCTTGCGCGCAGAGGTTGAGGAAGGACAGAGGCTCGGAACCAAAGGAGGCTGCGATGAAAACCTTGAAAGGGCAGGGCTGCAAATCTCCGGTACCTTCCGAGGGAACAACGGCCCCTCAGTCAGGGAGAGCCCATCTGTTCACACCTGCAAATGAGGCTTTCTCTGCAGCGGGGAGGGCGCTGACAGCAATCTCCCCTCGCCTCCGTGACCCTGAGAAGCTTTGCTTTATAGGAACCCTAAAATTGGCTAATGCAGGAATGCCTGGAGGATAAGGATGTGATAAAATGGAGTTACTGCAGCTTAGGAAGGAACTGCCCATCTGCTGCGAGGCCGTGGCTGTGTAATTTTAGCCTGTCCTCCCTGTCAAGTAAAATACGGAGCAAAGCTGTCCTCGGGAGGATTATGCAGATAGGTTTTACCTTGCAGTCCAACCAGCTAATGCTGCGCCCAGTCACCGCGGCTCAGCTGATGGACAGCAGCTTGTGAAGCTCGCCCGTATATCTGTGCTCTAATTACCCGTCTGGAGTAGAGGTGTTGTAAAAAGTCCAGTACGGCCTTAGGGGCAGGTTATAAATCACCGCGAGCAGCCGGTGTTACGGGAGGGGTAAAGAAAATGTGGGGGACACCTGGCTTCTGTTCTCTGCCGCTGCACGGCGGTGACCTTGGGGTAAGTCTCTTCACCGCGTGCCGCTTTGTTTCCTGAAGACGCCTGTAGCTGCTAAAAGCACACAAAACACCGTGCCTGGTGCTTGGCTCCCTGTAAGGAATTTGTGTGTCCGTAAACGGCTGAAGGTGCTTCCTAGTCGTGGCTCCTCGATCCTCGCGTCGGTGTCAGCTCAGCTCCTTCACCAAAGGGAACGGCTCCGACACGAGTTGTAGGAGAGCGTAGGAGAAAACGCCGCCCGTAAACGCGATGCGTTGGCTCCGGGGCGCGTGTGCGCAGGAGAGGCGCCACCTGCCCTCCGTGTCACCGTCCGGACTTGTAACTTTGGAGCTGTGATGTCGGCGGAGCAGGTCACCTCTCCCGGCGTGCTCACCTTGGTGCCACGTACCGGCGGTTTGCCTGCCTGCCCCGTCCCTGTCCTGCCCCGGGCGCGGGCCTGGCCGAGCGCTGCGCCGTGCTCCGCGGGGTCTCTGCAATCATTAACTCCCCCCTTCATACGCGTTACGCTGTTTGTGATCTGCGAGGACTTCCTGTACTGTACGATTAATTATAAGCTAACTTCCAGAAATCAAAGCACCAAGTCAGCAGGGCCTCCTGAAATCTCCGAGCAGCAGCTCTGGTGTGCTTGCCCAGAGAGCTGCTTTGCCTCCGAAGGAGGACGTTAGCTGTGTGGCTGTGACGCTCGCTGGCACTTGATATTTTTAGGGACTTTTTTTTAGCGAAGTAAATTTAAAATCAAACGGCGTACTCTCTGCTCCTTGTATGGCTACGTCTTCCCATCCTCTGGGAGGTACCTCCCGGAGCTGCTGGAGGAAGCTAGCGGGGAGGCAGATGCCTGGGAGACTACAAATGACTTGGAAAGGTTAACGCCGACATGGCAGGCTGTTGGACTCGTAACTCACAATGTTTAAGCAAGAGCCAAATCCTGTGAATAAACTGGAAAATGGATTTGTGGCTTCCTTGATGAGAAGAAAAGCGAGTGTCTTGTAGAAGGAGCCCAGAGCCCTCCGCTGCCCCCTTCAGCGGGGTTGGCTGCCGTTATTCGTGGGGTGACAGCTGGTGGTGATGGCGAGGGGTGACTTGGAAGGGCTGGCTAGCCTTGCAGCTCTCAGCCCTGCCCTTGGCTCGATGGGCTGGGGACACAGCCCGTAAGTGAGGGATGCACTGCCCAGAGCTCCCACGTCTCAAGCCCGGGGGCTGCACCCGCGCCCCGGGGGCTCCGTGAGCGTTTGGGGGCTGCGTGGTGGCAGCGGGCAGTGATCCCCTGCTCCTTGGTGCAGGCAGCACGGATCCGGCAGCTCAGAGACCTGTGTGGCTGTTGGGTGCTTCCACATTTACCAGGATGTTTTTTAGGTGAAATCTAAGAACTTGTAAACGCTTTTTTTTAAATTCCCTTCGTCATTATAACCAGAGTTGCTGGTATAAGCTTAGTTCGTAATCTGCCTCTCCTTCTTAGCTCGCTGTCCTGTAATTAATACCCTGCATAAATCGGCTTTCTTAAGCTCGTTACCTCTCTCCTTTCCTCTGACGTAGGTGGTAAGGCTTTCTTTCCTAAAATGTGCAGGTTTTGCCTTTTGTTCTAGCTGCCAACTGGAGAAGGAGTTTATTAGGGAAATCTGCATCACGTTGGCATGGCAACTGAGCCGCCAAGCACCTCGAATAGCGATGCTCGGCGCCTCGGGGGAAGGCGTGCAGGGGATCTCGAGGCTTGGTGGGCAAATCTGAGTTCTGTCTGTTCGTTTAGCGCCTGGGCCGGGAGGAGCTGCCTGCCTTGGGCTGCCTGCTGAAGGCACTGATTTTGGTCGCCCCGTGCGTAAAGTCGGGGCGCTGCTCGCAGCGAGACGCGGGGCGGGCAGGCTGGGCTGTGCGGTGGCGTGCGTGTGGTGAGCTGCTGCAGCTGATCCCTAAGAGGATCTGGAGGCCCTGAGAAGATCCTGTTTTCGCGCAGAGACGTCAGCAGGGAGCAGGTTAAGCCCGGTTAGGTAACGCGCGGCGGTGCCGGGGCAGGTGAGGTGCTGGGAAGCCCTCGTGGGTCACGGCTCCCCGCGGCACCCCATTGCTGCGGGGGCACGAGCTGTTAAGCTTCTTAGAAAAATAAAACAACAACAAACCTTGAAACAACCCCCAGATTAAATATTCCCGATTCGTGCAATCGATGTGCTGCCCCGCAACCAGCTCACGACTGACCTTGGCTTGCTTTCTCCCAATCTAAAGAGCAAAACACCGCGGTGACGGCGTGAAGGCCCCTCGCGCATCAAGGTGCGAGGAGGAGAGCGCCGCCCGGACTTTGCCCTGGCCAGGAGATCTGTTTGAGCAGAGCAAACACAAGGAAACGTCGCTGTGTCCGCAGGCTGTGAGCAGCGAGCAGTCGTTGCCGCGGTGCCTCGAGCGCAGCCAGCACCAAGCGTCTGGGCAGCTGGTCACCGGCTGCGTGGGTTTTGGGTCTTCGGCGTGACAGCTTCTCCGTGGCAAACAGCGAGATATAAATGTAATTTGTATTTATAACTCGTGTTTTATAGTGGTGCTGGCAGTCAGCAGCTCGGTAGCGAGCAGAGCTCTTAGCCTGCTGCACTTGGTCGGTGTTTTCACTGCGGGGCTGGGTGTTATCCTGGGCACCTGACTGCAGGAAGCGCTCCGGAGCCTGTAATTACGCCTGCGTTAATTGCTGCGTGTGCCGCGCTCCCTCTTCGGCCGGCCGTGTTCGGGATGAAAGCTCAGGAAGTCGCTCACCAGGCGGTTAAATTGAGTGGCAGGAACTGGAAAATGTCGTTCTGCCCGGGCCACTTTTCGTTATGGAGCGCACCCGACTGCGCGGTCGGTCGGGGCCGGGGGAGGAGGGGAGGCCGGGCCGGGAGCAGCTGGGGCTGCTGGAAGCCTGCCCGCGGTCTGGGAGGTTTGCTGGGCAAGCCTCGGGCACGCCCTTCGTCGCTGCCTCCGTCAGGGTGCTGGTGTCCGGGGGTGCCTGCCCCAAGGTGTCCGGGGAAACCTCCCCGCCAAATCACTGCGCTCGGGCACAGCAGAGGAACCGCAGTAGCAGCGGGATTTCGAGGCTTTTGCTCAAGCTGGACATCCCAAATAGGACACGAAAGCGACAAGCGGCTGGCACCCTGCTCTCACTGGCTTTTAGAGGAAGAAATTTGGGAAGGTGGTGTCAGTCCTGTTGGGTCGTGGTGGGAGAGGTGGTGAGGGAGCCCGGATCCCGCAGAGCTGGGTGCGCAGATCCCCAGCATTACGGAGCAGGGTCGGAAAGGGGCAATGGGGCGGACGGAGCAGCAGGCGAGTGCCGCGGGTGTTGGCCGGAGCCGCCTGGGCGAGACGAGACAAGACACCCAGTAGGAGTTAACCGCGGTGAGCAGGAGTGATGCAAGGGCTCTGGGCGTACTGGGAGCGCACTGGGAGTGTACTGGGAGCCTGGTGCCGGCGGCGGAGCCTTCGTGGGAGGCTGCTGGCTCTGACGAGTGGGCCGGGGCTGCTACTGCTTCCCTTTTAAGTAGAAGGGCAGGGCTTGAGCAGCCAATCCCACCGGAGCCGGGGAGCTCATAGGCGCGTGTCATGGGACTCGCCGGCATTTCCTTCCCACCGCGCGCTGAAATTAGCTCGCGGGGCTCGCTCGCCTTCGCTTCCCTTCCCTTCCCGGTCCGTTGGAGCAGGGCAGCCGAGGCTCCGGCTCGGGACCATGCTCTGCCTCTGTCTGTACGTGCCGGTGCTGGGGCAGGAGCAGGCAGAGTTTGAGTACTTTGAGTCCAAGGGGCTGCCGGCAGAGCTCAAGTCCATCTTCCGCCTCAGCCTCTTCATCCCCTCGCAGGAGTTCTCCACCTACCGCCAGTGGAAGCAGGTACGGCCGCGGGTGAGTGCTGCCGGGGGGCTCGAACAGCCCCGGGTGGCTGCTCGGCGGGGGAGAAGTTCGTTAGGGCTCCGCTCTAATAGCGGGGCACGGCACGGCCGCGTGTCCTGCCGAGGCAGGGACGGCTGGAGCAGTGCGGGTGGGCTGCTGGGTTCTTTTGCTTTAAATCCGGTAGGAGCTCCGTGCTTCTGAGACTGCTTAAACCAGTTGATGTGACGCCATTTAAATAGTTTTTTTTTTTTTTTCAAGCTGTGGATTCCTCTGCTGAAGTTAAAGGCTTCACATCCTCTTCCTTTTCCTCCTCCGCGCGCTGCCGTGTCTGCCCGGTGTCCGTGAGCCCTGCCCGCCGCAGCAGGGGGAGCGGCCGCGTGCCGCTGAGCGGGGAGCTTGTGCAAGAGCATTTCTCTCCCTGCTCAGGGCAGATTCAGGGACTCTGCCAAGCGCTCTGCTCGGCTCCATCTCGCAGCCCGTGCTTCCAGCTGGCTGCTGGCGGCGTTTTCACGACCGGGCTGTCGAGAGCACGGGCAGCCGCAGAGCGGGGCAGGCTTTTTGGGCAGACACAAACCCGGCTCTAACGGGCTCTCAGATGTGTGGGGTCCCGAGCGTGCTGCAGGGCCACGTGCTGTGTGGGTGGCTGTGAAACGCGGCTGGGGAGCGGGTCTGCCTGCCCCGATCGCTTCCCTGCTGGTAGAGCAAGGAGCTGCAGGCGGGTTTTTGTTGGCGTCTCCGGAGAAGATGCCGGAGCTCGGCATTCGGGGGCGAGTTGTACAGTCGCATCTCTGCCCTGCCCCTGAATTATTCGTGGCTGCCAGCTGGCCGGGGTTACGCTCAGAGGGAAGCCCTGGTTCAGCTGTTGGGGGCCGGCTGCAGCATGTGAGAGGGGCTGGTCTATCTTTAGCCCGCGAGCTGGATGCGGAGCCGTGCCTGAACTTTGCATCAGTCATATGATAAGTGGCAGGTTGGCGAGACTGGGCGCGCCTCAAAGGTCAGCGCGGCTGGGACGGCACTTTCTTATTTAAAGCTCGTAAACGATTAGGGATAATCCTCGTAGCGTTAGGGCCAGAATGACAGGACACGATGGGGCAAGAGGAAGGTAGAATTTTAATAGGGATGTGTTCAGTATTGAAATCACCTTAAAATAGCAGTGAAATAAAAATGGAGACCGGCGTCCAGAGGCTGGGGAAATACCACCAGAAGCTTAGGTTTCTCTATTACCTCTGAAGCCTAAATATTGAACAAAATCTTGGCGAACAGAGGGTCAGCCTGGTGTTGGGTCGTGCTTTAGAGCCTCCTTAACAACCCACCTGCCGCTCACATAAAAGGTACAAGAATTACAACCAAAATACAGGCGATGAAGTGGGCTGAATCACGCGTCGTTTTGTGTTGCTCACTGACTCATGCTGAAAAGGGCTGTCAAAGGCAAGTGACTGAGCAAGAAGGGAAACGGGAACTCCCTGAGCCACATTCTTGCGGCCTGGAGATCACCTCTCCTGTCAACAAGAAGCCACGTGCCCCTAGATAGGACACTTCATCTGCTGTTGCCCCATGCTGGAATGAGTTAATTCATCGTTCGCCTTGTCCTAGATGTCTGACACGATCTAATCTTGATTCTAGCTTTGTCCTACTAAGAACCTTTCCTCGTTCTTTACGCTTCTCAGGGAAACTGGTATAATTAAAGCACATAGCTCCGGGGTACTTAAACCAGTTCGGAGGGGTTTTTATCTTTGGCCCTGTCCACTAGAGCTGGACAGGCTCCTTCTGGTTGGAGTTGGTTCTTGCCAGAGGTAGCTTACTTCTCTAAGTATCGTATTAGGCATGAAATTCCTTCTCCTGCTCACTTTTTATTACTGAACTTTGGTGATTTTATGCAAATCTGGTTGCCACACACTTAATCCCTGCGGAAGCTCTTGAACTGTCATGCAGGGTGTTAATCAAGACGTAGGGCTGAGATGAGATACCTGATACTAGCAGAGTATCCCCAATAAAAGCATGAGGCATTTCGTTTGCGTAACTAACTTTGGAAGAGGGTTGCCTGGAAGCAGGTGACTTTTAGAAACTTTGCTCAGATTTCTTTGAGGAACTTTCATAATTCTGTCAGCTGCTTTCTGGGGGGGAAAAGCCAAAGTCATGTGGGAAATAATGTTTTGATATGGTGGTAGAAGGGGCAGATCTGAACAAACAAAGGAGCTGACAGTTTTTGGTTGTCTTCTGAACAGAAAATTGTGAAGGCTGGAGACAAGGACCTGGATGGACAGCTGGATTTTGAGGAATTTGTTCACTATCTCCAAGATCACGAGAAGAAACTGAGACTGGTCTTCAAGAGTTTGGATAAGAAGAACGATGGTAAGCACCTTTCTCTTGCCCACAAATAGATCGTTGTTTGCTTCAGCTGGTCATACACATACTTGAGCTCAGGGCCTTATCTTTGCAGGCCGTATTGATGCCCAGGAGATTGTACAGTCCCTTCGGGACCTGGGAGTCAAGATCTCTGAACAGCAGGCCGAGAAAATACTGAAGAGGTAAGGAGTCAGCTGGTTCTTCTGTCCTTCTGAACATGAAATCTTCATGCTGAGAGAAGGAAACCTATGTCTTTACCCTGTACATACTTTCTGGCGACGTCAGCTCCTCCCTTTTTGCCTGTTACTTTTCTTTTTTATTTTTTTCAATGAATTAACACTTTAAATGCTGTAATGTGTTATGGGCAGTTACTGTTAGAACCTCTTTTCTTGCTGGCCTGTTGTGGGGAAGGGCTTGCACCTGAGCTGGTTTGCATTCCTGTCTGACTGTCCTGCTACCCTGAGCTTGTTGCTTTGGAGAGGGACTGTGCAGTTGCTCTTCAGAAATGCTGAGTGCGTTTTGCATGTGGCACTAACATGTTAACAACCACTTATCTGTGCTGTTTTTTTCCTCTTTCTTTCCTCTGCAACCTTCCCTCTGTCTGTTTGCCTGTGTGTCAGAATAAGGACGGGACACTTCTGGGGTCCTGTCACCTAGTAAGTATTTTCTTCCCTTCAGTTGGGAAACTAGTTGGACTTGCTTTTTGGTAGGAGGGGGTACAGCAACTTCTGTGGTTCAGTTAGAGGGGAAAGAGGGGAGAAAAAGGGAGACCGCTTCTATCTCTCTGCAGTGTTTGGTGAAGAGTTTTCCTAGCTTTGTCTTGTGTCTCTTTGGAAGTCTTTCAGCAGTTGCTTTGCAAAGCTTTTTCTGGTATAGGCCTGAATAATCAAAGGGAAGGGGAGGAGGAGTTTGTCACCCAGTGGGAGTCTGTGCTCATCTAATGATAAATCTTTTTAGCATGGATAAAAATGGGACGATGACAATTGACTGGAACGAGTGGCGAGACTATCACCTGCTGCACCCAGTGGAGAACATTCCTGAAATCATCCTGTACTGGAAGCACTCCACGGTAAGAAATGCTTCCTCCACAGCAGGTCTTGGTCTTTCCCCAGGTTCTCAGTCAAAGCCATGAACCCCCAGGAGATGCTATCAGCAGTCTCTATCATTTTCTTTATGGTTCAGTAGCTGCCTGGAAGCCAGTCGCTTCCTGTCCTGCCCTCTTATCTTGCCACCCATCATAGGCACTGTTTCTGGAGCCTCTGGCACAGGTGATAACTACTTTCTGCGAAAGGATGTGTGTGTTAACTTGGCTTCTACCTCTGAGAGCTCGTACCAGTGGCCAGCTCCTGCTAGTTCAGAACTCGTTAAGAGGAGGAACCAATGTGACAGGCAGCTGTCCTTCCTGGAGATATTTCAGTGTGTGTAAATAGCGTGTAACAAGATTAAACTGGCTGTGAGCTTTGAACGTTCCAGTGAGGCCCAGCTTTTTCCCTACGCAATTGCCTGCAGTTGATCATTTTGTTCCTTACCGTGATCCACAGTACCTTAATGCAGACAAATGTTTAGCAATTCCCAGCTCCCCAGACAGAAGCCTTCTAAATGTAAGGTGCCCTTTGACATGCTCTAGTGCTGGCGGTCCCGGTGGTCAGACACAACAGTTAATGGTTACAGATAAGCTGCTGACTTGGAGTGAGCATATTCATTGCTTCAACACTTAGCACTGATAAAGAGCAATAAAACTTTGGCAAGATTGCCAGCTGATAAAATGTTTCTCAACACCTCATGTTTTTGCAGATCTTTGATGTCGGAGAGAATTTGACAGTCCCTGATGAGTTCACAGTGGAAGAGAGGCAAACAGGGATGTGGTGGAGACATCTGGTTGCAGGTGGAGGTGCAGGTGCCGTGTCCAGGACCTGTACAGCTCCCTTGGACCGCTTGAAAGTGCTCATGCAGGTATGATGGAACAATCCCAGTTTGTTTGAATAGCCAGGCTGATTCCTCTAATATTCCTGCCAAAGTGATGCCTAGGAGATGATAACGATGTTCATGAACTGTACAGCACTCTGGCTGGAAGCAATCCTTTTGCTCCTGTATTAGCATTTTAGAAATCGTTTTGGGTTATTTGAATGATCAAAGTCATGTCAGCAAGTTATTCTTCACTGTCTAGAAAAGATAGAAGATTTCATGAGGTAGATGTGAAAACTGTCAATAGTTGGAGAGCTCTGTAGTTTAGAGCACTGGAAGACTTGGATTTTGGTGAAACAAGTTCAAGTTGTTTTCCCACGGGAGTTGAAGTGGTTGTGGTGATCAGCTGGCAGAGCTGGTATTCTGTGCAAGTGATAGGTGTTATAAAGACATTGCAAAAACCTGATTTTTAGCTTGCACCTCCTCCTGAGCCAGCTGAGAAGTCTGTTTGCTATAGCTGGCCCTGTTCTAGGTATGGGAGTTGTCTGTTTAACCCTTCCCCCCAATTCCAGAAGGAGATATTGATTAGATTCATTAGCTAACATTGGACTTTTCGAAAAGGAAGAGAAGCTTGCTTTTCTATTGTAGAAGTTATCTGGAAGGGATTAAAGCCTTGGCAAATCTCTGGGTAAATAAAAAAGTGCCCTTTTGTCCCTGGATTACGGAAGAACGTAACGCTGTCGTAATCAGGCCTGGAACTAATCCAAGCTTGCTCTCTCCCAGGTTCATGCCTCCCGCAGCAACAACATGTGCATTATTGGCGGTTTTACCCAAATGATCCGAGAGGGTGGACCAAGGTCACTGTGGCGGGGGAATGGCATCAATGTGTTGAAGATTGCACCGGAATCTGCCATTAAGTTCATGGCCTACGAGCAGGTGAGTAAAGGAGCATGGAGGAGTCTGGCTGCAGAGGGGTCTGTGGAAGGACAGGATGAAAAAAGAGCAGCTGGGATAGTGAGTGATCCTCAATGCCTTTCTTTTTGACTTCTGCAGATCAAGCGATTTATTGGCACTGACCAGGAAATGCTGAGGATTCACGAGCGGCTGTTAGCGGGCTCTCTGGCTGGGGCCATCGCGCAGAGCAGCATCTACCCGATGGAGGTGAGGCCATGGGGCTGTCGGCCCAGCCCATGAAGGGTGACGGCGAGGTGCCAAAACGAGAGCTTATCGCGGAGCTGGTGCTCTGCTCTTATCTCTGAGAACTCCTTAGTTAAGCTGATACCAAGTAATACTGCTCACATGATGCGTGCTGTAGTCCTGAACATCCTGCTCTCAAGAACGACGTTGTCTGTGCTTTTTCTCCTGTTGATTCTCCTGTGAGTCTTCATGGCATTTATTCTTGTCTTCTAGGTTCTGAAAACACGGATGGCTCTAAGAAAGACGGGACAATATTCAGGCATGTTGGATTGTGCCAAGAACATTCTTTCCAAGGAAGGAATGGCTGCCTTCTACAAAGGCTACATCCCCAACATGCTAGGAATCATTCCATATGCTGGTATTGACCTGGCAGTCTATGAGGTATGGAGCCTTTAACTCTTTTGTAGGGCTGTGCTGCTTGTTTAGCTTTGTCACTGTCAGACCTGTCAGCTACTACAGGAATTTAAATAACTTTTCAGGGCTTTCCTGATCAGCCTTAAGGGGTACATTTTACTCAAAATGGCCTGAATGACAATCCAGTACAATGATCCTCCTTTCATAGTTGGCATCATGCACGATCCCTTCTTTTTTGGAGAGAATTGCAGCAGAAAATTGAAGGAGGGTTTTTCCCAGGCCCCTATATTAGCAGTAGCTCAAAAAAAAAATAAATCTGAGAAGCCTGGTTGAAATTGCACACACCTCCCTGGGCCTTTAAGCCCATCTTTTATATAACTTGATACTCTTGATTGCCTTTTCACTGCTAACATCTAGCTTGTTCCTTCCAGACACTAAAAAACGCCTGGTTGCAACGCTACGCTGTCAACAGTGCTGACCCTGGAGTCTTTGTTCTCTTGGCTTGTGGCACCATTTCTAGTACCTGTGGACAGCTTGCCAGTTACCCACTGGCTCTTGTGAGGACACGCATGCAGGCCCAAGGTGAGAACTTCGGGGAACTCTGTAGTAGTGTGTGAACTCCTGCCATGGTCTCTGGGCAGGGTAAAGGTCCGCTGGTGCAAACATTGCAAAAACAGCCTTAACTAGCCAGTGCAGCTGAGCAGTAGGCTATTTGCCATGCTGCAAGAGGACAGTGGACTTTGCGCTGCCCTTAGCACCTCGAGTCAAGCACCTCCAGGACAGAGCAGTTCTGTTTTGCTCACATTAGGAATTGGGGCTAAGGGCATTGGCAGAGCAATCTGGGAAAAAGGCTGTGATGTGCGGCACAGCCACGGGTTGCTGAGAAGTTTTGTGCTGTCCTCCTTAAAGCACCTTTGGTCTGTGAACATCCACAGGAAGCGCGTGATTCAGAACTGCTCTTTGAGACAGGTGTTATCTTAGTGTTTTAATGACATAGGCTGCATTACTTACTGTGTCTTTTCGTGTTGCAGCTTCTGTGGAGGGTGCTCCTGAAGTGACGATGCGGGGACTGTTCAAACACATTCTGAAGACAGAGGGAGCATTTGGTCTTTACCGGGGTCTGGCCCCAAACTTTATGAAGGTGATCCCGGCCGTAAGCATCAGCTACGTGGTGTATGAAAACTTGAAGATGACTCTGGGTGTGCAGTCACGGTGACCAGGAGATGCTGAGGACTTTGAACTCTGAAATCTTGGGGTGTAATCCCAAGACGTATAGCCATCTCTCATTCTGTGAATGTGTTGACACTAAGCTGACTAAGCAAAGCTGTGAAATCTCAGATAGTTTGTGAGTCAGTAAGGGGAGGGGAGCATCTGGTGTCCTTTGCCATCTTGCTACTCAGAGCTCTACGTAAACCATCAGGTGGTCCGTTTTGTTGGGCCTTTGGGAGACCAGGAGCTGAACTCCTGGCACAATCTTAAGGCGTGAGTTGCTGAGGTCAAAGTAGCAAAGATTTGGGAACAGTGTGCTTTCAGCATATGACATGTACAGAGCTGTTTGCCTGCAGATGAGCACCTTCTGACTTGCTGAAAGAGCTTCTTTTTCCATTCAGTTGTTTAACTTCCTACCTGTTGTTTAAATTTGTACAAACCTTGTGTAGGAGCTGCTGCCACACCAGGCTTGTCATTATGTTTACATATATTCCTTTGGGTAGGAGACATTCATGTTCTGCTTCCAAGACTTGACATGAAATGTAACTTTCAACTATACTGGTTTTGAGGGCTGGTGGGCAGTGGTTTATCCGGTCAGGCTGAATGTTACTTAAGCCAGCCTGATGAAGGATTAGGATTATTTATTTTTGATAGGTTTAAGTGTGTCTCATAAATCCACTAACAAGATGCACTTACTAACAGAAGCAGCAGACTAGAGCCTGCATGCCTGTATCCTTTGCATGCCGGGATTGGCTTGTCTTATACTCAGCAGGGGCTTGGAAAGGGGAAGGCTAGAGAGTCCTAGGTGGACTGGCACCTTGATGCATGGCTTTAGTGAATAAATGACAATACTTCACAGCTCCTGTGCAGTTGTGCTCCCAGCACGACAAGAGAGCCCCTGTGCAGCATCGCATGGACCTCTGAATTCCATTCTGCCTGGTGCCAAGGGTAGCTGATGGACCTTTCCAAACCCAGTGCCTACGCTGCTATCTATCTCTTTAGACCTCTTTGTAGATTGATGTTCAGGTTTGCATTAGCGGGATGGAGTCCCCAAGCCAGAAGGGTCTGTTGTGGGAAGGGGTGTTAGGGAGAGGGGCTGGTTGTCACTGGGAGAGGTGAGCTTTCAGTCCCGAGGACGTGCTTGCTTTTCTTTCAAAGGGTGCTTTTCATAAGGCTAAGGGAAAGAGTTGGCTTTAAAATTTCTCTGCATTATGGGCTACTTTAGTTGATAGGATCTGGCTTCTGAGGCCTGGGAGATCCTCATCCAACTTTTTGTTTTGGGCAAGATGGACCAGCATTGCATTCCACTGTTTTACTGCTTAAAGCATATTTATTTTGTATTTATTTGAACAGAGTTATGTCAGACTATTTTTATAGACTTGTTTAAATATTGTTACTGTGCTTGTATTTCTCCTGTTTTAAAAAGTTCTCTATTTGTTCTCTTACATAACACAGCTGAGTCGTGGGGAGGACACTAAAGTCACTAGCGTACCTTCCCTTTGGGGCTTGAGCTGCCTTTCCCCAGTTTGGGGTTGTTGCTGGAGGACCTCAGCCCAGAGAAATTCTGTAGCAGGATGCCATAGGAGAGAAGGGAGCTGGTGAGGAAGCAGGAATGAGGGGAGAGGGTGCACCGTGAGGCCCGCCTTATTTTGGAATTGCCTCTGTGCATGGCTGAAGGGGTTTCGGGTGGATGGCTGAAGTTGGGAAGTAGAAGGTTTGTGCATGTTGGGTGTCACAACAGCTAATTGAGAGCAATCTTGGGGAATCCTTAAGTAAAAGGGGAGGGGGGAGAAATCTCAGGGACTAAAGAAAACACAAGTTTCTAGAGAGATGGGAGGAAACTTGCCCTTGGACCCAAGCTGCTGCAGTTGTGCTTTGAGGCTGAATCAGCAGATCCTGTTGCTGAGCCACTGCTCTCTACGTGCAAATGGACACTGGGGAGAAGTGCCTGAGAAGTCAGAAAAGGATTCGTTAGCACTCAGCAGCTGCTTTTCTGCTGACAGTTTTTGCTTCATGGAGAGTCTTCCAGGTGAGGCTCTCTGCCTTGGCTATCCAGTGCTGTCAGTAGTTAGCGACGTGGGAATCTAAGCAGTCTGGATTAGTGATAAGATTTTTTCCCACCCCCCCCCTTTATTTTTTCTGAGATCTATTGTAAATTTTGCAGTGGCTCCTTCCTACCAGTGTGGCCTAATGGAAATATGAATATCAGAATGCAAAAATCAATGCAAAATGACAACCATCTTTGTAGCTGTAACCACAAATTGTTATTATGCAAATCTAACTCGGATTCTTCATGTAGGGAACAGTCTGCTAATAAAGGTCTGTCAAAGAGATGCCACGTGTCTGTCTCTCTTTCTCGATATGGCTTATTGGTGCTGTCTGTGGCCAGACTTGGATGGCTTTTCCCTAGGATGGTGATGCTGGGAATGGTTTTCCCTAAAAGGACCTGGGAGAACAGAATTCTTAAAGGGAAAAAAGAAAAAATGAGATCAAAAGTAATGGCAGATATAAAGGCTCAGAAACACTTGGATGTGGTTGGTTTAGCTCTGAGTGCTGCTGGACGTTTTCCTCATCTGTTAAGTGTCCATAACTTGTTCAGAGAAGTGAGAGTCCTGGAAAATCTGGAAACTCTGCAGTCTAAGTATGCCCCTGAAGGAACAAAGGAACCTTAAAGGACTTTTAAGGTTTTCAAAAGAAAGTTTTTTTCTAATTTCTGTCTAAAACAACAACAACAGAAAAAACCACAACTGGTCTATTGAAGGTTCCAGGAAACAGCTAAATCAGAGGCCGCTTGCACTACCAGCTAACAGAACTCTGGGGGCCACACTGGGGTTGGTTCTTATGTCTCCGATTGTCATTCGAGGCTTTTATTCATCTATAACTCTACTTATAAAGTGTTGGTCCTTGCAATCTGAGGAGCTGCTTTCCAGCGGTGTCAGCTTTGCTCAGCTGAAGACATCCCAGCCTTCTCTGCCCCACAGCTCTCAAGGCTGCTGGCAGCACCCATCTCTCTGCTGTCCTCTCCTGCCCTTCAGCTGGCTGACTCTGAGGTGGGGCGTTAAGATTTTGTCACAAGCTGATAAAGATGCTGGAAGCAAAGGCTGGTCAGGTACCTGTGCCCTCAGACCCCGAGGGAGCGTGCTTATTTCACTCTGTAAAACTCAGTTTTGCTACAAGAAATTGGGCCAAAAGCCCAAGTGAAATGCTCGCCAGCATGCGCTGCCTTGCAGGGTAAAGGCAACCTGGTGGCACTGTGGAGGGGCAGGGCTCTTCACAGTGTGCCAGCAGCTTGTCCTTTTCCTCCTTTTTAAGGCAAAGATATTTTCAGTGCTTAATTACTAGGTTAGAGCTGAGACTGAATTACCTCCCAGCCATGCAGCAACTAGTGGTGCTTTTTTTAAACTGTCCCTTACTGTCACAAACACAGAGCTGCAGTGCTGCGCTTCCCTGGGTGAAGCAGTGACGAGGGAGGCAAGGGGTGTCTGTCAGCACCGTACCTCAGCACTGTGCTGAATTTATGGGGTGTGAGGAATTGTGCCCTTTTTCTGTGGAGGAATCAAAATCCTGTGGGCCTGGGTTAGCACCCCCAGCTCCACCAGTGTCACCACAGCCAGTCATGATCCTTGCTGTGGGTGAAGGCTGGGGAGCTCCAGCCTGGCCCGAAGGGCTGGGAGGGAAGGGCTGCAGCAGCCAGGTTCCCTCTGGCAGGAGTTAGGTGCTGCTTCTGGCTAAGCCTCATCTTCCTCTCGGCCCGTGCGTTGAGGAGAAGTTTCTGGCCTTTCATGGATTTCAGTTACGCATCAGATGCTTGGCACGCTCCTATGAGTGGTAACCGATTGCCCTCTTCTGGTTAGCCTCCATCACTGCCCGCTTTCAGTGCTCCTCTCCCAAAACCGGGCCTGGAGCACGCCATGTGAGGCCGGGAGGCTGCAGCTGCCCCATGCGCCTCATCCTGCAGCCCGGGTGCTCGAGGCTGGCTGTTCCCAAACACCAGGCGAGGGACACACGAGGCAAATCGGGTGCTTGATCTCCTTTTTGCACTCCTGAGCCCCAACCTCTCGGAATGAACAGTGCTGTGTTGGAGTGAAGCATTTATTGGTGCTGGTTCATCGTGCTCCCGGCCCCACTCGGTGCTGGTGATGCTGGGCCTGTGGCCGGGGGGGCCGTGCCTTGGGCGCCGCCATCTTGGGTTCCTTCCGCTTGACACAGCTCCTTCAAAACAACCATAAATGAATAAATGGATAAATGAAACTGCCACGGCATCAGGAGAGAATGTACTGAAGGAAGAAGTGGGTTTCTTTATCATTTTTTCATTTAAACTGATTATCATTTTAAACAGGCACAGAGAAGATGTGCTTTCCTGTGCTGCCCAAAGCACAGACAGGGCAGTGAGCTGCTGCTGTTTTCTACACCCATGCCCAAAAGAAACCAGGTTTCTTGAGCAAAGCTGTGCTGTATCAGTACACTGCACCACCTTGCTCTGTAAGCAGGCTCTGAGGGAAAGGGGGATTCAGGCTTCATGAGAAATAAGCTAAAAGCTCATGCCACCTGTGTGCTCAGAATTGCCCTGGCTCACGTTCTCCTAATACCTGGGGCTGACGCAGCGATGCCCCAGCCTCTGCTCGCCCGTGGCTCCTTCAGCCCAAGGCCTGCATTACATTTGTTTTCCTACTTTCATTTCAATGCACTTCAGCCTTGGTGTCTCCGCACCTTGGCCCGGCACAGAACCCCCCCGCTGGCTGCCATCTCCAAGCGCTGCCGAGGACAAACCACTCGGGCATGTTCCCCTCACCTGGGCTTTTCTCAAAGTGTTTCCATTTTGCCCAAATATCAGCGAGAGTCCCCACACCTCTGTGTCCCCTTGTCTGCAGCTGGTGAGCATGGGCTGGGCCCAGCCCCAGGTGCTGCTCGTTGCCTGAGCAGTCCAGCACCTCCCTGCCACCACGGGGGCTCAACGTGGGCTGTCTGTCCACCTGTCTGTCCCCTCCCTGGTTTGTGTGAAGCTGTGGGAGACCCTCTGCAAGGGAAGTCGGGGCGAGCATAGGGAAGGCAGGTGGGTGCTCCTTAGCCTGGGCAGAGGCTGGGGTGAGGGTTGGCTCTGCTAAACTTTTGGGTGGAAAATGGCAGGGAAAAGCTCTGTTTGTGTGGGGAGTGGGTGCGGGGTTGGTCAGTGGCACTGACCCCTCTGTTGGCAGGGGGAGGGGTATTTGGGGCTTTTTTCCTGGTACTCTGGGCTTTTGGGACTCAGGGCTGGATTCCTGGCGAAGAGGAGCCCTTGGTACTCACAGCCCCAGTTTCAGAGCACCCCAAGCTCTTTTTAGTTGAAGTGGGGCCGTGGTGTTCCCAGGGCATGAGCCCCTTTAGCCCCATGCTGCAGCTCCCAAGGGCAGTGTCTGCTGCTGAGGGCGCAAAGGGAGGACTTTTGGGGCAAAACTGGGGTTCAGGGATCCCCTCTGGACAGGGGGAGGCGGCTGCAGCGAGTCACCCCAATTCCCTTTGGGGCTGCTGAAGGGCAGGAATTCACTTTGGGGAGCTGCAGCTCTGTGGCCTGTAAATTGTGGTCGCTGCTGGGGAAGCAATTCTGCGTCTGCTCGGGGAAGCGAGGGCACGCACCTGCCTCCAGGGCGCGTACACGATCTCCCCTTCGCTGAGACCCAGGCACTGGGCGCGCTGGGCGAACTCGTCCCGCTGGGCCTTGCTCACCGTCTGATTTCGGGCTGAAGAGCAAAAGTGTTAACACGGGTCGGAGACCACACGTGGCCCATCGTGCCACCTGCCAGTCTGTATTTCGTGCTCTCCCCTCGCTCCCGCAAATGCTCATTGTGGAGGTGCTGGGGGCCCTCACCCCCCACTTGTCAAAGCCAGACTTGGGCATCGCTTTTTTGTTTTTTTTTTTTTACCCCCTCCTTGTTCCCACTTTAACTGCTTGCACAATAGTTTCTCATGCTCCTGGGGTGTTCGGAGGAATGTGTGCCCCAGGCAGGGAACGAGGCAGGTTTGTGTTTGCCAAATGTGGCTTTGGACTTCCTTAAGCAATTGCTCTGCAGCCTGAAAGGGCAGCGGGGAGCTTTATCGTGGTCTGATGTGCTGCTTTATGGGGCTGCGTGTGGGTCTGGCCAGCTCTGCCTGTGCCGGTGCTGCAAAGCCACGTGCTCTGCCCCGGGAGGTAAGCACTGAAAAATCACGGTTGGCTTGAAAATATTGAGATTTCACAATGATATCTATGGTGATTTGTATGTGCTTCCTGTTCTTTCAATATTTATGGCATAACTGGGTTTTGTCTTTAACTTGTTCTTTCTGCTCTGCCCAGAGACTTAGGATTAATGGGATTCTGAAATATTCCCGTGACCCTGGCATGGTGGTTTGGGGAAAAATCACGGATTGTTGGTGGAACTGCGCTGCCATGTGTGTTTAGCTGGTAGTTCTCTGTGCGTCTGGTGCTGGATGGCAGCTTGAGGTTACCTTAGGATGGAATTCGCATACCGTAGAGATACAGCGCCGAATACGTCCTCTCCCTCTGCAGTTGGTGCTGGATGAGTAAAATGTCCTCAGAGCTGAGGTTCAGCAGCATCCCCACGGTCTGCTGGGTCTTGGCTTCAAGAGAGCAGCACAGTTTGGGGAGCGAGAGCTGTGTTAGTTCTCTGAAACGTGCCACAAATGTTCCACTCCGTTCCCAGAGGGATTGTGAAATAATTTGGAAAACAAGGCGGCCTCCTTCCTCGTCGGAGGGGGCAGGTTTGTTCCTCGTTCCCAGCACGGCATTGCTTCACGGGCTTTATTGTTGCCTCATGTGGCTGTGCCGCATGCTGTGACCCAGCGGTGGGCTGGGCTTGGTGCCCGCCGGCGGGGCCCTGCCATCGCGTGGGGCTTACCAGGGCTTCAGACCCACAAAGCCATCCCGAAATAAAAAAATCTGTGGGGCGATGCAAGGCATCAACCCGTGCCCTTCCGAAACACAGACTTAACCACAGCCCCGCGTGCCGTGCTGCCGCTCACCGTGCTTCACCAGCGCCGTGCCACCACCATCAGGGAGGTGGAAGTAAGTGGAGTTGCTGGAGAGACAGCGGCCGCCCCTGCGGAGAGGGGAAAACGAGGCAGAGCTGTGGTGCTGAGCCCCCCCCTGCCCCAGCCAGGAGGGCTCCGAGCCCGGTCCCACCATGGGGACCTTGGTAGGGAACAACAGGGGGGAGGAGCGGTGGCATTTGCAAGGCCCCGGGGAGGGTTTGTCTTTGCCTCCTGTGTCCATGGAGCAGGCAGGGGTGAGGGCAGGAGGTCTTGGTTTTGCTAAGCTGGGGGCTGTTGGAGTAAATTAAGATTTGAGGGAAGAAGGGGGTGGGAGAGCGTGCAGGGAGCAGCCAGGAGCTGCTCCATGGAAAAGACAATCTGAAACCATGCCCGCATCCTTCTGGAGAGGCTGGGCGCCGAGGGCCGATGCTAACACCCGCGGGGGGGCAGAAGGAAGGGGTCGGGGACCGGCGGTCTCACGCGGCCACGTGCTGGGTGACGAGCAGCTCCTGCCCCCCGGCGCCAGGCTCCACGCGCAGGTGGCCGTGGTCGATGAGCAGCAGCTCCAGGAGGTGCTGGGGCAGCTGGGCGGCCCCGGCCACGTACCGCCACGTCCCCAGCAGCTGTAGGAGAGGCGTGGGGTGGTGGGGGCTCCCTGTCCGACCCCCCCAGTGCCCGGCCCCCTCCTTACCCCCGGTGCCGTCGCGTTGGCCGGGCTCTGTGTGGGCTCGCAGGGAGCGGCTGCAGCAGGCAGCAGCACCATCAGGATGAGGACGGCGGGGATGCCGGCCGGTGCCATGGCTGCCTGAGGGAGAGGAGTGAGCGAACCGGCTGGACGGACGGACGGATGGACAGACGGACGGACGCTGCTCACTTGGGTGTTTGCTTTTGCAACGCGGCTGCGCGCGGCAGGGGCTGTGATGGCGCAACAGCGGCTTGCGGGGAAATCGGCCCGGTGAGGGCCGGGTGCCTGGCCCTAGCTCAGGGCTCTCACTGGCTGGGCAGCGCGGGGAGGGTGATGCACTTTCTGCGTTTAAAAGTGAAATCTGCCTGAAATTTCCCTGTTTCACTCCCTCCCTACGCAGCTGCTGTAGTGGCTCTGCAAGAGAGGAACCGGGCCGCTCGCCGGGGCGCAGGCGATGTCGCTGCCTCGTGCCAGGGTGCAGGGCTTTGGGAGCTCTCTGGGGATGAGCTGTGCTCGGCACAGCGGGGCTGGGATGGCCTCCGGAGGCTGCCCGGCCTCCAGCCCTAGGCCAGGGCCAATCTGCAGCCAGCCGCTCACGGCATTGCTGTCCCGGTGCTGCTCCTTTCAGGTTTTCCTCGGTGCCTGGTCTGAACCCTCTGTGCAACCTCCTTACTTGTCCTGCTCGGTGGCCCCCGTGTGCTGCCACATCTGTGCCCTGCTCTGTCCCCACACCCCTGGGCAGGGCACAGCTCGAGGTCTGACTGTTTCTGTTTGTGTCCTGTCCCCAAACCCCACAGGCTGGACCTGGTGGTGGCTTTTCCTCCCCTCTGCCCTGCTCAGAGGCACTCGGGGCTCCAGCTTCCCTGGCGTGCCTCGGGGCTGCTTATGGAAATGAGCCCGCGGGTTAGGTCATCCCATCCCCTAAATCCCCAGGGTTTTGTCTGACACTGGGTAGGAGACGGGGTCCGAGCTGGGCACCCAGGGGTGGTGCCCACCCGTGCCCCATCCCATGTGTGGGTGCAGTCTGCAGACATGGGCGCAGGGAAGGCAGGCGGCAGGCGGGTGTCACACAGGCTTTATTCCTGCTTGACGTGAGAAGAGAAAAGGGACGTGGGTGTGGGTCCTCCGTTGGAAGAAAAGAACTCGCCGGGACCTCCCGAGGCTGAGCCAAGTGCCGGGGGACGTCCCCACGCAGGGGCTGGGGACCACGCACGGGGGGGATGCGGGCTCACTCCAGTTACACCTCTGTGGTGGCCAAGGTGGCTTCGTCCTTCTCCTTGCCGTCTGGGGGACAGGCGTCCTTGGGGAGAGGGGACAGGAGCTTGCACCCACCTAGGCACACAGTCCCGGGACGCCCCGTCCCACCCGCGGGTCCCTACCTTCGGGGAGGTGACAAAGGTCTCCTCTGGCGTGAAGCCGAGGCAGCGCAGGTGGGCCCGGAACTCCTCCAGGTGCTCCTTGCTCACGTTGGGCGTCCGCGCTGTTGGAAAGGTGGCGTAAAAAAAGGGTGAAAAGAACGGATTCGGGGGTGCTCCGCCGGCAGCCGTGCAGGACAGCGTGCTCACCCGAGAGGCTGAGGCCCAGGAAGGATTCCTTGCTGTGCTTCAGGACCAGCAGCTCCTTGTCGGTCTTGATCAGCTCGGCCATGGACGCCTCCTGCCCCTCCACTGGAAGACACGGGGAGCGCGGGGACCCGCGTTGGCGAGCTGGACGCAACTGGGGACAGGCGCGTCCCCAGTGTGTGGGGCTGGGGGTGTCCCCCGCCCCCAGACCCGTGTGTGGGTGTAGGAAAGGCCCGGCGGGGCAGGGGGTGGTTTTCCTACAAAGGGCAGGTTTTGGGGGACGTGTGCCGGGAGGGGCTCAGTGGGGCGCTGCCTCTGGGGGCTGCGGCCTTACCATGCACCAGGGTGGAGTTGTGCCGGAAGATGAGGATCTTGCTGGCATTCCTCACCACGCACGTCTCGTTCCTGGGGGGGGGGGGGGCAGTGTGGTGAAACGGGGCACGCCTGCCCCAGGCTGCCCCAAATAAACCTGGGGAGGGTCCTCGGGCTGCGGCCCCCTCCCTCGCCTCCCCTGCGTTTGAGGCAGGGCAGCTGGTAGCGGGCTGCAGAGCTTGGATAAATGTGGGGTAACAGCTCCCAGCCCCAAACTGGGCTGCTGCCACTCGTTTGTCCCCCACCACGGTGGGACCAGAGCCCCCATCCACAGCCTGGGGTGGCTCTGACCCGCATCTGCTGCCCTGGGGACATCCCAGCCCATCCCCGTCCTGTCCTTACAGCCGCAGGGTCTCGGTCACGTTGAACTCATCGTCGTGGCTGCCGGGCAGGAAGGCGAAGGTCGCGTACTTCAGCTCCTTCATCTCGGCCACGTGCGGGGGGTAGGTGGAGGCGCCCATGATGTACACCCAGTGCCCCAGCAGCTGCCGACAGGAGCAGAGCGCGGATTTGCGGACTCATTTCCCCCGGGGATCGCGTGGGCGCGAGGGATTTTAGGAACCGCGGGTGTCACGGCTTACCCCAGCCACGGTCGCGTTGTCCATGACGGCCGGGGTGAGCGGGGCGCAGGCGTGGGGCTCGGCCGCGTGGGCACGCACCAGCCCCACGGCGAGGACGGGGAGGAGGCAGGGCAGCATCGCCGGCACCGTGTGGGGCTGGGGGGGCTGCGGCGAGGCTGCTGCGCGGGTGGGATGTGGTCGCGCGCCGGCACTGTTATATATGGCCCCGCCGCAGCCCCGAGGTGCTTATTTAACCACTGGGCTGTTTGCTCAGGCATGAAGCAATAGCAGGTGAGTGGAATTAAACTGGCAAAAGAGTGCATTTTTTCCGGCAGGAAAGGTGAAGGAAAAAAAATAACTGCTTTGCACCACTACGGGCTTTTGTTCTCGGAAGCCATAATTCACCCTGCGGGTGGCGGGCCGGGCACGCTGCGGGCTGCAGGTGTGTTTGTGGAGAGTGCCGTGGGGCAGCGAGTGCCACTGGGGGCTTTTGTACCTGCCCTGCCTGGGGCAAGCAAACACCTGCCCACGGCCTTTGCCCTTAAGCCAAAAAAATTTGACTTTTTTTGTTAATCATCTCTCCCCTCTTGCTGCTCGTCTCCGCCCAGCCTTGGGTTGCCAACGCAGCCCCTGGGCCATGGTGCCGGTAACGGTGCCCAGCACTTGGGGCTGACCCGCGTGGGAGTGCTAGGACTGGGCTGCCAAATCCAGGCTGGGGGCACGAGGCGAAGGCACGAGCAGCAGCGTTACACGGGGCTGGGGTTGGTGGGCACACGACCACGTGCGTTACATTTATTTATTCGCTGTGACTGCTTTCTCCCCGACCACAAGCCGTGCGTACCAGCAGCAGCAGCCCCAGTACTGCAGCCCCGCACGCTCCGACACAACTCCCAGGGGCCAGGCTGTGAGCAAGACGGTGCCTTCCAAGGTCACCTCGGAACCACTGAGGTGAGTTTTTGGTTCAGCAAGGAAAAAAAAGCTCATCCCTTGTCCCCACCACCCTTTCCTCTTGCTCCCCAGCACTGTCAGGACAGGGATGACGATGAGAAATGTGCCGATGGCCACAGCAGAGGACGTGTGGTGGTGGGGAGCTGTGGGGGCGCAGCTTTGTCGTGGGCTCAGCATCGCCCTGAGGGCTGGGTGGGCGCTGCTGTGGGAAGGGGATTTGGGGCATCCCCTGGGATGGGGGCCCGGGGGCCCTGGATGTGGAGAATGCTCCTCGCACCCAACGCCATTTCCCGAGAAGAAGTTTAAAAAACAAAACAAAAGAAACCACAAACATAAAAGTCCCGTTTCATTGCCTCAGTTTTAAATATTTATTTAAAGTCCAAAAAAAAAAAAAAAAAAGAAAATGAAGAAAAGGGAAAAAAAGCGTAAATGAGAACAGACGGTAACTGCAGCCGGGAACAAACACACAAGGGCAGCGGGGAGCCGGGGGTGAGGTATCTGTGAGCGGGGCAGAGCGCGGAGGGTGAGGTATTTGAGACGGATCCTGTTAACCTGTGTCAATGGTGGTTGGCAACCAACCAGCGGGCAGTAGTAAAAAAAAGAATACACCAAGAGAGACGCACATATATTTCTTTTTCTTTTTTTTTCCTCAAAAAAATAAAATCCGTAGTCCGTATGAGACATGAAAACTCCAAACAGGCACTGAAGCGTTTCCGATACAGTACAGCTCCGATTACATCAATATTATTCCTTATATAGAATTAAAGATTACCATAATTATCCTCTTTAAAAAAAAAAAAAAAAATCCTCCAAATTTACATACAGAGACTAGATTTCTACAAAACTTAACAAAAGAAAACCCCTCCAAGCCCAGCCGGGGTCTGGAACCAGGTACCATCCTCTCAGTCTCGGCAGAGGGACCCGGACAGAAGGGTGCAGAGCTGGGTTTAAATACGCGCTGAGCCCGGGGAATCGCTGCGCGCGGAGCCGCCACGGCCACGGGGCCACCACGGCTACAGCAAAACGTGTGAGTGACCTGGGAGCCGGCCCACGCAGCACTCTGAGGCTTCATCCTGCAGCGGCTGCGGGTGAGCTGCAGCCCTCGCTCTCCTCCCAAAGCAGTGAAGTGCTGATTTAAAAAAAAAAAAAAGAAAAAGGCAAATTTGCTTTTAAAACAGCTTGTAAGTTATTCTGGATGCGCTTTGAGTTGTTGCGCAGGATTAGCATCTGTGGCGATGCAAAGATCCCGTTAAAGGTGTTTCTCTGATTTAGCTGTAGATCGCGACCGCCTCTTCCTAGAGAGACGGTCCTATGGGCTATTTTTGGGCCTGTGGCAAGACACTGTAGCACCTTCACAACCTTAAATAAAGTCATATATAAAAAATAACACACTTTTTTTTAAGAGCACCAGAGATTTCACAGTGAGAGGTAGAAACAAATCAGACAAGCCCATCCTCTCTCTCTATTTTAGCACCAATCTCTTCCCCTCTCCTCCTTCCATTCCCCTCTTTCAGCTTTGGGACTCTCCCCTACCCCACCGCCACGCCTGAGAAGGGACATTGGTTCAACTCACCCATGGAAGGAGGAACTTAGTTTTTTTTGTGTTTTTTTTTTTTTCTTTTTCTTTTTGCTTTAAATAATATAATATATATATTTTGTTTCTTCTAATATTGCACATCAAAATGCTTCCGTTACGCAGAGCAGTCAGATTTGACTTGCGGCTCCGCCTGGCAGAGCCCGATGCAGCGCGTGGCCGTTCGGGAGCGACGAGCTCTGCGAGGGAAGCTCTATCATCTTTTAATTACTTTTCAATGGAAAGAACATTTGGTAACTCAGGAACCAGGTAAGACAAAAATGGGGGGGAAGAAAAAAACAAACCCACACGCTGCAAGTTGCTTGAGGTTTCTCTCGATATTTTCTTTGGTCATGGAAAAAGCTTTGTGTGTGGAACCGCTTGCGACACCTAGTCCCCTGATCCCTTTTCACTGGTCACGTCCCGACTGATACCCGCTTCCCCTACATCCTTCATATTCCTCCTTTCCACAACCTGCTGAGTTCAGTAGATCACGGGTTTTTTGAGACCTTGAGCCAAAGGCTAGAGCAAGAGTTGACCCAAAAGACACAGCCCAGCTGTCCTTGCTGCAGAGAGGTGGGAGATGCTGTGTGAAGACGTAGGCCAAAAGTGGGGTCAAAGCCTTGGAGCCCGGGTTTGGCGGCGTTGTTCAAAGGAAGCACACGGGGCCGACCTCGAGGTGGTATTGCTTTCCTGGCTCGGATGGGGGAAGGTTGTAGATGTTGACAATTGGCAGCTGCTGAGGGTCCTGCGTCCGAAACGAAAAGAGAGTCCGATGCCAGCGTCCGTCCTTGATCTGCGCAGGGAGGAGGGAAAGACAGAGAAAGCTGGTTTACTGTGGGGTGGATCTTGCTGGAGAGGAGTGAGTTTCACTGTGGTGTATGTTTGAAAAGCCCTGAGCAGGTCTAGTGAGAGGTTTAGAAAAGCATTTTGGGGAATAGCCTTTATCCAGGTCACGTTGAGGGAAACAGCTTGAAATGGCATCATAAAACTCGTGATGCAGTGGGAAGCCCAAATGCAGGCACACTGCTACCATGGCAGCATGACATCAGGCACGAGCTGAGCCCACTGCCTGCTGGTGGCAATTCTCCCTTCTGCCATGTAACTACACAATGTGTAAATTTGGAATTCAATTTTTAACTTTCTCTTTGAAGGCAGTCTTCCTAGCAGGAGAACCCTGTAGCACCCTGGACTGGACATTTAAAGTGTTAACAGATATCTTAGTCCCTTCTCTCCCCTTTTTTTGGGGTGGTCATGGAATAAGAACCACAGGCATAACCTGAGTCCTGTCACGTGCACTGAGTGGGTTCAGCCTGGCATTTCTCTCCACCTCTCCCCTCTTTCAGGACAACGTACCTTGCAATCATCAGCTGCCACTTCTGGCTTGAGCTGACCTTCTGCCTCAAACATCTGCCCGTTCCAGGCCTTGAAGCGCACGGCTTTGTCCGAAGGTTTCTTGGATGAGCCTTCCCGCCAGACGGAGGTGTTCAGGCAGTGGATGGTGATGTGCTGCACCACCTCCGAGCTCAGCAGGCGAAGGAAGTTCATCTGGACTCTGCCGACGTCAAAATCCAGCTGTGAAGGTGACAGAGACGTTAGTGTGTGCCCCCTGCAGCAGGGCTGGGGGAGAGAGCGGTTCGTCATTGCGAGAGGCAACAGCAAAGGCGTTCCCTGGGCTCTGTGCAAGTCTGGAGGTGGCTGTGCTGGATGTCTGAGCCCCAAACTGGTTCTGGTGTGAGTGTGGGCATGAGGGCCAGGTGCAAAGTCAGTCTGGAAAGTTGGCATGGGGACACGGCAGGTGCTTTATTTTTCATAACAAACTGGTAGGTCCTTAAGTAGGAGAAAAATAATGTGTGCTTGAATTCAATATGTGCTTCTGCAAGGAAGTGAAGCAGCAGTCTCTGGTGGGCACTGCAGATGAACCCAGGTAATGCCATTGGTATTTTGTGGTACGGTTACTTCCTCAAGAAAAATTCCATGGCATTCACTTCAGCGGCAACTTGTGTATTTAAGCTGACCACACTTTTTCAAGTGGCAGACAACAAAATGCGAGAGTGACCTGGACATAAATTAATCCAACAAAGCATTTGGGAGCAGCGTGTTTGCAGGATACTAGCCTCTGTTAAGGTTATGGGTTAATTAAACACTGCTGGAAACATGCTGCTCTGTCTTGAAGAGTCAACAACATAGGTATATTTTTAACTGCATGAGAGCAGTGCTGAATGCTACCAGCACAGCTGTGCTCGCTCTGCTGCCCGGATTAAGGCAGCTTGCTGGGTTACAGTGGTCACTGTCCTGCGTTCCGGGAGAACATGCTTGTGGGTAAACATTTCGTAACGGTTGTATGGGAAATGCTGCAGTGGGGTCGTGTGTGTGTACCTTGGAGACAGTGATGGGGCTGAGACATGTCTGCCCACCGTTGGTGAAGTTGCAGATGACCTGTATGGTGTCTGAGGAACAGCCGAGATTTGGGTCGATCCAGTAGGTACCTAAGAAATAGAGGATTTGGGGATTAACAAGAAAACTTAACTTTGCTGTGCATAAGCAAAGGCAAGTCTTGATTCCTGCCTTACTGGTCCCAGGGAAGGAGACCAGTACGGAGGGATAACTTGGGGCTTCCTACCATCGTTCATCTTCTGTTCACAGTTCATGAGGTCTCGACAGATGCGTGCAGGGTTTTCCTTGGTGCCCAGGGGTCTCTTGATGCTCTGAATGAGGTTGCTGAGGTAGTGTAGAGTCTTAAAGATCTCCCCTCCATGGTCTAGCATGAGAAGGTCTGGATGCTGGTAACTCTGGAGAGAAAAGGAGGCAAACTCAGGTGTGCCCTGGGGGCACGAGGTGCTCTAACCACAAAGATTTCTGCTTTATAGTGGGAAAACTCCGTGGGCCAAAGGCAGGCTGTGACAGCGAGCTGTGACACTGTGCACTGTCCTGCACGGGGAATCGCTGCCATGCTGGCAAAGTCACAATGGCAAAGCCGTGAGGTTTGAAGCGTCACAAGTAACGGAGCAGAACTGCGTCCTCTAACTGGTTCATTGCATGCACAAACCCCGGTAACTCCACAAGAAGCAGACAAATCAGAGCTTTGTGGACAGAAACTCCAAGCAGACAAAGAACGAGCAGGGCTGGGACTGTTACCAGCCTGCAGCTCCAGCACAGACCGGGGAGGAGATCGACAGTACCCCCGTACCTCTGTCTTGAGCGCGGTGCTGGAGTCAATCAGTGTCTGGAAAGCAGCCCCAAAGCCGTCTTGTTGCTGGTGTGGGGTGAAAAAGATGGTAACTGAGACTGGGAGAAGCTGAACATGCCCCGATGCAAGCAAACACTTCTCAGTCTAGGGGTGCAATTCAAGGCCTGCTCTGCTAACACAGCGTCTCTTGCTAGACCTGAGTGTGTGTCTTTAGGGTCCCAGCAAGCCTTTCTTGATGTCCCAACAGCACCTCAGCTCTGCATGATTTATTATCATCATTAACAAATGAACAGAAAACAGAACTTACAAATGAAGCTGGAATTCCTGGAGGTCCCTAGAAATCAAAGCAAAAAAGGGGCATCAGCCAGAATGATGGGCACGCACTGTTGCAAAGACGCTCATTTATATCCTTTTGAAATCCTCTTTACCCTGAGTCCCTCAATACAGATGAGTGAGGGAGGCAACAATGCTGTCTCTATAAAATACTTGGAGATGGTTTGGGCTAAAGTGCGATAAACACTAGTCCATTCACACACACACACGTTTTTGCACATGAGGAATGGGGCTAAGCTATAATGTCCAATGAGTGAACAGTCCCTCTGGAGAGTATCGCTGCAATACCTTCAGCTTGTTTCAATAATGTCTTCAAACTCTTTCCACGTATACGTACCGGAAGGCCAGGGTGTCCTCGTGGGCCTGGAGGACCCTAAAGACAGAGTGGCATCAGTTAGTGAAATGTCTTCAGTTTGCATTGCTGTTTCTTGTGGCTGTCACCAGAATGAGTCTGTTCCCTGCTGAAATCCTCCACATTTTTAACATTTTACAGTATCCTCTCCCTCAAACCCTTCTGGAGACAGGACATGGCCCTGTTTCCTCCATTTCCCAACTTCGGGTGCATCTGTCTGTACCTGGTCCAGTCCTGCTGTATCTCTTGTTCCTAGCCCTTGGTTCCTGAGCTGTCAGTAATGCCAAATCCCCAAGTACGCATCATGTTCCCTGCATGGACAGTTACCCACCCCACAGTGTTATACTTGCTAGAAGCACCTGTTCTGTTTAAATAAAATATATTAGTCAGAAAAAGTGATTTCAAATACTCACCCTTGGACCTGGAAGACCCTGTAGGGAAAATTAAAAAAAAAGAAACTGTCAGAAGATTATTAAATTGATGCTCATTACACCCTGTACAGTCACGGCAGAGCCCCTGCGTGCAGACCAAGCACTGGGAGCAGTGTTGTGGTCCCAAGGAAGAGGAGCAACATGTGTCCCGTACACCCAACACAGTCCCTGCATGCTGAGAACACCAAGGAGCTACAGGAAGGTGTGAATCCGTCAGAGCCCCTGCGAGAAGGGGAATGGGGGCAGCAGGAGGGAAGTGCCCTGGCACCACCACCACTCGGACATGTCCCTGTGGGAGGGACACAAGGGGGACAGCCTCCAGCCACTAGCTGCATTTTGTGCCTGGAGATGCCACGGTCATCATTCAAGTGGCAGCTTTTGCTGGGCAATTGGGTTAAGTGAGCTGGAGTTTTAAGAGCAGCGTAAGTCCATGAGCACATGTGGGTGCGTGTGCGCACCATCTCGCCCACGTGGGACCCGATGCCTGAGCAAGAGAACCCTGGGTGCCCACTTACCATTTCCCCACGGCTGCCTTTGTCTCCCTTTGGCCCCTGTGAAAGCACACGAGATGTCTGTCAGTGACTGCAAACTTCGCTTTTGGATGCATTGCCACCCAGAATCGCCTTGAAAGGACCCAAGTGCATCTCAAAATAAATCTTATTCCCCACCTCCATTCCATCCAAAACAAAAAAAAGCCATTCCTGGACGTTTCAGAGATGAAACGTGGAATGAGCAGAGCACCCTGGAAGCAACCCCGCATGCAGCACGGAGGTGCCCAGCCCCTGCCTGCCGTGAGCAGCCGCTCGCCTGCCTTTAGGCACAAGTAACTCCTGTGTCCAAAGCACGGGGCTGCCGGCATCTTCCTGGTTTTCACCTCCGCCAACAGCAGCCTCTTTGTGCTGAGCTCTGAATAACTTCACGCTCATGTTTTTATGAAGCACTGACCTGAACTTTAGTCTGTGTTCAGTGCCTTTGGCATTTTGGGGCAGGCAGAGATTTTCAACACTTCTCTGAATCCAGCTGTTCCCGGTTTAATACATTTATCGGTTTTCTGTTGATCTTTTATTTTTATTTTTTATTCTTCCCTGGGGCCCCCCAGGCCAAGTTCTCTGGAAAAGCTGGCAACTTGCTTTTGAAAAACTAAAATAACATTCTTGTTTTCTAGTCTGATCTCTCTATCCAAAACCTTGCACTTAAATAGAGTTAGTCCTCACTTTTAAGTTAGTAATCCCCCCAGCTACATATACAGCCAGAGACTAAATCTTGAGCTTCTCTCAAGCTGCTCATCTTGAAGATCACTTTGTTTCCTTCATTACAGCAGGACTTGAGATTTAGTTAAGATGGCCACAAGCATCTTGGATCTCAACCACTGTGCCCTGCTAAAAACTATAGGCAGAAGAAAGGCAGATACTCACCGGGCTTCCTGTGGGACCCAGAATGCCATGCGGCCCAATAATTCCTTCTTTTCCCTAGATAAGAAAAGATATCCATGAATCACCACGTGGGAACCGATGGTCAGTTTTACCACGGCAGACTCAATGATGACACCAAGTCCCTTTGCAGCTTTTCAGCAGCAAGACAATGGTGTTTGTGCAGCTGAACTAAAACCCTTTCAAAACACAGGTCTGAAGACACAATCCCTCACAGTGTGGTTGTCACAGCCCATGTAAAACCTCAGAAACTCCAGAAACGGAGGGATTTCAGTGTAGCTGGAGCGATCTGTGCAGCGGTCAGAAAAGCATGACGGTCTCTAAAGGCAGGAGTGCCCCACGCACACGTGGGTCAGTACACGTGCTCTTGGTGGCACCTTGGCCGCAGCTTGGCTGATGGGCACTTGGTGAACTAGCACCCTGTGGCCTCACAGAAATAGAGGCCAGAGGATGGAAGAAAATCCTCCCAAACCAAACAAACTGCAAAACCACTCACCATGAGGCCAGGCGGCCCACGTGGTCCCTGAATGCCTTTGAAACCAAGGTCTCCTGGGGGCCCCTGCAAGCAAACACGAGATGCCAGGTCCCATTAACAAACGTTCCCCACGTGTGTGTCCCTGCTTACAGCTCTGCTGCAAGGGCAGCGGTGCTGCCCCTAGTCTATGGGAATGGGACGGTCCAGTTTTAAAACATTCCCACTCCTCTTTTGCAAGCCTTTCACTTTCTACAGAAATAAACTGGTTCCCCTTCACCAGTAAAATTATACACCAATAAAATGAGTCTAAATTGATGATTGATGCTGGAGAAATGAATGACTGCAAGATGTTCAGGTGGGGGTCTACAGGACGCATTTTCTATCTACAACGTACCCATTTTAACAGGAATAAATTTCATCAAAGCATATGTAAATGCACGGTCAATGATTCTTTCAGACATTATGATGCATACATGAAAGAAAGTTGGAATCACAATTTAATATCAATAGTTTCTGCAGAACTACTACTAAATAATTTTTCAGCACTTATTGCACTGTCTGGCCACAATAAAGAGAGACTAGAAAGCCAAGTGGTCACAAGATAGCCTCTTACCTTTGGCCCAAAGATGCCTGCAATCCCTGGAAATCCTGCCTCACCAAAGTCTCCCTGGAAACAGCAGCCAAGACAAACACAAGAACAAAGAGCAACAGTAAGTTCACATTGAACTGGTCACTTGAAGATACGCCAAGAGCGCAGCAGCTTCAGAGAACGAGAAATCCATTAGTATTCTTCAGTCAAAGCAGGACTGATGAGAAAGAAGTATGAGAGCAATCTGAAGGAGGCATTACACAAACATCAGGCTAGAAGCAACTCCAGAACATCTCACAGACTAAGCCTTTTTGCCCCCAAGACAAGAGGCATACCTACAATATTTCTAGCAGATGCTTGGCTAGCTTGGAGAGCTTGGCCCACAGTCAGCAGGAGCAGGATGAAGTGCATCTACTCTGAGATTGATCCTGGAAGTCCATGCTCCAAGCCCTTTAAAATAAGCACTTCTTTTATTTCTGATACCAACTGGACTGACCTACTGAAGGGTAGTTTCAAACTATGCTCAGTTATGCTGTCAAAAAAGTGTGTGTTCCTAGAACACAACCTCCCACTCAAAACCAGGAAAGCCATACATATCGCCCAGTTCTTTTCCTATTAATCCCTGCAGGGATTTTTGCTCACTTTCTTAAGAAAAATAATAATAAAATATTTGGAAGACCATCAAGCTTGGATTAGCACATCATAGCATGCATTCTGAGAATAAAAAAAACCTTACCGGTTAGCACGTTCATATAGAAACACCCTCATTTCACCATAATGTTTAAGATATATGCCCTTATACATTTCTGGGCTTCTCAGATGTTAAAATGCAAAGTGATTCAATGTTTAAAAAAATGGGACAGAAACATGCACCAGATGATTCATCTACAGTCTCAGGAACACAAGAGATGGAAAAGGCTTGTTTGGCCTCTCAGCTGGACGGTGTGACCCATGCTGGATTGTACTTTACAGGATGTTTTACAATGTCTTGTTCAGCCGGGTTGTAAATGACTCAAGCGATGGGGTTTCCACCACCTCTATTACAAGGCTATTCCAGCGTCAGTCTAGAGACCTTACTGTTAGGAAGTTTTCCTGCCACGACAGTGAGAAACTGCTTGGCAAGAAAGGTCTCGGTTGGACTCGGTGGAGCGTAAGAAACTTTCCAAGCATACAAAGTGATTTCACTGCCCGTTTACGGATCCTGGAAAGGAAACTCGCTACTAACAGAAGACTAAGGCCTTTCCTGTTTTATGAGAACCAACCAAGCCCTCTTTCTAGGGGAATTTAGGGCAAAAGTAAATGAGAAGTCAGAAGGGTTTTAGAGAAATCTAAATGCCATGGAGCCTTCTCAGCTAAGGGGACCTGATCAGTGTTTATGCAGCAAGGTATGCGCCAATTCTGGGCAAAGCAACCTGCCGCATGCAGGCACAAGAGGCAAAACAATACTGTTGTTGTTGGCTACCACCTTCCAGCCTGAATTCTGCCATCACAGGGTTGGATATAAAACATGCAAATACAGCAGCTACCTTTAATTGAGGTATTGAGGATAATCATCTTGTCCCTTGCTTTGTGTAAGTCCTAATCTCTCTGGTTTTATATCCATCGTGCGCTGGAGATGCTTAGGCTGCCTAGGCAGGGAGAGGTTGCACAACGTCTGCGCATGTCAGGTGGCTGGAAATGCCACTGGTGCCAAGATGCTGAGGGTTTATTAAAGAGACTTGAAAAGGCCCCTGCTTAGGGGTTTCTATAAGATTTCTAATAAGTGAATCTAAAGCGTTTAAGTAGGTATAGTCTTGTCTACTCTGTAAGGGTGACTCCTGGCCTAAAAATCTCCCAATCTAAATAGTTCAATATAGCCGCGGGCTGATAAAGTTTGACACCTCAGTGCTGAGCTGGGCAATCCCACCGGTACAATAAAAAAGCACAAAGGATTAGGAGCCTGCCCTGCAGACGGCTGTGGGAAATTAACTTCTGCTTATACTGATGGCTCTTGGTGCTTCTCCCACAGCGTGCTCTGAATCCGCAGCTCCGCTGCCTTCCAGCCTGCATGGGTGATGCCTGCTCCTGCATCTCCTGCACGTCCCTGGTGGAGCTGCAGCTCCCTTCACCTTTGGGATGGTTGAATTGCAGGAGCGGCTGAGGGAACTGGGGTTGTTTGGTCTGGAGAGGAGGAGGCTCAGGGGAGATGGGCACAGCCACGTTGTCTTGGGGAACGCAGGCATGGATTAGATGTCTCTGCTCACAAGTGAGCAGTGAGGAGCAGAGAAGTGTGTGCGCTGGAGGGAGCTGTGCTGACGCTCTGGCACTGACGTGCAAGGTTTATGGGTTTCCTTCTCCACGACTCTCCCGGGGTGCACTCTGCTGTCCTGGCCTGAGGGTCTGCACCTCCTCCTACAGTGTGGGGTCAGCGCTGCTCAGCTCAGCGGTCACTCACCGGCTGGCCTTTGGGGCCTGGATTGCCAGGGCTCCCTGGAAGGCCCATTCCTCCTGGTGATCCTCGCTTCCCTGTTTGGCCAGTCTGTCCAGGCAATCCTCTTTCACCCTAAAAATAACAGAATTCAAACAATTCCAAAGGACAGGAGCTAAATATAACAACATTCAGCCGAAATAGCCATAGATGGAAAGCTGGAAAAATGTTGCTCATCAGGATAAGGAATGTGGTTTCATCACGAGATGCCTCAGGTCTGCTAGGGCTGCAGGATGTGAGGCCAGCGATGGGCATGGCTGGGGCCCCTCCTGAGCCCCATGCAGGGCAGGAGCTGTAGCAGAGGGGTGCTGCCTGCCTGGGGGCTGAGCACAGCAGGGGGATGAAGCATCTTCCATTTGCACTTGCGTATGTTGCCTGTCCTGCCCAGCAGTTTCTCATAATCTCATCCCCCTAGCAGCCTAGCAATTGATGATTAAGCCATCGGAAATGCTGAAGTCATGCCAAGGCTTCAGCTGGAGGACTTCAGCACCAACACTGCAGCTCAAGGACAGGAGTGGGGTGTCTGAGACCCAGCACCGCTCTTTGCTCCCCAGCTCTTCCCCTTGCCAGGCACCAGCAGCAGCACAAACCCCAGCTACTGGGACGGAGCATCCATGATGGTGAGTGCCCAGGGTGGTCGAGCAGGTGGCCAAGGGGCAACCAATTTCCCTGCAGCCAGGGTGTGAGTGTGGCACAACTACACAAGGGTCTGTCAGCCACTTCTGGTAAGAGCCTGTTATGCTGCCCAAGGCAGCTGGAGGGCAGCAAGTGACAGTTGAAGAGTGATGCGTTAGAGGAGGCATAATTTAAATCAGCCCTGATAGCCCCAAGCCCAGCTGGAATCTTCCTACTTAGAGTCTTTCTACACATGGCTCAGTTGCTGTTGGTCCAGTTTAGGTCCTGTGGCCTGTCTGGACCAGGGCAAGGACCAGTAAGAAACCCAGCTATCACTAAGCAGCTTTTCCCTGTTTCCACCCAAAGCGATGCCCAAGCCCATGCTGGTTCCAGCAACTCCAATCAGGTAAATATATGCTAAAAGCAAGTGGCACAATTTCCCTTCACCAGCTCAGGCCTCACAGGGCCACAGGGGGAGGACATCCATGTTTCAATGGAGTTGTCCGTCTTGGACATCTCACAGGCAGGCTGTAGCAGTTGCCTTGCAGCTTCTCCAAGGTCACATTTTTTAGCTGGGTTTCTAATGAATGGTAGCTAAAGTGTTCGCAGTGTGGGTACATGTATTTGTAAATGCCTGTGCTCACAGAACTTTGACAAAGGAGGAAAAGTTGCTGGGACATTCAGCTGCCGTGAACTTGATGAAAATGGATGGACAGACGGATGGATGGATGGGAAGACTGGATGGAGACTGACTGGGCCTCCAGCTAAGTGAAAGGTGGCAGCAGGAGTTCAGACTTTATTAGATCCTGGAGAATCCAAGCTCTAGAGACATGAGACTCACAGACTGCATAGCTCATAGAAGCATTTTAGAGTCACAAACTCACCTTGAATCCTGGTGGTCCCTGTGCCCCGGGCAGTCCTGGTATGCCAGGGTTCCCTCTTTTGCCTGACATCCCTGTTAAACCTTCTTCCCCATCATCTCCCTGCTCTCCCTAGAAATGAAACCAAGGACAGGTTATGAAACAAGGCTCTCTGTCTCCACTTCTACACATCTTCTGGGGGCACAGGGTTATGATTCTGCCTTCAGCCAGCAAGCACACATCTGGGCATGGGTGGACTTGCAAATCTGTGCATGCAAGAAGCTATTGGTCAGGCTAGAAGCACAGGGTTGTTTACAGACTTGGCCACGCCTGTATGTGAGATAGGAAGAGCAACATAGGATCCCACTCTGGGTACATGTAAATGGGGATATCTGTGGCTGGACTACATCCATTTCTCCTGTGTTAGCTTTTATTTTTCCAGCTCCTAAGTTGCACTTGCTATCAATACTATGAGGTTACAATGCAAACTCACCAGCATCCCAGGCACGCCATCCTTCCCAGGCACTCCGTCCACTCCAGGGGCACCCTCTTGACCCTGCCTTCCCACCACTCCTCGAGGACCTGGTAGCCCAAGGGTGCCCTAAAATCACAAAGGTATTAGCGATGGAACTCCTGAACAGCATCTGCTGAGGCAGAAAACCATTTTTTTACCTACCGGTGAGCCTCTGCTCCCTGCACTGCCCCTTGCTCCTTGCTTTCCTTTTTGACCCTGCAAAGGAAAATAAGAAAGACATCTAAAATTGCAGCAGTTCCAGCACAACTCCACTTGGGAGCCTGACTTCAGGGTGTGCTTATGGATAATGGCTGGAAAGAGTTTTATAAAAAGGAGATTTATAAAGTCAGTTGCTCCAACACTGGGGAATGAACTGCTATTTGGTTTTATTACAAGTGATTCTTCTTATGTCTTGAGAGTTCTAGGGCAGGAATGAATAGCTAGAAGGCAAGGACCTACATTTTTCCTAATACAGAGCAGATGAGGACAAATAAAGCAGGATGAACTCAAGGGAGGACTCAATGCACTGGCAAACATTAGAACAAGATGCTTAAAACCTGCGTCCTCTGTCTGTTCATTGACAGCACAGTACAGAACCAAGGCAAGTCTTCTGCAGGGTGTTCAGTAAGGGCATTTCTCCCCTAGGTAGCTCCCTGTATTTTGGCAAGTTAATGGAAAAGAAAATGGTATCTTGTGTCTAAAATTTGCAATGCTGCTTTGTGAATAAAGACGTAAAAGAAATACTCCAGAGGTTTATTAGCTGTAAAAAGGATTAATTTCGGCAGAATGAATGGAAAACTCAGCCTCACCATCTTCACTAGGGCTCTTTTAGTGAGGTCATGCACTAAAGCACTTTTAAATTGAGGCACTGCATTTTCTGTGCATTGTTTCTCCATTTGCAGAGGACCAGGCAGGCCAGCTACATGAAAGAAATATTCCTGGGGGTGCTTTCTCTGCTACTCATTAGACCTAAAGGTAGTTCCAGATCATCCACTGAGGGGTAGAATTTATTCGTCTTATCACCTGGTACCTTCCTTGCCAAGAACACCTACTGTAGGCTAGGCTATCTTCTGGCATTACCACAATGGGGTAAAAATAAAAATCCTAATGCCTGCCAAAAGGGAGCAGGAATTTGCTGAGTATTGAGGTCACATTCTTATGTTTTAGCAAATAAAATCCCCGCTCTGTGAGAATAATTAGCAGGCTGTCATTACAGCCAGATGTGGAAGTTGGAGTAGGTACCACACTGAACCTTGAAGGAGCTGTGTGCTGTGTTTCCTTGCTCGGTAAAGGCAAGGAGTTAGAGGGACTCTTCCAAGAAAGATAAGAACTGCATGGATAAATTGACTCCCTAGCTGGAAGGTTTCAAGTCAGAAAAGTTGATGGTTCAGGTGAAGGAGAGAGGCACTCGCCTGGCTCAGATCCCCTCAGGGACAGACAAGCTGGCTGGAGCTGGAGGCAGCACATGGACAGGTATGGGAAAGAGGCACAACCCATGGCAATGATTAAAGACCTGCCCAAGATTCACCTGTCGTGCTGGAGCTGCTACTGTCTTAAGCTTCTCCGTTTTCAAAAAGTCAACTAACTGTTGGGTTTGGACATTAAAATGTGTGTTTACAGCCCTCCCACTAGGTTTTCCACAGTCTTTCAAGGTGCAGACCATAGACAAATCAAACATGTCGGGAAAACACATGACAGTAATTAGACATTTTCTTCAAACTTGGGACACTATGAATCCACCCTGCTGAAACCTACCACATCACCTTTGGATCCCTTTGCTCCTGGCTGGCCTGGTGGTCCAGGATCCCCCTACAAAACATAAGCAAGAAAAATCTGCTTGAAATTCTCTTCTGGCAATATCTTGCATGAAGTACAAAGAACAGCATTTTTTTTGTGCCCTAACAATGCTGACCGTATGGAAACAATTCACGGGAACAGCCTGTGCTCAGACAAGCCTCCTGGGGAAAAAAGAAGCAAGGAACTGTCTCCAGAGAGCATTTAACAGGGTATCGATTGGAGAAGAAGCGACGTTCCCCCCTCACTTGGGTGGTGCTCGTGTTCGGGGGAATCATTCACTAAATTCCAGATTGCGCCTGGAAAACTGTGCCCAGAAGTGAGCAGGAGGGAGCCTGGTTTGAGAAAGGCACCACACAAGCTACATGCAGAACAAGTGGTTCACACAGCAAACGCATCTCGAGTGTTGGTACCACCTCCCTTTTGCGTGCTGCAGCCCTTTCCTTGGTTTTGCCTGGATGTCACATCTTAGACAGCTACCTATGAAAACGCGAAACTCTTCCTGTTCAATTCCCCACCACACATCTCCATTCTTTCTTCTGGACATCCAGATTTTTGTGTATTTGTGTTGGGCAGTTTCTGGAGGACCCACCTGCAGAGCTCTCTTCAGCTTGTTTCTGAGCCACATTTCTCATGCCCTTCCCCAAAGACAAGCCAAAGCTCCCGTTTCCATTTGAAACACTGACATCTGCAGGGAAACCACCCCTCAGAATAAATTTACTCCACTGAGGAATGCAGCAGCTCTACCCGTTTCCAGACAGAGCACATGACAGAGCACTAAGATTTTAGCCCAAACTGGAATTTGCTGTTCTTCCCAGCAGCCCTACAAAGATTGGGAACCAATTCGACTTTATTTCCCAGTACAAACTCCATTTAATGTGCTACTGAGCTCATGGCTGCAATAGTATGCAGATATAGTATGTATGCTCACATACACAAATTAGATGCTGCCTTATATAGATACAGGAATAAAGAATCCTTTCCTTAAATTTGGATTTAATTTAGCCTTTCATAATGCACTGGCCTGGAAGGAAATACTAGCCAGACAGAATGAGATGGTCCTGCCCCACACTGGACCAGCTCTTCCCAGAAGCATCATTTCCAAGTGGACCCTTCCAGTGTCACTGCCATCTTGCGCTGCCCATCTCCTAAGCTTTCTAGTCCTTCTTGGGTTCTTCACAAAAGGCAGTCCTAGGGGCAGGCTTTTGCAAGTGCCCCCTGTTCTGTCACCTATTTATTGGTCCCAACATGTGACTCCAAATGCCCATTTCACAGGCCTGGCTCATGGAAACGCACACCTTACAGCTCACCATACATCCCTACTGCAGCCCTTCCTACCTTCCTCCGTCTCTTTTTCATATGCATGTGACATTGGGTAGCTTACAGTAAAGCAGCATCTCTTACAGGTAAGCCTTGTTGTCCAGGTTTTCCTCTTTCTCCATCAAGCCCTTCTTGACCCTTAAATAAAAAACAAGAGAAGGAACATTTGTTTGTTCTTGGGAATTTCTGTGGCAATGGGGAACAAATACAGACGTAACATGCAGCATAGGGCAGGATACAATGAACATATCTGCATTCTGCTAATGCACCAGTGTTGAAGCTGTAGTCTACATGCCACCACGGATATGCATTGGAAAGAAGTAGCTAGGAGGAACTGCCAGTCACTAAGCAGGAGGGAAGGCTTTCTAATGTGCCCCTAAATACACATAGCAGTCATTTAAGTTAACAGTTAGAGATTGCTGTCCTACAAAATACAGCAGCAACACTGCTACTCTGGTGAATTTAAACTCTTCTGTACATTCCTGCAATGGGTTGCTCTGATCAGCTGCTTTTGGAGGTGAGACAGTCAGCAGAGCCTTTCAGACCAATAGCAATTAGCTGGAGATGCCCCACAAAGTGGGAATCATTCGTAACTCTGGTCTTGCTTTTGAGAGTAATCCCGTTAAGATTTTGGAAGCTTCCACACACTCAAGTTAACAGAGGTCTTCCCATGAAACAGTTACAGCCATTGGCACATCAGCCTTCAATTTTGTCTGACTTTGACAATGACCTACCTCGTACACATCTTCCCCAGGGCATTTCGTTGATAACCACAAATAATCCTAATGAGAAATTCCTGCTCCTTCTTCCAATCTAGTGTGCTCCAGGATGTGCACGGCATTGTTAAATGCTGAGCTGCAGGAGCTACGTTTGACTTCAGCAAAATTTTTATCACTTTAGGAAAAGACATCTGAATTTCTCTTCCTTGTTTGAAACACAGCCATGTGCAGCAGTTGACAAGGGACAACAGCGGGTTATGAATTGTGACTACTGGGCAAAGGGTAGACCTTCGGGGGGCTGATACAGATTGGGGGAACTTCCCCAGGACTATAATTTCTGAATCACTTACTGGGAATAAGACAATCATTTACTGGGAATAAGACTCACAGGATAACCAGGGTCTCCAGGTTCCCCTCGATCTCCTCTGTCACCAACGGGGCCCTACAACAACACAACAAAAGGTTTAAGTTAGATGTTGACAATCCCGTTATCCACAGAATCTCGATGGCTTTATGCATGTTCTACAAGTAAGGAAGCAACCCAACTAGTCCCCTGGCAAAAAGCAGGCCAGGACTGATTAGAGATGGGATTTAACATCTTACTCTGTCTCCGGGTGGTCCCTGCGGGCCTTCCACCTTCCCGTCATCACCTTGTTCTCCCTGTGAATAAAAATACTCATATTAATATAGATTACAGCAGATATAGCAGATGTTTCTGTACAGACCTGATCCAGTCTTCTCATGGGCATGTAAGTCAAAGTCTGTGTTGATTTTACTAATTATTCATCCAAAGAATGTCTAAATTTGTATTGTTTTGTTTGTTTGTTTCACATCCTGTGGTACCCTGACTGTTCACATCACTTTCCTGTTTTCTTTGGTGGTTGTTTCTGCCTGGTCTTACCATCCTCGCTAAGGAACCAGGTGCAAAGAGTTATATTCAACAATTCCTAAAACTAAGCAAGAAGCATGTAATTAGGACAATATGGGAAACAGTATTCTGCCTCTGAATTTTATTGCCAACAGTCAAACCAAACTCTTTAATCAAGCACTTCCCCACCCTCACTGAGAGCAGCCTGGGCTGTCAAGGGAGCAGGGGTGGTCTGGACGGGCTCCCTGGTTGTGTGCCACCACCGTGGGCTTCTCTGACACTGAACCAGGTGAGAGGGTCAGTCCCTTATGCTCGCTGTGTGAGCAGCTCCGCTCACCGATGGGATGCTCCCCAGCAGGAGCTCAGAGCTCACGGTTTGGCTGGCAGATAACATCACCCGGATTATTTATAACTGAGGTCTCTCTAAAACATCCACAGAGAGATCCCTCAAGACTCTCAAAACAGAAACTGTTTTTTTTTTTTTTTTCTTTCTTTTTTTAAATTCAGTTGTGTAAGTCAGTTGGGGTCACGGTGTCCTATTTTCTCTGGAGTCTTGCTCAGACATGGCTGTTTCTTTACTCCCCATAGAAGATGGCTAAATTTAAGCTCCTTTGGTTTTTGGCTACTTCATATCAGCCAGTCTCTGGCACTCAGGCTCGTTAGTGTGGATGCATCTCACAGCTCCTTTGATGTTGCAGCTACTGGAGCGAGGAGGTCTGGGGGATTCTGGCACTGTGTTTGGACTGTTTGGTATGCGTCAACATCCAAAATGAACATCCAAATGCCTTGAACAACCAAATCCACATGGCTATGCAGCCACGCGTCTTCCACAGACTTCTGCAATCCCCAGTGGTTGCATCAGCCTTTGCTGGTGTGCTTATGGCCGTCTTTGACTTTTTCTCTGTGACTCTCATCTTCTGCTTGAGTTGGAGCTGCTGGTAGTAAGGGTGCCTGTGCAATTTCTCAGTGGGAATTTCTCTGGGAGAAGGTTTTTGGGGTGCGTTGCTAATATAAGATGTCTGCTACAGACATAACTGGAGCAGCAAATAAGCAGCAGTGAAAAAGCTCTTAAACAATGGAGCCGATGGCTTGGCTTCCAGAGGGACTGGGCACACGGCTTGGAATCGGGGCTGTGCCGCTTCTCATGGTGCTGAGCACCAGGACTGACACTTGCAGCTTGGTAGAACGAGACCAGAGATTTGGAAAATCTCCTGCAGTTAACCTCAACAGGTAGCAAAGAGCTCGGTGCGTCTTTCTTCATTATGTGCTTCATGACAGAGGCATTTTCTTTCTCTGCTGCTCATTTCTCTCTCATTTGTTGGATGGGTGCTGCCAGGAATTCAGATATAATCTCAGGTTATGGTTATACATAGCCATAAGAGATCAGGTGTTGGGTGATAAAGTGTTTACTTGTCTGTTTTTTGGGGGGAGGTATCTTGGTAAAAAAAATATTTAAAAAAAAAAAAAAATATATATATATGGGGAGAACTGCCAGTATGGCTTGAGAATGCAGTACTGAGCAATAGGAATGGAGAGATTTGGGTGGCAGAACAGAGGGAAAGAAAAGCAAAGCCTAACAGGCTCGGCCAACAAAGTTTCCAGTGCTAATGAACTCACCGACTGAAGTCGGCAGCAGAATACCTGGCAGCTCATTTAATTTCTAGCCACTATCAAAGGAGTGTAGGATAGAAGAGAAACAAAGCCACCATTTCTCATGTCTCAGAAAAAAATAAATAAATCCCAGTATGCGTGCTACTGCGCAGAAGTCTTGGCACCAACTGCTTCTGCTCAAACAGGATGTGAACACCTTGCCATTTGGGAGCTGAGATGGGTGTGATGAACACAGAGAAAGCTTACAGCTCTGGGGAGCTCTGAAGAGCATCAGGACTCACAGACTTTCTCTCTGAAGTTTTGTGTCCCCTGGAGTCTTATCGCCACTTTGTCCTTTGTCTTCTGAGAAAATCCTGCAGGACTGGTCAGCTCTAGGACTGCGAGACTGAGCTCCTCCAGGACTTCCTGATGCCTCAGCTGCTCGAGAGGGAGATGAAAGGTCTGTGCTAATTCTTTGGAAAGTTGCAGTGAAAAGAAGTTAGAGTAAAGGGCAGCAAAGTAAACATGTTGGGATACAAATGGAAAATGCATGGAGAAGAAGGGAAGGCTTGTTGTTGTTGGCTCCTGTCCCAAAGTGAGATACACCAGTTTGTAATTTTTAAAAGGATCCCATCTGGACTGCTTTAAGCAGCTGCCAAGTGCAGGCGTCTGCTCTGAGCAAGGCCTCTTTGAGGAGCTGTAAACGTATTAAACGCAGCAGAGTAGCTGGCTGGGATGGCACAGCGGAGCTGGATTCACAGTAATGCCTCTCACCACTCCACCTTCTGCTCTGCAGGAGGGAAGGCCTTCCCCACCATTATGTACCCTCTTTCTTCAGCAAACCTACATCTACCACATAGCTTAAAGCTCACAGAACAGCCACGGTCCCACTTTCGTTTCTGTTTCCGTTCCCAGCTTCAGGCTTTCATTTTAGCATGCGCACGCGTGCGCGAGGTTACAGATGTCTGGAGGGGAGGAATCTGTCCTCAGACTGAGATCCAGGCAACTCTTAGGAGATAAGAAGGAAGGATGGATAAGAAGACTTAGATGCAGGTTTTGTGGAGCACCTGGATGCTGCAGGAAACGATGCTGGAGATCGAGCACACGATGCTGGGCTCTCCCTGCAATGTGCCAGCAGACCTGCTGTCTGTCACGGACGGTGCGAGCAGGACCTGGCTCTCAGCAGTCATTAACGGACCTGACTGTTCTCAGCAGATGCATGAGATGCTTTGGGGATTTTGCCAGGCTTCAGCTTGGACACTTGCAATTAGAGTTCATTTTATGTTCCGTGGTTAAGCTATTGCATAGCGCCGTTGTGCTCTGACAACACAAGATCCGTGCTATCTCTGAGGAGCTGCAGGCTGCAAAGTTTCCTTGCAGCTGGGTGAGCAGAGAGGCGCAGGCAGCTCTGTCACAGCAGCGCTGGTGAAGGGGAGAGAGCTTACCGAGCACTTCAGATTAATGATTTGGGGTGATGGGGGCTTTCAAGACAGCAAATTTAAACGTGGAGAGATTAAAAAAATCAGCAGTAACAATTTCAACTGAGATACCTATCCGCACATCTGTTGCTCCTCCTGTTCTAAAGCCAGTGGCAATTTTGCTCCTGGTAGTCGCAGCTCCCAGTGTTTTGCCAGGATGCACAAGTTTCAGCATGGAACTGTGAGAAAACTCCGGCCAGGCTTTCAGCTGACAGCATGCTTGGTTGCGAGCTCTTGCACTATTATCCTGGGCTGGTCGTGCTTGGCTAACACTTGGTGCTCTCCGCATGGCCGCCCAGCAGCGTACACCTGAGGCACGCTGCTGGAGGCTGCAGGAGCAAGTGATACAGCAGGGGCAGAGGATGGGGCAGCACTGGAGAGTGTAGAGGGTGGAAATGCAGCAAGGCAGCGGTGGAGGTGCTGAGCAGCGGGAGCACCACCAGCTGCTGCTGTGCCACGGGTGTGACAGTGGCAAGAAAGGACGGAAAGAGCAGCAGGAACTGCAACGTTTCTGAGACATGGGAGGTTTGCTGGTGGAGCACAACAGCTCGCCCTGCCCCATCGCCTCCTGGCCACCAGCATGAGGAGCCTGCAGGCAGAGCGAGGAGAGCAGCACGAACAGGGTGTCCTGACACTGAAAGGATGCACTCAAAGCCCCAGCATGGACGTGGCCTCGGGATCTCTGCCCCGAGTCCCATGAACTCCTTTTACAAGCAATGAAGCTCCTGCTTGCAGGCGCACATCTGCAGCCACACACAAAAACGAGCTAAAGGAGTTTGCACATCTTTCCTCTTCACTGGGACCCCACGCCTGCCCGTTCCCAGTCACCACCACTTCCCTCCCTGTGCCGGGGGAGGGATCATCGCCGCTGCTACTGCAGGCACGTGAGGGGCTCCAGCGGCACCGAGAGCAGGGCCAGCGCCAGCTGGGCTGGCCTGGGAGCACGGCAGCCAGCCCCGCCAGCAGGAAACCATTAAGGCATGAGTCATTTCTCCAGCCTGAACTGGTTACGGCTGCGCTGACTCAGCAGAAGGGGAAAAATGCACGGGGAAAGCTTCTGCCGTGGAAAGAGGGCTCTGACTCAGCCCAGCACCCCTCGCCGAGCCCCCTCGCCGCAGCTGGGCTGAGTCAGAGCCCTCGTCCCACAGCAGCAAGGAGGGAAACGGGACAAGGGTGATGGAGACTGGTTCTGCCCTGCTTTGATAACATCATTTTAGTATGAGTGGGCTGGAGGTGCATGAGCTTTGAGAGACAGCAAACCTAGTGCTGTTCCTGCTGCTGATGGTTAGAGCAAGACCCTCTTTCAAGAACAACACAGCTTGCATTTCTGCTGCAGGATAAGACCATTGTCCCCGTGGCCTGTGTGACTGGGCTGTGCAAGTCTCCTGGGGCTGAGCTTTGGTGCTGAGGCCGTAACTGATGCTGCAGCAGCAGAGCAGCGCTGGCTCACGTTTATTACAGACTGGATGGCTACACGGCCAGCTTACCTTCTCCCCCTTTGGCCCCGGTGGTCCAATTGGCCCTGGTGGTCCTGCATGTCCCTGCGGAGAGCAGACAGCAAGTGAGGAGACAGGAGAGAGGTGTTTGACCAAAGGTCCCTCCTAGTTTTCTGACAGCTCGCACAAGCCCTGCACTGCGCACCCCAGCTGTGGAGGCACACGCAGGTCATGGCAGAGATGAACAGGCTGGATCTGGAGAAGCTGACACGGTGCAAACAGACACTATAAAAACAACTAAACCAAACTCAACTTCAGATCAGAAATAAGTCATAGCCACATGCTGGAGTGGCAGTTTTGTTATGGTTCAGAACAGCTGGAAGCCAGAGGATGAAAATAAAATCCTTACCTGGTAACCCTTCAAGCCAGGCTCCCCCTGAGCACCCATCCTTCCCGGAGCACCCTGGAGAGGCAAGCACAGAAAGCACCATGAGAGCAGCCCGCGGGTGCAGCCGCAGGAACAGGACACACCAGGCTGCACAAAGCGAAGCTCAGCACCACATGGGAGCATTTCAGCACGGCCACCCGCTCCCCCGGCCGCTGGGGAGCATTGCTGCAGCCATCTGAAACGCCCTCGCTTTATACCCAAATTATCTCTGTGCTAGGAAGTCCACCAGTGAGACCCTCCTCATGCATGACCTAATCCTAAACTGCAGGGAGGAAACCTTTCGGTGTGGGTTCTGAGGCCGGGAAGGGAGTTTTCAGGGTTGTGATGAGGGCATTGCAAAAACTGTTTATTGCATCTCTATCAATCTGCACAAAAGGGTTTTAACCAGATCATCAGATTAAAGTGAGGAGCAACATTTCCAGATAATCCCATTTAGTGTGGAAGGAAGCCTTTTCCTCAAGACAGACTGCAGAGGCGTGCTCAGTCCAACACACTGCTGCTCGGACACTGCTTTGCTTCCTTGTGAAATAATCCACGGAGACTGCCAACGAATCTAAGGGAGGATATATGGGGAGGCCATAATTTTTGATGCAGGAAAACACTGTCCGCAGAACCCTTACTCCATCACTCATTTGCTACTGTTCTGAAACATCACCGCGATTCCCCGTTCATAAATAATTCCTGCTCTTTCACTAAGTTCTACCAAATAAAAGTGCAACAAGTTTTCTTACCAGCCTACGATGTGTGAGGAGGTACTGGTTACTTACTGCTGCTGACCACACGTGTTTGTCTCACGTTCCTAAAGCAAATTAACTTTCTTCCCTCTCTGCCACAGAGTTGTTCTCTCTGAAAACCTCACCTTCAAGCCCCAACTCAAACCCTTTCCCATGCTGTATTTCTTCTTGCTGCAAGTGTTTTAGATAAGTATATCAAGAGTGGGTGTAGAAACAGGGTGGAAGTCCAAGGCAGAGTTCCTTTTAACAACACAGTTTGACTTGGAAGCGGCTCTTACCATGAGTGTGCAGTCTCGAAGGGAAAGATCTTAGCAAAAAGTAGCTTATCAGCTCACTCCCTTCTCAAGAAAAAATCCCCAATACTTCAGCTCGTCTAGGGACTTGTAAAGAAGCACCATGATGCAATGTGAGCTGGACTCACGGGCACCATCACCACCACCACCGTGGAGTCTCCTCTGCTGCTCAGAGCAATTGTTAAGCTCTTTTGGTCAATTTAACCCGTCTAGTGTCATTTCACTCTCCCTGCTCTGAAGCCCTTGTTGGGCTCTGTGCTTCGCATGGGCTGGCACCCAGCACAGTCACATTTCTGTGTGTTGTGTTCAACCATCTGCAGAGCTCTTCTCACCATAGGTCCCAGGGTACCTCGGGATCCTTTAGGGCCTTGGTTCCCCTTCGGCCCCTCCTTCCCTGGAGCTCCTGTCTCGCCGAGCTGCCCCTGGTAGCCCTTGCTGCCCTGCAGAATGAAGGCACAGACATTAATGCAAGACAAAACAGCTTCTACAGATAAATATCAAAGATGAGCAAAGAAAAGGGAGATCCAGAGGAGGAGACGTTATCAGTGGGAGATGTTCTTACCTTCTGGCCAGGCTTGCCTTTTTCCCCCTGTTTTCCTGGTTTCCCTTCTGGTCCCTAGGAGAGATTTAAAAAGCTGTTGGAATGGGAAAGCAAAGAAATCCCATCCCAACCAGCTCCTCATTTCATTTTCCTGGTGCCCACAACCCTGACAGCATCCTCGCCCATCCCATCCCATTCCCAAGGGAGCCAACAAGGAGGTGAGGCAGTCATGGGCACAATTCCCAGGTGCTCCGGCAGGAGCACGGCCAAGTTTCTTCTTCAGTTGCTGCAGCACGTGGACACGGATCCCTGTGCCCAGGGACTACAGAGCAGCATGACTGAAAGGTGGCGGTTTTCATCTTCACATCACATGCCAAGGACAGGCAGGGGATGGCAAACCACCGCCTGGTGTGTCCGTCCGTCCTCGAGGGTGCGGAAGGGGGATCTTAGCAGCACTCCTTGAAGCACCCAATGAACGGAAAACTGGTACCTGCCCAGCCTCAGCTGCACAAAGGGTCGTTTCTGTCACCATCAGCTGAAGCACTGCATTGGATATCGATACTTTTGATAGGCTTTTAGTACGATGGCAGTGAAACCACTGCTTCAGCAGCAATTCTCTTTATCTTTGCATTGAAAAGACAGATGCTTGTTTCATTTTCTATCTACCTGCCATACACAGGTCACAATGCAAAAACCATCTCCCCGTGTTACTATCACTGCAAGGAACAGCACACAGAAACCGCAACGTGCTGGTCAGGCACCGAGAAATGCACAGGCATGCAACACTTCAGGTGGGAGCCACAGCAACAAGGGACAGAAACGCTGGCCTGCTCTGTGCCCCTCCGTGGGTGTCTCACGTGCAGCAGAGCCCACCAGCTGTCCTCGCACACACACAAACTGAAATTAGCGGCGATGAGCAGCTAAGTATAGCACACTCTCCTTAGGGAGCCCAGGGAAATTATTTTTTCAATGTTTGACCCCGTTGGCTGCAAGGCAGACAACATATTTTGGATTTGACAGAAACAAGCAGAAGTATCACTGAAGAAAATAACTCAGACTTCTTGGCAGCTGCCACGTACTTTTCAGCAGCATCCACACACCAGCACAGCATCTCTCCCCTGTTAAGGAGGTATTGTTTGCACCCCTGCTGATGTTGCAGGACAGCATCGGTCTCTCAGGTGAACAAAAGCAACTTGGAAAGCTAGCCATATCTGAGGGTTTTCACTCTGATCTCAAACATGGGCCTCCTAAGTGCCTGCTCTTAACACAAAGGAGCAATTCAGGCTTATTATAGCCCTGAAGAATCGTGGCAGCTCTTCACTGCCCCCGAGGGAACAGCTCCGTTTAAATAAGTCAAACATTTCAAGAGCCCACCTTGCCAGCACTCCCAGAGCTTCACAAAGGATGAGTCTCCGCGAGGACTTCACGGGTCCTGGTCTGTTGCCTCTCCAGTCTGCTTGGGCTTTTGTTGGCTGTTTTGTGCTGCCACTTCCCCAGAGAGCACTTTTGGGATTAGTTTCCCACAGACGCTGCCCAGCCGCAACAGGCGATGAATTGTGGGTGACAAGGCCCTGGCGTCACCCCGTGATGTACACTTTTGACAGGAGTACAAAGAAATCTTTGCCAACAAAAGCATCCGACTGGGAAGTGGCCACCCCTACCCAGCCAACCCACCCCCGGACAGGGTACCAGGGCGCTCAGCTTCCCCACGTGTCGGTCCTTGGAGGCACAGCAAAGCAACAGGAACGCTCACAGACCCCGCTCTGCAGCAATACTGCAATGCCTAGTGGCTTGAAAACTGGGAGAGTGAACAGTGGTGTCACTCACAAAAATTTACTGTCAAAACAAGACCTGAATGAACAAAGACACAATGGGATTTCCAATTAGTTGCATAATATTTTTTCCATCAGTCTCCCTGAACTGTGCTCTAAGATCTTTTGGAAGTTCGGGCAATGGATATTTCTTGCAAATTGGAGAAAGGATGTTTTAAGCTAAATCTGTTCCTGGCCCTGGTGATGGCCAAGCTGCCAATCTTCTCCAGCAGAGTCATTTTGCACACTGAGACGTGCTCCTGAACTGCTGTGATGTAAAAACTCCTGAAACAAATACTTCCATGCTACTTGTGCTTGCCTCCCCAGGACGAGGATGTGTTACAGGGTTTATGAAAAATGCAGACGTCCCACAGCTACATCAGAGGAGCAGGACGTAGAGCCTGGTCCCCCCACCTGGACACATCTCCCATGGAAGCAATGACTGAACCTTGCTTCTGCCCTGCACCCAAAAAATGTCTTTGCTTTTTGAGAAGATGGGTTTGGGTCTTAACTCTTCCCTAACGAGAAACAAAATTTCTGCATTGCTCCTAAAATCTGCCAGCATCCAAGTTCATGCTTGTACCCGTGATCGTGCAGTGCGGCTATAGGGGCAGAGTCATTTAAGAGAGGAGAGAAAAAGAACAAAACCAAACCCCACTTTGACAGTCCACAAAACTAAATCGACCCACAGAAGACTGTGCAATGCTCAAATGGGGTCTCACTTTCCCTGGCTTCCTTCAGCTCATCTTTCTGTGCTGGGATACAGATACAGGCTCTGAAATCTTCCTGGGCTGGCTTTTCGCCTCCTGATGCACCAGCCTCAGTGAGCAGCGATGTTCATCCACTCAGAAGGCTCTCCCGAGCCCTTCAGGCGGGGTGCGGCTCCTTCTCCATCGCTGCAGAACAAAACTTGGCAGCATCTCTGCCTCCTGTCAGCGATAGCTGAGCGACCAGCAGTCACTCGCAGTAAACCACAGAGCCCTTCCTTTGAGGCTCCCTTGCTGTGCTAGCTCTTGTCGGCCGGTTAAAAGCATCGCCGGTATAAATAAATGGGTCAAACCATGCTGGCAGCGCCGGCAGCCGAGATGTGGCTTGGATCTTGCAGCCTCAGCTACCTCCTCGAGCGGAGCGAGCTCCATCAGCAAGGGATGTTTCTGGGCTCCACCAGCACGCTTTCTAGGACTTTGGCCAGCGGAGCTGTGCTGGTGAGCGGGAAGCCTACCATATGTCTCATTTTCCTGGATGTGCTTTCTCCAACTGCGCAGGAATGTTGCCCAGATGAGTTTAGAGGCAGTCCTGCATTTGTCTGGGCTTCCCAGATACGTGGTATCTCTCCTTGTGATGCTCCAGATGCGGTTGCTGCTTGTTGCGGTCCCAGAAGTTCGCAGGGCACACACGCAGCGGTTTGCACAGCTCCAAGAAGTCACCGTACTGCCACACGCCGCATGTCACACAGGCAGTAACCAGCCCAGAAACAACTCTGGTAGCCTTCAAAAAAAGTTCAGGTTTTCTTTCTCCTTTTTTCTTCTGACTCATCTGTCTAGGGATGGAAAAACTGGGGCCCGAACAGGAAAAAAATAAATAAATTGATAAATCAAATTCAGTGGGATTGACACTTCATGCAGAGCCTCCAAAGTCCATCAGCAATCCAGCATCGTTTGGTACCTCTTTCGTTGCACTGTGAAGTTTCCAGGCTTCCCGCTGCCTTTAGCAGAGAGAGCAACAAGGGGCAGAAATGTAGAAAAGATGATACATAACAATAATTCATTCCAGGTTCTTTTTTCCTAGATACAAATCAGTTGCGTTAGTGTGCCAAGACACTGAACACTTGACATGTTTATTCTTGGGGTTTGTACGCATTTTGTTGTATGCTTTGAGTCACTGGTTTGCTGAAGAAACAAATCTTTCCAAGCTTCTTCTGTGAGCAGGATTATTTTTAAATGGCCATTTCTCTTTATATACCGCGCTTGTCACTGGAGAAGCACATCAGTATCTTCTGAAGATGATGGTATTTGTGACCAGGAACAGCAGAAGGCAGCAGTTTTTACATTTTTTTCATGACTTC